>NW_017297166.1:446425-513328 GCF_001594075.2 Trachymyrmex cornetzi | reverse complement strand
GTCTCTATCTGTTTGTATACCTCTGTCTCTTTCTGCCCTCTGAAGTGCATTGATTGCGCGTTCGCGTGGTGCGCTCGATAGAACGGAAAGACAGACATTCGTGGAACAAAGCTCCCAGTATGCACAAAGCGACGTAATTGGATGCCGATAATGCCTGTTGATGTCACTGATGTTTCATGATTACGGACTAATCCGACCGTATGAATATCAATAGGCATCATAAAGCATAGCATAGCTAGCCGACATCATTATATTATTATCCTTATTTCATATATTTATATATAAATAGTTTGCCGAGCACGCAGCTACTGTATACGAGAAATATCAAAGCGAAATTAATTTCGTACAGATATTGTATTCAACTGAATACAACCAGCTTGTTAAAATTCTTATAACTGCAAGAAAAAGAAATATTGAAAATATATTTTTTTCATTTTTGCATCAAACATAGATCGCATTAGTTTTTAGTTCATTAACTTTCATTTTTTAATTGAGTAAAAGATGTGGAAATTTTAAACGAATTATCGAATTGATGAAAAATACATTTTTTAATTTGTGAAAAATACAAGTTTGCAATTTTATTGCAAGGATGGCGTATTTATGGTCAAATTTTGAGATGACTTTTTCTTAACAGCTTTGGGAAATAACAGTAGAATACAGTATGAATTGGAAAAATCATGACGAGAGAGAAAGGATGCAATCGCTGTCACCACTTTGCTACGACTGGAAATTCGCGTCCCACGTGTACATCCAACGCGAAATGGAGAACCGTACATTGCGCGAGTTTACTGTCGTACGTGTCCCGAACCGATTTCCTTTTATCTGGCCGTCGACCGCGGATTCGCGCCGTGACGAACGTACGAAGTCCAATCGCGAATAACAGGCAATTTCGGGCGATGTAACAAGTCTGAGAGTTTATCCGCCCCAATTGCATTGCGTGCTCGCGAAGGAAACGTATAACATATAAATAACAGAATCAAGGAAAGAAAAATCGGATCTCGAAAACATACTTCGTAGCTGTCTGTGTCAAAAAGAAGTAAGATAAATTAATATTAAAAATATATTACAGTATGTTATTACATAACAAAACGAATTTAAAATTTAAAATAACTTGGTAAGAAAAGAGCGATATGAATAGAAATGATTAAATTGAGCAAAGTTCACAAAGTTTAATATTCAAATCACGGTCAAATTTTTTGTGAAGAGACTAAATCCGAAATGTGGGTAATCTTCAATATATTTTTTACGAAGTGTTGCAAGTAAAAATATATATTTAGGAATATTGTATATTTAGGACTTATAAAGATTTTGCGTTGCATTTTACCTTTGCGCTATAAAATTGACGACACCTGCTGTTCATGTGATTTTCTGTAAAAGAAAAGGATCGAATACTTTTATGGCAAGAGTATCAAAAGAAAGTTGAAAATGCAATGGTTGAAAACGTCGTGACAGACTTCTTGGGCTTTACGATTACTCATGTCTCGGCAGGCGGAAGAGATGCGCCGAGGGATGGAAAAAATATGTTCTCCACTTCCGACGGCGGGGCGGAAATTGAAGAAGTTGCAGTGCACGAGAGATGGGCCCGCAAATTATTTATTACTCTATCGTTTCGCGCGAACTCCCGCGAATCGCGACGCGATGCGATGCGACAGGCAGAGGTGAGACGAGACGTCCTTCTTGTGTAATTTTTCACGGCGCGATCGATGATAACGCGATCCGCGGTTCCGGCAGACAACGTCGCAGGAATTTTTCCTTCGTGAAGAAATTCCATCGTGGCGCATTTCGTGCGCGAACTTCGGAATTCCACAATAATGAAAAATGAGACACGAAATTCAAATTATCCTTGAATGTAATTATTATGGAACGATGTGAAATATTTTTATTTATAAAAATTATTATCTCGTGTGTATACATTTATTCTTCAAACACAAAAATACTCTGTCATTATCTGTAAGAGTCTTAGATCTACGCCATCGTCGTTCACGATCTATCAATTTTCTCGAGGTAAGGTATATTTCTTCGCATCTCGTCGCGATGTCTTGTATTCGAGTCAGAGCTTGATATCTCAGTTGCGAGGTATGAAAGGCATTTAAGTACGAACGCATACGTACTTTCTTCCAATTTTTCATCAGAACGTCAAACTTAGAAGCAATACCGACTCGCCTAAGGTTCAAAGCCTTGTAGTCGCCGGTAAAGCCCTTTCTCGTACAAGAATTCGAATCCTTCGTCAGACGGCCCTCTTACCTTTGAGTAACCGCATACCGTCCGCAGGCAGTCGCACAACGAAAAGAACTTGCGAGACACATGGCTATAGGCCATCTGAAGCTACGAATGAATTATAGTCATGAAAATGTTGTTGCAAAATTAACGGTCAACTATTTACTTAAGTACTGGTCTCTAATTTTACTTTTGTCATTGTAAAAATAATAAATCAGTCTTATAAATATCATTATACATATTTAATTAAATTCCTGGATATAATTACGTTGTACTTAAAGTAAGAATTTATCGGAGTGATAATTCACTCGATTCATTATTTTAACATGTTTATTTGTTACTGATATTTATATTAATATACCTTTTTTGCTCAAAATTGATGATATTCACTAATTTAAATTTTAATATTTAAAATCTTATCAATTCAAGCACTTATCGAAATAAACGTTATATTCGATAAATAAATATTATTCAAGAAGCTCTTAATCAATCGCATTTACCGATACTCTGCAATTGAAGCTATTTCTCTTCGCAAAAGCTCGAAACGTGTATTCGTTTTACTCGAGTCTCAGCTTTTCACTCAATTTCTCACCTTTCTCTCGACTAAATTATTTTCGCGCGTTCGCCTTTCTGAAGCTAACGCGAGTCGACATAGCTCCCGTTCCTATTCTTTTTCCTCTCGCATATCTTGACGTCCGCAAAGGCGACGTGACGCGTCCCAGGTGAGAACATCAGCCCAGGGAAAAAGAAGCAGGCGAAGAATAAGGGACAAGGATGAAGGGTGTCCGGTACCGGGTAGGCGACATAACACGCGTGACTCGTCGAGAATCACGCAGCACGCGCAGGTACGCGGCTCGCGGCTAAATGAAATTTTAATAAAGCTGCGCCGGGGAGCCGCGCAGGGTGGAGGGACACGATCTTCACAATGGAACAATGGCTACGAAATCGTCCGAAGGCGTCGGCGCGCTTCTTCCGAAGCCGAGCCAGCCGCGCCGCGATAATTATATCGAGGCGGCGGTACGGAATCTCGCCAGAAAAACTTGTCTTCGGCCCTTAAGGGGCCGGGGGAGTCCCCAGAACGCCTTACGCCGCTCTCGCAGTCGCCTAACTAAAGGCGAATTTACACGGTTCGCTCCCGATGATTACCCCGGATGAATCATCCAAAATAAATTGGATGAACGCGTTTTTGTTCGAATGTACCGCGCTAAAAGTGGGCTACCCGATTCGCGGCCGATCCGACGCGGGCGTCCGTTGCTTCTTAAAAACTTTCAACGTGAGAAAGAATGAGTCGACACCGGGGATACTCCTCCCGTACAATTTGCGTGTACAATAACTCAATTATATATCATCCTTGAAAAGTAAACATACTCTATACTCGAATATGCACGTAGACGCGTCAAGTTTGTACATCTCTCTCTCTCTCTCTCTCTCTCTCTCTCTCCACTATAAACTCACAGTTCACGACTGTAAGCTGTTGGTTTCCTAAACTCTCTCAGCTTTCTGAGTTCTCAACTTCCAACTTTCAACTTTCCTCCCGCGTTTCATAACCCACAATTTCTCACGTCGAATACGCGGTACTCGCTATTTGTATCATTATTGCACGTGATCAGTCCGAATGCAATAAAGGGAATTAATTGTGTAAAAAATCGTTATATCGCGCGCGAAACACGGATTGCGTTAGACTAATTTGCTTCTACAAATCGAATCAAACAAAAAGCTGAATAAAACTCCACGGCTTGCTTTATTTTGCATTATTTAACCTAGTTGATCGTTCAAACTGGCTAAAAACGGCCGACTCTTTTATTATTCAACAATTTTTTGTTTAACCCTTCTATCAATGCATGAATACTCGAGTACCTATATTGAATTTTAAACAGTAAAAATTTTTATATTTTTCAGTGAATTTCGTTATGACTCCTCAAACTGCCACCCTTTGGACGAGGGACAATTTTGCACGGATTTATCTCATTTCCACTTTTACGTTTTTAGCTGGAACTTTGTGAAACATGAAAGTGGAAAGGGGTGAAAAATTAAAACTTTGACAAAAGGGTTTAGTAATGGTTACTCGAGTTATTTTACTTTCCCTTTTCGAATGATTTTGATCAACATTGTCAGAAATTTACGTGTAAATTCGCCTTAAACTTTTGCCTTCGTTCTCGCCCTTTGTCTCCCTTGCGACAGGAGCTCGCAGTCGTCTCGGTTCGACGATCGTCGTCGCGAACGAGAAACTCGATCGGCGAGGGAAAAGGGCGAAGCAGGCGCGACGCCGCTGGTTTTTGTCGGCAACAGCCCGTTTCTTTGTAAGACGATAGAATGGCATTCTAATATCGACATCGCGCAAGAAGTCGGTGCGCGCGTACGATAAAAAGGCCCGATGGTATTCGGAACAAAAGCGACCGAGCGTGTTAGATAATTAGCAAAAATTTAAAGTCACCGCTATGATTATTCAGCATTTTCTGGTTATTCACCGGTTATTTTCTTTAATATCAAAAATATGAGAGTAAAACATCTCAAGCCCAATCGTCACACTATACATTGGAGGTCGAGGATTGCGAATTGAAGGTCAGAATTAAGCCAATCAGGACGAAAGGGATTAAAATTAAAATTAGCTAGTCGTATTCTAATCTCTAATTCGCAATCCTTAGTCTCCAATGCGTAGTGCGACATGGGCTTAAGTATAATCCGAATCCAAATAGAAATTATTAAAATAAAAATTATTAAAGTAAAAATTGCGACTTTACAAGTTAAAAAGAGTGTGAACGTTTCATAAGTTTTATTATAAAATAAGTCAGGATGATAAAAAATTTGATTTCAAAGTTTTGTCTAATCATTAGTAATGTATATTTACAAAAATAAATTCTAAAGTGTCAGTTATACCTTATTGAATGCCAAAAATAATAATTAACATTCAAAATGCTACCTTTTGCTTCGATAATTTTTAGGAGCTTTAACAATTGCGCATCTTTTTATAGATAAATTTTCTCAGGTAGCCAATAGAACGGGCTTCAATTCATCAATCGATGAAACTTTTTGATTCACTTTTTTATATTATAATATAATAAAATACAACTAACATTTCACAGTTTCAATAATAATAATAAATAATAAATTAACAGGCGATAGAGAGCCAGAAATAGATGCAGTTATTAAATGCGTAAAATAACAAAATATATTCCAAACAAGATCTTACATTAAATCGAAACAAATTTCACATAAATCAATCAAATGTTGGACGCTTCGGCTTCATCAGCGATATCAAACAATGGTTGTGGTCAATATTCGCATCTCAACGATCCAAGTGTGCAGCCAGGAGAGTCTCTTCAATTCAAAATTTTGAGAAGCCACATTGCCAATTAACTGGTAAGCCAAGTAAGAACTGGAAATTACAACATAACTTCATTAAGTAATGGTAAGAAATAAATGATAAATATAATGATTAATTAAAGAAACTTACCAGCTGCAAACTTTGATTAACACATAGCGCAAGGAGGAACAATAAATAAAGAGAGCTGTTTCGCGAAGAGTATAGAATTGAAATGATCTTTAAAACACTAAACATGAAAGATATGTCAAGAAATATATTCATTGCCTTTCGCAGAGTCACTAAATGTCATAGATTAAGATTTTCATGTAGGTAGTCAAAATAATGTTAAATATACTTAAATTAAGTCAATAAATATCTTTACTTATATTTCTATGTGGAAAATCAAAAAAACGAAGCTGATTGTAATTAAATTAATTCTTAATTTTGTCAAGGATGTTCGTATATGCATTGATTTATGTGAAATTTCTTGCGATATGTAAGATCTTGTTTAGAATATATTTTGTTATTTTACGCATTTAATAATTGCGCCTATTTCTGGCTCTCAATTTTTCTCACCCGTTAATTTATTGTTTATTATTATTATTGAATATCTCGAGAGCTCAAGTTAGTTTTAAATCTATCTTACTCCAGAATTTGTTTTTTAAAATAGACGTTACTATAAATGATTTGACAAACACACAAAACTTTGTAGCCAAACTTTTTGTTACCCTGCATACAACGGTCAAGTATACAAATAGCTGTATATAGAAAAATTAAAAACTAATAATAAGAACGTTTAATCGAATATCTTTCATGAGAGTTCATTATTTCATCGATCGTTATCACAATCCCCGCCTGCTTTTTAAGTAGGGTAAAATATTAATTTTACTGAAACCGTAGTCGATATTACGTGACTTATCTGTTCAATCTCAATATCCGGATTTATAGTACAATGGAAGCGTATAAGTTCTTCAAAGCATCTTGCCTTTCTAGAATCTCTAGTGGAGCATATCTTAAACATAGTACGTAGCCTCGTAAAATAGCAGCTATAATAAGCTCGTGAATATTTTCATAGTGCGCGATGTGTCGATAGTGTTGCCTTCCGGCTTTTTCTTCGGCGATGTTTCGTTGTATTAAGTTTTGCACGGTAATGTCTGCATAAACTTTTGCAGTGTATACATAAAAGGCTACATGTACGTGCGAATTTTATCCAACTAGAAAGATTTTCAATCAATGTGATAAATTAAGGCAAAGACTAAATGAATTATTTAATAAAAAAAATTAAAAATAAAAATCGGAGTGCAGCAAGATAAGTGTCCACGATGTAAATCAGAAAAAAAAAATAGATAGTGAGCAGCAAACATTCCATATAGGGTAAACTCGGGTATGATGGCCATAATTTTTTAAAATGCAAAAAACATACGTTTATTCTTGTTACTTTTTAACGATATTTGAGATATTACTTTCACTGAAGCTTAAAGTAACAAATACTATCGAAATTAAAGAGAAAATACTTAACAGAACTTTAATTTTTCAAAATATTACAAAGTATGCATTGGCCATCTTATCTGATTTTTAGGGAAAAGATGGCCATGATATTAAGAAACATAGCCATAGTATTTATAAATAAATAGTGAAAATAAAAGTATTAATTATAGATCACTTTGCAATTTACGTACTTTTATTGTGTATGTAATATTGATTATGGCAGTTTAACTGTAATTTATTAGACATTATAACAGTTTTTAGCAGTTTGCAGATAGTCGAAAGAAAAAATATTAGATAATATTTATAATATTGTTATTTTGAACAGTGTACTCATATGAGCTACTGTAAATATTGATTATCTTTAAGAATGACTATAAAAATGCACTATTTATCAATTGTTGGAGAAATTATGGCCTATGGTCATCTTTTCCGTATGGCCATAATACCCTAGTTTACCCTAGGTTTATTATCTAGTCACTCAGCTGGCAAGAAAGAAAAGCCGTTGGCACTATAATTTTCGTGATAAGTAATATGAATTTTATGTACCAATTATCAAGAAGAACCTGACTTGAATGCCAAGTTACCAGTCTTGCAATATTAGTCGTGCTGGTGAAAAACGGAGGTGAATTAGCGAGGAAAGAAAAAACATATGTGGACGCGTGTCGCCGGCGGGCCGAGTAATAAATTCGTATTTCACGCGAGATCGCAGGAGCGTTGCCAGTTCTTGACGTCGGCTAACTGTAAATGCAAGTGGTCACGCATGGGAAAGCGTTTGTCGGTCCCACGATCGTCGTCGTTACACGAGGATCGATTATTATTACAAGAGGTGTATCCAATTTCGCGTCATTCGCGCGCAAAACCGAACGAGGTGGCTCTTGTAAAGGCGCGCGCGCTCGCGGATATTATCGAGCAAATTATGGTGCAGGGTCTATTCATTTACGTACGAAGTCAATGACCAATCAGTTGTTAACTGCTAACGGTAACGAACCGGTACCGCGGATAAATTTGAAACGAGTAGGACAGGTTAACTACATGCCGGTGATGCGTCTCTGCAGATTGGCCGGTGCTTGTCGACGAGCGCTTGGCTCGTCAGAGAAAAAGCTGCCTTCCTCATTCGCACACGTCTAGAATTGAAAGATGACCCCTGCCGCAAGTGTCGATGGGCCGCATTCATGTCATGATTCGTTAAGTAACGGTTTAATATCCCGTATGCGACGCGTCATCTGATATTAGAATATTCGCTGAATATTCATCGAATAAATGTGAAGCAATATTAATCCATTCGTTATGAAGTTCCAATATTGGAACATCCGATATTGTCGATATTACTTTCTCGTAGTAAAAACTCGAGAATTACTGACGGCGTATTTTTATATTTTTCTCATTTTGTTCATAGAAATGTTAAAAAATTTATATTCCATAAAAAGTTGAATAAAAAGTTGATAAAAAGTTGAGGGCACATTTTTTTCCGGTCTCGAATTTTGTTTTTCTTGACGTGTAACCTTTTCACACTGCGACGATCTCAACTTTTCGGGAGAAGAAAAGTGTCGCGAGTACGTGCGAGGGTGTGCAGAGAGTCTCGACAATGCATGGTACTTTATGGTATAGTTGGCGCGGATTTTAACATTAAGTCATCGCTCGTTTCCAGGACCGGCACGTGAAGGACGCCAGCAGAGATCCGCAGATGGATTCGAGCCAGGACTACCGACTCTTACTGGGTTACGAGAACAAGACGCACACAGTGCTCCGCTTCAGTAGACGATACGACACATGCGACCCGCGGGACTTGAAGATCACGGTAGGTGATGCGATTTATGCAGCTCGAAAGCTGGAGCGCAGGACAATTTCCTGCGGAGTATACACAAAAGCACGCGAGATTTACTTAGCGCGCTTATCTTACACTTGTTTCACCGAGATAAATGCGTTTACATCGTGTAGAAAAGGATTAATATGAGATTTACTTCTTTATAGACGGAATTATAGTTTTGCGAAATTTACTTGTACAGAACGATTTTGCTACAGTATCGAAAATTATGATGGACATTCGAGTGTAACATAATTGAACTTACAGACAGGATTATATAATTTTAAAAAATTTACTTATACAGGAAAGAGCTTTGCTGAAGTTTCTAAAAATTGAAATACACATCTGAAAATAATTGTGCTGGACATTCAAGTATAATTAAATGAGCAATGTTGCAAGAAATTTTGACATTCCAGCAAAGCTCGGGCGTTCTCCATAATTAATTTAATGTCCAAAATAATTTTTAGATAAATTTTTAGATAGTTTAGCTCAAAAAACCGTTCTTTCCCCGTGGATGAGTAGATTTTAGACCAGTTATCTTCATTAACATAAATAGACTTAGCTTACCGGAATGTTTAGGTCCGGTCTACCATTTTAACTGGTAAAGGTAAATAGAATTTCATTTACCTATTTGGAAAAGTAGATTTTTGGTCCCGGTCTTATTTATGTTTTTACACGTTAAAACGGAAAATGTTCTCATTACCTTAATTAATACAAATGTCCGTGCACACACAAACGTAATTTCCTTCTCATAAAGACTTAAACTTGAAATTAGTTGAAAAAAAATTATACTCGCTAGTTTCAAAGTACACATGTAAAAATATTAAATACAAAAGTATGGTTAATTACTGCATTTAATTACGTATATTACATCCACGGTCATAAAAATGTTTGCGCTGTGGACCTGGACTCGAATTAAATTCGGCGGCTCGTTATCGCAATTTTCCTGCGCGATATTCTGTACTCATTGTAGGACAGCCCGACCTACTTCTTTATTTCGCCGGTAATTAACTCGGAAATAGATTGCGCGATAGAACCGTGCTCGTTGCTCGAAGGTGCTTGGCACAGATTTAACAAAAAGAAAAAAAGTTACGCCAGTGTTACGATCTGTTTCAAGCAACGCAACATGAAATTTACGGCGATCGAGGCGATCATGAAGACCTAAACTCTGAACTATATCTCATAACGTTATCGATACGTAGTTTTGTTTCTCGGTAAATTGCGACCCGCAAAATAAAGCTCTCTTTTAAAAGGTTCATTATAGAGGTAATATACAGTCAATGCACAATTTTCAATTGACACTTTTCGCTTTTTTTTCGCTTTCTTAGACTTGTCGAGCGCGTTTTGTACGTTTCCAAGAAGGACAAGAAGAAGCGATAAAATTGTATTTGTGACCTATTCGCTCGACATGGTTAAAGACAGAAATGCGCAGTTTCTTGTAAAAATCTTACATCTTCATTCTTAAGTTTGTAACTATTAAATGTCTTTAACTATTAAGTGAAGCTGCAGATCTCTGAGATGGAAATTTTATTGCGTTGCGCAATTTTATCGCTTAGAGTGTTACTGCTTTTGAGTTTCGCATGGATTCGTTCTAGTATGAAATCTCTTTGTACACCTGATGCTTGCAGAAAAGTACAATAAAAATATTGGTTTTGTGTAACAGGTATATCGTTTGTTTTCAATATAAGGAAAATACACACAGTAACTTTTAGCATTCCAAAAAAAATATCTTGAACCTGTTATATTCGAAAATACTACTGATATACTATTTTAATATTACTGATATTATTCTTAAATTTGTTTCAAAAATTGTTCGAAAAAAAGATAACAAATTTACATTAAAAATCCATTTATCTTTCAATCCTTCGCAAAGATAAATATAGATAAATAAAAAAAAAACGTAAGATTTAAACAAAACTCTTTTGGGAATATCCAGTAAATGGTTATTATACATACGACATAAATGTGTATATTCTTTTTGTTTGATCAGCATTTTCCCCGACTGCTTATTAGTCCCTATTATCATCACTTCGCTATCGTTTCTACGGAATCTCGCGACACGTTATCGACCAACAGCACGCTTAGCACACAATTGTCGAGGCTCGATTTTCCACCTGATCGTATTATTATCGCGCATCAATTTCGGGCGAGCTCGCTGCGATGCGATCTCATCGTCTGCCCGCGCGTGCATAATTCGCTGCAGCCACATCGCTATCGAGGTTGCTGCTCGATGCCACGTGGATAAACGCCGTACGTGTTCGTAAATATTCGCTCGCGGTAAATCGAATTCCCCCGCGTTACGTAACATCGAATTAAACGATATTTTCAGTTCACAAATTTTCAGTTAATGCCGAAGCATCGCATCTTTCAACATACCAATTACGAAATCATCTTTCTTAGTTTACATATCATTTATTTCCATATTATAACAGAGAATAACACAGTTTATAATCATTTTAAACTGCCAAGATTAAGATTTCTGGATTGACGGTTTATTATTTTTATTTTACTTTGATATTAATATCTCCAATATTTTTTAAAATATATTAATAAAAATATCTTCATCGTAAAAAACAGATTATTATTTATTACAGATAATAAAAAATTTTAAGTAGTGGCGCTATAATAAAGCTTTAGTTTCGCAAACTTTAAAAAATAATATACTTATTATTGAAACTAGATTCTCTAGAAAATAATCCTATATATATTTATTATTATGATTATTAAATTATTAATTTTTATTATTCTTAATGTAATAATTTATATTATATACATAAATCGTTCCCTATCATTAAAAACTATTTCAAAGCCTAAACAATAAAAGTGACTCTTTGTTGAGAAGCAATTCAAGACAATACAATTTCGAGACAAACAGGGTCATTGTCCAATCGCGTTGTCCAAATCGCCAATCTGTGCCAAGAAGATCTACTTCCTCACCTCGGGAACGTTCTAGGAATTCCTTGTGGTCACGATCATCTTAAGTATCGTTTCTCTCTCCAACAAGAGAGAACGAATGAGGACGACGGCGCCGACAACGATCTCGTCCTCCGATGAGAATGTTCGTCTAGCGGTTGAGTCATCGAAATACTTGGCTGTGAAAATAAAAGCGGACCGCGATTCCATCGCGACGAGAAACGACCGAGTCAGCGGGACCCCTCTGAGAGTCCTTATCTGATTGTGCCACGTATCGATACCCGATATAATATTTTTGCGAGGCGTCGCCCTATCCTCGTCGAGAGATATAATCGTGGGTGCAGCACGCAAAATTGGCTGCGAGGGGATGTAATAAGATGCGCGGTCCGCAACTCTTGAGATTTTGGAAAAGCAAAAAGCCACGGAATGAATTCAAATTTAATATAAAACGCGAAAGATGATACGAATTACTTGCAGATTTTTATGCACTGTTAACCCTTACCATACCATCTACAATTTGGTGCCTCATTCATACCATCAAGGGTCACTTCAAATCTCTTCGTTTTTTCACCTCTTCGAAATAATAAAAAAATCTCTAAAAATTCACCATTCTTTTAACTTTCTAGATTAAATATTGACTCTTTATTTTGGAAAATAATAAAATGTAGTATAATTTATAATTACCGAAAGATCAAAGAAACTTGCACGAACAGGAATCGCTCGGTTACTAGTTACCCATATTAGTACGGTAAGGGTTAAATTCTCTCATAATACGTCATGAGTTATTTTTAATCACTTAAGTGTCACTGCTTTTATTCAACACATATTGTTCATTCAATTACAATATGTTAATTTAACTAAAACGATTTAACTTAAATTTAATTTATTATTATATTTACTAAATACATTAATATGGACACTTTTATTGTGGATTATTTTTTTCTAAATTAAACAATTCTATCACAGAAATGGATCGATTTAAATTTTGATTAATACATGGAAGTTAAAAATAATAAAAGGTTATTTAATTCAAGAGATTTGATTAACATTGTTTTTTTGATATCAATGTACACTGAAAAAATTAACTAAATTTTAGTAAATATTTATTTGAATAGTAAACATTTACTTACAGCAAATAAATATTTACTCAATAAAAAGAAATTATAAATGACTTTAATCAAATTAATAATTCTCTTGTATCAAATAAATATATGTTTATATTTAATGAATATTTAATACTATTCGAACAAATATTTATTAAAATTGAGTACATTTTTTTGTCAGTGTATTTGTTATTTTTAAGATGTTGTAGATACAGTTTCGAATATCTTGTTAAAACGAACGCACAATCTGTAGTCGCGTTCATCAAACAAGTAATGTTTTAAAACTAGACTTACGGCGCTCTCAATATAATGGTCGTTAAATTGTGCTGTGCAAGACAGAATTACGTGGGAAATATCGCGCGTATCCTCGTGTTTGAACTCTTCGATTGGAATACCATATTTTTCCACGTCGATATTTCCCTGCGATCTTCATCGACGTAACAGAATACGAAGATGGATGCTTACTTTTTCGACGAGATACACACGGCGACATGTTTGTTCCAGAAATACGTTCGCAAAATGTAGTGTCGTGCCGATGTTATCAAGAATCCCGTCCCATTTGTGTCATCGATAGAAATCAAATATTGAGATCGCCTCAGGGAGTTATTACTTCTCGAGTTTCGTCTCTGTGCTCATACTTTATCGCGACGCTTATCTCGAGTTTCTCGATCCGAATTTAAGAGCCGGAGATTTCCACGATCGTACGTAGGTCGGCAATTTTTCCGGATCTCCAATTGCGCTGCCAAGTACGCGAACGGTGAACTTTCTACGTCGTTCATTCGTCGAACATATTGCTTTTAAACGTGATCATAGCGCCTAAGGCTAAGGAATAAGTTTTTACAAGACGCAGTCTAATGTGTCCTCGCTAGTTTGAAATGAATAAGTAAATATTTAAATACAATATTTGAAATTTAAATATATGTATTATTTAATATTAATAGATAAACTTTTTTGTTAACAATTTAAATATGTTTGTGGAACGAAACCATTAAATGTTTTAAAGAGCATAGCGTTACTCTGAATTTTTGGAGGTGAAAATTTACTCCAAAACAGTTAAAATATACTGCTACTATTAAAAAAAGTGAAAAATTTACGCTCTTAAATAAGAGTGGCAAATTTTTAGTCTTTTTTTTTTAGAGTGAGATTTACTCCAAAAAAAGGAGTGAGATTTCTTTCCTTTGTAACGAATTTCATTCAAAAAAAAAAGTAAAAATTTGCTACTCTTATTCAAGAATGCAAATTTTTCACTCTTTTTTATTAGTGGTAGTATTTTGACTCGTTTGGAGTGAGATTTCACTCCAAGAAATTTAGAGAGCAAGAGAGATAAGATTTGTATCTTCTCGTAGAGTTTATCGATTTGTCGTATATTTTTGTACTCATCGGATTATTGATTTTTATGAAGCTATGACATTGTGTAATTTCGTCTTTAGTATCCCGCCAGTGTTTCATATAAAACATCGCAATGACGTTTGAACGAGTCGCGGAAGGCACCGCATGACACTACGTAGGAAATAAGAACAATGCCATTGTGCAACTGCGAAGTTAGAATAGCCTCATAAAGGGTTAACTCACCGTCATGCCCGTAACCCAATTTCGCACACCTTTCCGCCGATGCAGACAGCCGTACAATTCGCAACTGAAGTTGCCAGGCCACGTGCGGAGCTCTCGAACAATTTTTCTAATTCATTCCGCAACGTTCCCTCATTTTTCCACCAGATTCCCGTACGATGAAAAATCACACACGGTGAAAAATCACGGAAAAATTCATTGTTCGTTATAGAAAAAAAAATGTATCTGGAGACGAATCCATTCTCCGACGTAACTACGGTAGAAAAATGTTGAAATTTGCTTGACATTATTTGTACAGTTTTGTTTATTATACCAATGAAACACGGACCTTTTATCCTGGATGTGCAAACGGAATGTCTCTACGGCACATTTCGTTTCGCGATGTTGATTTTATTTTTATTTTTTTTACGTAGTTGTTTTAGAAGCGTGGTCGCCTGAGAACAAATTAATTAGCGATATCGGCGAATGCCTGTGCTAGAAACAATGGCGGGGTTGGTTGCCGGAAAGTTACAATAGACCGATGTGTTAAGCTGCACCCGCTCGTGACCTCGGCACTTCGGCATACTGACGTAAATGCGATGCTACGTAGTACGTACAACTATATCGGTGTATCAGCTTTGTAGCATGCCATTGTAACTGAGATGCTTCGTAACCTTCGCGTCAAACTTTGAATGATTGTCTTCTAATCGATTTGTAGGATATTTTCTCAACGAAAATTTACTCACCTGATGCTATTTTCGATGTTCCGAAATTAAATATTTTAATGACATGAATGCCAATTTAAAATTATAAATGGAAATTAGACCGATAAGAATAATTCAAATAAGAGAAAGTATCTTATTTTCGATCGAAACGGATCTTGGTGCTTAATAATATTTATATGCAGATTTACAAATACATTTTTTCAGTTCTATAAAGTTTCTAGGTTTAATTTTACGATTGCATTTCAAGTTGGAAAAATCAAATTAGCGCAATTTATGGAACTGAAATGTATTTGTAGACCAAGATCCAAGTAAAATACCTGAGAAATAAATTCTTAATTATCGTATTTATGGCCACGAGTAGATTTTGTACATAGAAATTGTGCACCTCCAATATACAGATTTATGAGAAAAAATTACGCGCGGACTAAAACTTTTCACGTTAAATGTTTTTTAATCGACGAAAATGACTTTCGCAATTTCGTTTCGTACAGCTAATTAAAAATTTGTTCCGTCTATATGCTCTTGAAGTTTAATTTGTCAAAAGTTTAAATTTTAATGTTTGAAAACTTCATAATTAGCGCTCGTTTTTCATTTTCGTAAAAGAGAATCTTACTTCGAATTTGTTTAGAGGTGCACTTCTAAAGTCTACTGCAAAAACTCAGAAAACACCATGTCATATATCCCTTATGATGTACGTGGTCACACAGAAAATATACAGCGCCTATATCCACACAGTGTACTACATATTCAAACTTCCCTTCACCAGCGGAATTAATCAATTTTTTCAATTTCACGGCACTCGTACGTATTCGACTCGGTCATCGCGGCGACTTGTAACGATATGGAGTTACTCGAACCCCCGGCTACTCCACTTACGTTGGAGTATCGCAACGGTAGATCTGCCTGGTTAGATTTATGGCGACGCGAGCACCGTTTCGACGGAATTTCGCGAACAGTATACCGTCGCTTCGTGCGATTGCCGCACTCAATTACTTTTATTGCCGTGTCAATTCGCGGGCTAGCCTTTCGTCACACGATTGTTGGCCGTGGTGCAGCGCGACTTTCGGTTTGATAGAAGTGGAATGATACATTGGACAGTATTACGACCGCGACAGTATATTGCATTTTGTATTGTTAGCAATCGTGTGAGGGAACGAGAGACTGTAAAAGCTGACGTGTCCTCTTGGTCAGATTTTATTTCAATATCAGAGAAATGTCTGTCTCATACATCTTACATCTTTTATTTACATTTTAATTGCGCTTACTTTTCGAAAGATATATTTAGTTTCCGATTTGAATGATCTATATTAATCATTGTTACTATAATTTTCAAAAAATTCTGAAGTATGGAAAAGTAAAATTGACACAAAATTTTTTTTATATATTACTGAGTAAATAATAGCCTATCAAATTTATATATACAGTGAATGCAAAAAGTATTCGTACAGAGAAAATATTTTTTTAAAAAACTTTATTTTTATAAAGTAAATATTATACAACGAAAAATGAGTCATCGAATTGATGTCGAATCGATATAAATACAATGATTCGACATCAATTTGACGTCGATTCAACGTTTAATTGACGATCATTTCTTGTTGGATAATTAACAATCTATTCATAAAAGATATAAAATAGAAGACTGTATGTTTCTTAAAATTATATATACCAAAAAGATAAGTATTAATTATACAACATATATTATCTGAAAAATAAGCGAAAATTAAAAATTGTATTGTTTGAATGCGCAAAAAGTATTCATACAGACGAAAAATTTAGCTTTTAAAATCAAGAATACATGCGAAGCTTGTTTGTTTATGTTAGAACAGAATGTATTCATTGTATAAAATTGCTAATTAATGTTTATTTTCTACAAATAAGACTTTTTTTATAACTTTTCTTGTACGAATACTTTTTGCTCTCACTGTAAATAAATGTATAACACTGATTATACATTTACACACTTTATATAACGTACTATAATTAGGTATATTATTAAATAAATTATTAAGTTTCTAAACTTTTAATTAGACACAAGAAGAGAGTTTTTGATTGTTCTATTAATCGCGCGAATCAAGTACTGTTTTACATTTTGCAACTTTGTCGTTGTTGATAATATTATCGAAAACATAAACAGCATTACAATGTTGCTGTTAAGTCACAATTGTAAACAAAAGTGTATTTCTTCATTTTACGATGCGCGACATCGTTCTACAATACAGGCCAATGCGATTGTCAGCACGCATTCGGGACGCATTCAGCGGTTAGCCGCACAGCCACGTGAATTCGGATTGACGTTGTGTTGAAAATATGAATGAAGACCACGGAATCCTATTCTCTGTTAAATTGCGTTATATTGCAGAAGACTGATAACTTTTGACATTACATGTTTGCTTTATCTATGTTTTATAAAGAATCTGTATTCGAATATATAAATATTCTTGATTTTATTAATCATTTATTTAAATAGCAAATTTGCCAAAATTCGTTTCGACTGAAAATAGGATTTTTTACTTAATTTGATAAAAATTTTTACTACTTAAACTTCGATTGAAAAGAGTTAAGAAATTTGTTTTATATAGCGGGTTAAGTAAATGTCGAAACAATTTTGTGGTATGCGATTAAAAAAAATAAGATTACAAGTTTTCATTATGCGAACCCTTTTCTATGCGTAACTTTTCATATTTTTACTATCATGTTTTACAAAATTCCTGTTGAAAATGTAAAAGTGAAAATGAAATAAAGTCCATGCAAAACTGTTCTTTGTTGCTTGAAGGACGGGATTTGAATCAAACAAATTCGTACAAAAATATAAAAATTGTATATTTTTGTATTTTTATACTTGAACATCAAGATTCGTTTTGACTGAAAATAGGATTTCTTACTTAATTGGATAAAAATTGTAATAGGATTTATAACTTAATTAGATAAAAATTTTTATTATTTAAACTTCAAGATGTATTGACGGAAGAGTTAACGTACTTTATCATAGTGTACTAGTACAAAGTCGTGCTGTTACGTAAATGTTGTCTCAGCCAAAGAACGCTGAAAACATTGTTCTATATTCGAATAGTTTGGGAATCCGATCAGTCCCAGTTTTTGGAACAGTTCGGAACTGTACGGAGCCAAGCGTAACGCGAGAAGCCGAGCAAGTTCTGCGCCGAGAATTTTCCTTTGAAGAGCCGATGTGCGAGTCATGCCGGTCGGGGATTTCGCGCGACGACGCAGCATTATGCAGCTCCGGATCGACGTCACTTGAAATTTCCACTTTGTGAGACACTCGCGATGCCGTTCATACATACGTGGCTTCGCGGTTCATGAGTTTCTTACGAGGTTCACTCGTGTGAAATCCTCCTGAGGAAGATACACCGCAAAATAGTGCATCACGTTCCGCGAGAACACATGAGACTTACGAAAGGAACAAATTTTCTAGAAGAGAAAAAGCAAAAGAATGAACAAATGCAATTTGTAGTCCCGAGATTATATGTATATCTAATATATTGTGTAACATTGTGTAGATTTATTTCCAATTATTTTGTATTCAAAAACTCAATTTTCCAATAAATTAGCTTTCAGCTCTATTAATAAAAAAGACCGAGGTAAAAACTGAGGGCAATAACTAAATATACGAATGCAATGATTATGTAAAAAGTTTTATCAAAAAATAGATATATTTCTGAGTTTAATAAAATATAACGAACAGATTTTATTTTGAAACCAGGAATCAAAACTAAAATAATGAATTTAACATTATAAAAACGATATGAAGAGATTTCGTGAATAGTAAAAACTCTTGTTTTGTAACTTAATCAGAGATATCATAAAATAATAATACTATAAACACAATTCGAAGCGAAACTATAAATTATTCAAAGAAACTAATATAGAAACAACAGAGAAATCCTGCGGAAGAATTATGACAAATAACAATTCACATAAGCAGGAAATGCGTTGCACAATGTAAGTAAGAATAATGAATAAACGCTGGTTATGAAATCCAGAACCACGTAGAAATTGCGAAAGTGATATATGGAGCGGGGGAAATTTGTGAATTAATCACGAATTTTACCTACGAAGAAAATAGGGAAGGGTGAATGAGAAAGTTCAATCAGAGGAATTCTAGGAAGAGATGATAACGAAGCCTTCGCATGCAACGCGCATGTATCTTTGTACAAGCGTATGTGGTACATACGTGTGACTGGTGAGTAGATTGGTGATGTCCTACAGAGGGGATTGGCTAGCTGTGACCCGATTCTGCCTCTATTTCACTCCTATCCGTAGCCCTATCTAGTTTACCACTTCGCTCTCGAATAGCCCGCTACAGTGAAGAGGACGAACGGAAAGAGAGAGATGAAGGGCTGGATGGACAAAGATGGAAATATAGGAAATACGCGTATGACGTGTGAGGAAAAGAGAGGCCAGCCCGAGTATATGTGAGGTCCTTCCTTGGCAGTGGAACTGATCACTATTCCGAATAGCTTGGCTGAATGTAAAAGGAAAATCGAATTTGACCGATGCCGTTGGGAGAGAAGAGGTAGAAGAAAGGACGAGAAAGGAGAACGCTCGGTCACCCAGGTGTGGTACGAACGGTGGACTTATTGGGGATACGTATCCCATTCGTAGGTAGAAAGGAAAAGGGGAGCCTAGGTTGTAGAGAAAAGATGTAGGTCTCACCGGAAGGAAGAAAGAAAGAAAGGAAGGAAGGAAGGAAGGAAGAAAAGGAACTATTTGGTGCGATAGGAAACTGAATAACATAACAAAAACCCCAGGATATTCCATGGCAGACAGCGCGAGATTACGTGCGTTCGGAGACAATTATCGTCTCACTGATTCGATTCTAATTGAATATCACGCTCCGCATCCAAGTCAAGCCTTGTCGATCAAAGCCTCTCTTCAAAGCATAAGCGAGATCCTCGTCGCACCTGACGTCGCACCGGTGGTTATAAAAAACGCGGTGAAGATCTCGTAACCCGCGAGTGCGAAGAAATAATTTGATGTGAAAATAAAGAGCTTTTTCTTGAACATCATAACACTTTTTGCCTTTACAAAGTATTTGATAGTAACACTGATATAGCATTTAAATCGTTAAGAGGCACTTCAATCTTTTTACGATAACGTGAGCATATTACGAATTTTTTTATTCGACGGTTTACCTGCTTCCGTTGGTGTTGCCTATATCTTTTTCGATTTTTAAACTCAAATGAAATTTAACATCACGCTTACCGAATTTTCTTGAAAATTCGCGCTTGTCATGCAAATTTATGAATATCATTTCAAATCGATAATTAATTTTTTTGCGAAAGATATATACTGTATATATATAAAATTTTTTTAGCAGAAAGTATCTTGTGTTTTAAAAAAAATATAAAACTCTAATCTTAATTTGTCCCTTTTAAAAGAACTTATTTTTTTTAGTTGTGTCACTCTTGAAGGAAATTATATGTATACGTATATATTTACTGTATATATATAAAATTTTTTTAGCAGAAAGTATCTTGTGTTTTAAAAAATCTAAAACTCTAATCTTAATTTGTCCTTTTTAAAAGAACTTATTTTTTTTAGTTGCGTCACTCTTGAAGGAAATTATATGTATACGTATATACATTCTAAATTTCTTGCAGTGAAATCTCATTTCAAGAAAGTGTAAATCAACCACTCTTCACTTTTTGAAAAGTGGATTAATAAAAATTTTGACTCTTTTTAGAATGAATTTTCACCTCAAAGGAGTGAAATCTCCCTAAAAAAGAAAAAAAGTGAAATTTCGCTCCTTTGAAATGAAAATTCACTCTAAAAAGAGTGAAAATTGTAACTCTTTCTCAAGAAGTGAAATATTTTCTCTTTTTTTTCAAGGGTGATTGTATTTTCACTTTCTTGGAGTGAGATTTCACTGCAAGAAATTTAGAGTGTAGAGAAACTAATAAAACGAATACAAAAATTAATTAATATTTAACTAACGAACTGATCAAGTAATTTCTGATTGATATTTCGCCTCGTTCAGAGAACATATTCCTTGACCTCTATTCAATTTACCTCTATTCATCCTAAACTTCCATCCTGTTCAATATTATCCTCGAGGGGTTTGCGCTCTAAATGTTAGGCATTGGCCATACATTCGACTACATTCCCACGTCGCTGGAGTTTGGCGATGCCCTTGGCGTCGATCAAGAGGTGCAAGCACACAGGTAACGGGAGCACTCGTTCGTGAAATTTGTCCGGAAGTGCATACAAAGGGAAAACTAACCGCGTGCAGTAATGACCACAAATTGCACTCTAAAAGAAAAGGACAGAGGGAGAGAGAGAGAGAGAGAGAGAGAGAGAGGAATAAAATGAGAGAGAAGAAAGGATAGCAGATGCCTCTTTTCCCTGCTTTTTCCGCGCGAGCAATCTACCTCTTGTCAACATGTTTGTTAAAGAGAGACGGGGAGGAGGGGCGGCAGAGGGGAGGGTTTGGGGAGGCAGAAGACCACCGGGAAGTGGAATACGTTCTTCGGTAACTAATGACAGTTCGGAGAAGTTTGCCTTGCTCCTTGCACCGCTGCCCTTCCAAGTTTTCCAATCGGCCAAAAACTCGCAAACTGACATTTACCTAGAAGGATTTACTTTGCGATATACCAGAACCGTCTCTTTCTCTACCTCTGTTATCGGCGGCTCTTTCCTCTGGCGCGACCGTCGACGCCGGGAGCGCTTTCCAATCATCCTGGGGCGTTCGACTTCTCGTTTTCCTACATCCCACCCCCCCTCCCCCGCACCACTGTCTTATCGAATCCTTCTTTAAACTAAGGCAACGCGATAAAATCCGCGAAAGCTCGCAGTTCGCCATAATCGGAGAAATGTGGGGGGGCAGTGATCGAAATTGTTTTCGTGCGTGTATCGCCTGGAATTGCCCCAATGTTTCCTTGAAGGATGTCGAACGCGATATTGACTCGTGCGCGGGAAGTCAATCGATGAAAATTGGAGCATCTATTTCATAATAGGGAGTTTTTGCGATACCGTTTATCCAGATACGATGAACGCTAAGGTCAGGTTATCTTCTTCTTAATAATTAATTAAGAAAAAAAACTCTCTACTATCTTTTTTTTCTGGAGTAACTTGAAGTATTCAAGGTATAACGTGCGTGCGCAATAATAAGGAAAATATAATAAAAAGAATATTTTTGTACAGACATGTTAAATAGTTAAGGTTTAAAAATCATGCAAATTGAAAGCCAGAAATTTATATACATTTCTAAACGTACGTTTGAAAGATATTGTTTTTTTTATTAAGACAACATGAACAAAATTTTTTAAATAAAAATACATTTTTGAATAATTTTCTCCCAGATATTTGTCTTTAAAATTATTTATATAGGCTGTTTATATTGTTAGTTAAAAGTGTAGAATTTCTGATGTTATATCTATTTACTAAAAACCCATTTATTAATCTTTTTTAAAGTCATCACTCGTACAAATATTTCGAACGTATCGGAAACATATAGGCTTTTTATAAAAAAATATTTGCCGTATCGAAATGAATACTTCCTGAAAGCATGGCAGCGCTCTTTGCTGTACATATACCTGAGTTACAAATATTGCTGATATACGCACGTAGTGACTTTATATTTATCGAGAAATATTTATATTGGTGGTGTAATAGTTTTTTTCTCTATTCTAACGTATAACGCTTGAGCATATATTTTGTATACGCCAATATACAACAAATACAGATATTTTAACAACAGTTTTCTAGCGTACTGAAGCCTTTATATTAAAGTATTGAAGCATTCTTTACATCCTTTCTCATTCCATCATGAACGTCATATTTGCGATCGCATCATAGATATAAGAAATAATTGGACAGAAGAGGACTCGTACAGAACGTATAAAAATACAAAATTATTTTATAGCCGGGAAATGAAAGTCGGGTAAAGTAGAACAGAGATAGAAGTTAACTAGAAACGAAAAAGCTGAGAATCGCGCAAGCAATTTATACTATTATATTTTATATTTTAAATGTGTGTGTGTATATTTATATTTTTATAAACCGTAAATTAAAATTAAAATACATCGCATTTGTCTAAATTACTGTAAAATTTATCACGTTATTTACGTTCTATTATTATACTATTTGATTATAAAATTTCTTTTATTTTTTTAAAAGATGTGATATTTATGTTGTGCGTGAAGATGTTTTATTTAATTTGAATCAGCTTAATTTTTCAGTCTGTATATCGTTAAAATTAGTTTATAGAACATTTGAACGTACGTTAAATAAATCAAATAATTAACGTGAGAATTGATTTTAATAAGATAGATTGCAGACAACGTGTATAATCGATAATCAGTAAAATTCGATTAACTGAAACAATGGTTTTTATCAACAGTATAGCGTCAATATTCGAGCCATAAAACCTTTCGCACGGTTGAAGACTAAATCGCGGTAATCGATTTCGCTCAATACGAGGTTTTACCGCAAGCTTCGCGAATGCCGCGTCGAGTTTGCTCGGATACGTTGCGACGCTACGTGAATGATAAGATTATACGTTGCAGCAAGTGCATTCGACCTTCGCAATTTCGTATTCACTCCTGCAATCTCGCAGAACGACACTCGAGAGTGCCAACAAGATGTTTCCGCGCTGCTCGAATGCTTATATTCTGTTAAACGAACGGTTATTCGTATTCGTCGAGTTTTCAGAATATTGTTCATAGCTCATAAATGATAGAGTTGGATAAGCGACTCGATAACTAACGGACGAATATATACAGTGAGTGTAAAAAGTATTCGTACAAGGAAATTTTTTATTAAAAGAGTCTTATTTGTAGAAAATAAACATTAATTTTATACAATGAATACATTCTGCTCTAACACAAACAAATGAGCTTTGCATGTATTTCTGATTTTAGAAGCTAAATTTCTCGACTGCACGAATACTTTTTGAGCATCCAAATAATACAATTTTTAATTTTTGCTTATTTTTTAGAGGATATATTTTTTATAATTAATATGCATCTTTTTGATATACATAATTTTAAGAAACATACAGTCTATTTTATTCTTTATGAATAAATTATTCATTACCTAGCAAGAAATGATCGTCAATTAAACGTTGAATCGACGTCAAATTAGTGTTGAAATCATTGTATCGATATCGATTCGACATCAATTCGATGACTCATTTCTCGCTGGATATTTACTTTTTAAAAATAAAGTTTTTTTAAAAAATATTTTCTCTACTCGAATACTTTTTGCACTCACTGTAAATATACAGATTAACATCATTCGCTGCTTTTGATAAATTCCCTGACGTAATTTAAAATATTATTAAACCTTATTATATTTTAAATCTTAAATTTGTGTGTTAATTTTCTTTCTTTGATTAATTAACTAATAAATTAAATGAATAAAAAACCAATAAACTAAATAATAACGCTCACGTTATTAATGTTATTCTTAAAAATGCGTTCAACGCGGATTATTATTTTATATAATTTATCTTCATTGATGTTTAACACGCGTGAATGTGTAGGGGCACATGGATGTATGGCTGCCTTCCGTCGGGAGTAATTCCGTCAAGTCAACGGTATGCGAAGCTTGTGCGATTAATTTCGTCTTACGATGAGGAAGCATGCTTTTGTAGTGGAGAAGCTTCCTCGAGGTCGAACCACGGGCAGTAACGTGTCCAACAGCTTAATCTTTAACTAATCCGGGCTCCCTCCGCGCGACGCCCGCGAGGAATTAGAGGTAATCCGAAACACGGGTTTAATGACCAACTACTCCTCATATAGCTGCACGTCGAATGCAAGGTAGCCGGGCGTTTACACAGTCTTAAGTAGCGATCTTAAGGCTTATTGTTAGAACGAGATTGCCTAAGTTGTAAGGGAATTACCGAGGCAAGTTTTACCATGAGCATGAAGAAATTTCGTTAACTATCATAACGAGGGATTATGTATCTCGATATTATCGTCTTAATTTATAATCACGTTAATCACCGATTTTTATTCAGATCCTTAGAAGCTAGTGAATGTATAATTGAATTCATAATTCCGATAGATACGTTCATCGCAGTTTAAAAGTAGCTGTTATAATTGTTCTTGATGGAGAGATAAATGTCGATAAATTTTTGTCACTGTTTTATGTTACTGAGTTTTCTCTAATATTCCAACAACAAAAAATTAATAATAAATTGAATATGTTAAGTGTTTTCCAGTATAGCGAATATACGACAGAGATCGTTTCATTTTTAGTTTATCGTGTGTTATGGTTTTAGTGGATTGCTACTTGATGCCGATCGTGATTTTTTTCAAATCGAGTAAAGTATCGGATTTGCGTAGAGCCCACAATCGCATGCAACAAAGTGCAATTAATCTCTCGCGAGTCGACAAGTATGCCGTAGCCTTGTCGATCGCGATCAAGAGGATCCATTAATAAAGTAGATCCGACAAACGATTTCAGCAGGCGATGGAGCACCCTGTGCTCCACGGAATTACATCGTGGCCGTGCACGATAGTTTACAGTTATTTATAACGAGATTTATACGCGTCCACGTGCGGAATAAGGATGTGATTTATGACGCGGCGAGAGCAAGGTGATACTCAAAAATCGTTTCCTTCTTTTGCAGCTGCGCAAACAGCAATTTATAGCATGTAATCGTTTACCTGTCATAGGTAAGAGATTTTAAATCTATTGCACCGTAATAATAGCGATTCCGCTAGAAAATTGTTTAATCGAGTTTAATGTTGACGCGAGCCTAATCACCTCTGCTTTGGACATGTCAATATAATTGCAATATTATAAATTTAATCAAATATAACAAATTTTATTAACGCACGCGCAAACATATTATTATTAGATTTCGAATAATTAATTGCAAACTAATGAAGTCGCAAAAAGCTTACAAAATCCAGAATTAATTGCATTATGATTCGACTTTATTATTTACAGACTCGATGACGGAAGGATACATTAATGTGCATTAAATGTTCATAAAACTAGTTTACAAAAAATATATTTTAATTACTTTGAACCAGACAGTCATAGATTTTTTGGTTCAAAATGAATTTTTCATTGTAAACTAATTTTATACTGAAAAAGACCGTAAATGTCAGAAACAAAAGTTCAAGGAATATTATCAATATAAATATCTTTCTAAATAATATCTATTTCATTATTTGAAAAGTATTTGGAGATCCAATGTTGTTCTTGCATTAGAATCGTTACACGTTTGGATCGCTGTTCTGCTTGTTTTACTTTTGATTCGCGGAAATGATTCCGATTGCGTTCTAATTTTATTTACGTTTACAATGATGAACGCGCACATTAATAGCGAGATTACATTGTGCACGAAGGCTTTGACACGTGAGGCCTGCCTTGCCGTTCGGCCATGAAATGCTAAACGAAACTCGTGCTTGATCCCGCTCCGCATATAGTTGCGGCTTTGATAAGCTTCGCGCGCGTATCGATCGGCTGACAGCTCGGGCGTTTAAACTGTCCGATCGTCTCGGCCCTAAATGCCAGTGGCGAAATGTCCGTTGGCGGCGATAATGCAACTATTATGTCCGCGGTTATCCCTCGAATCGCGAACTGATGCAGTTAACGAGAAGTTGGCGAGTTAATTCCGCGCGTAACAAAATGCTTTCGTAAGAGACTCAGAAAACGCTTTGCGAAAATTTTCATGAATAATGAAATAAATAAATTTCTTACATCTTCTCGTAGCAATAATTTTCTTCTTCAAATCTTCCCCAATTTGAAAATTCTACGACTGAATGACATTTTTAACGGCATCATCATTTATATTCTAATTGAGATATCAATTAATTATAATTCACTGCATCATTAAAAAAGCATAATTATGAAAGAACTGCATAGAAAGAACGGTTTTAAAGTCTTAAAATCTTAAAATTTAGTTTACAAATCTGAAAATAATCTTTGAATTATTAAAATAATTATGTATCCTCCAAATTTCTTGGAATGAAATCTTAGTCCAAAAGAGTTAAAATACTGTCACTATTCAAAGGAAGTGAAATATTTATACTCTTGAATAAAAGTAGCAGATTTTCACTCTTCTTGGGATTCACTCCAAAGGAAAGTAATCTCACTCCTTTTTTTAAATAAATTTCCAAAAGTGTGTAGCCTCACTTCAAACGAGTGAAAATTTGCCACGTTTATTCAAGAGTACAAATTTTTCACTCTTTTCAATATTTTAACTGTCTTGAAGTGAGATTTCACTCCAAGAAAAGAGAGTAGGACGCTATGTAGGATCTAGAATGCCATTTGGAGCATTATCATGTTTGAGATTCCTACATAATTACTTTAATAATCCTAACAAATTATTTTAAAAATAAAATTGATTTTCGATCTTATATCTATACAGCTAAATTTTTAGAGATTTTAACAAAATCATTTTTTTTCATATAAAATTTGCAAAAGTTAGTGTAATTATTACATTTTTGCGTTGTGTTCGATAAATGAATGAGGCAGACTCGCATTTATGATTATTGAATTTCTAGACATTCGATAAAACTCGCGGCGAGTAGCTAATTAATTCTGACTGCGTTTATATTATTAGTTGGCCGTTACTCTGTATCGTCTTTTATTGCCAATGAAATGGAGAGGAGGTTTATTGAATCATGATTTCCATCTCCGATGGGATCCCACGTTTATCGCTGCGTAATATAGCTGCGAAGCGATGCGAAATTGTCTGGCCGCATGCGACACGATTGTCGCCCGAGAGGCTCGCACGAAAGCTCGCCCGCTCGCACGGCCTCGATCTCGTTATTCCCGCAATGCATTAAAGCTCGAGCGGATTTCTCTCTCTCTCTCTCTCTCTCTCTCTCTCTCTCTCTCTCTCTCTCTTTCACACGATGCGTGCTTGTTCCCCGTTAAATTCATTCCGCACGACGGGTATAATGCTTTTTAACGAGTTTGCGTAAGCGCTCGACCAACGAACTCGGATGAAGCTCTGAGATTTATGTCTGGACCGAAGACGTTGCAATAAAGGAGCTTGTTGGGTCGAGGCCATTGTAGCAGCTTTCAGGTTCCTTGACTCCGATGACCCAAAATTATCGCCCTTTCCGCAAAGCTTCCCACGAGCTCATTTTTGTCTTTGAACTAAATATAGTTGAAAATTGTTGCGAACGAATTATCGATGCTATATACACAATTGCTTTTCTCGCCAATTACAATTCTTATAAAATAATCCTTATATTTTATTTATTCTTATTATATATCATTTTTAAGTAAGATGTGGCATACTCATGAACGAAAAATGCCATATTTGATTAAATTAGTTCTTCGTGCCTAACAATTTTTCTTGTGAATTTATACAATTTCCAAGTTAAGATGGAAATATTTTTTTCCACTTCAATGTTTATGCGGCAAAAATATATTTAATTTTTAAAAGTATCGTAGAGCTACGCGATTCTTTGGATTCTTAATTAGTCTACAATATCTATATCTTCCTGTTATTTATGGACATTGGTGTATTCGATGTGTATAGCTTCGCCTAATGCTACTTGACAATCGATTGGAGTCGCGATCGGAATGGCAGTTTCGAGTTTCTGTTGCCAGAATTTAGTTCCATTAATGAATTCGCGTCATATCGGCGAAACAACCGCGACTATTTGAGTTCTGGTCAGGTAGTCTGCGTCCCAGGAGAGTTACCTGAGAGCTCACCGAACAGATGGCAATGTGTTGCTTTTTAATTGGATTGAATTCTACAGATCGGAACTTGCTATAGCCGCGACACGTATGGCATGTATTAAAATCGACCGTTCCTCGTCACCCTGGGAGTTCGATTATATTTACTGAGTGACGTCATTTGCTAGAAAGCACCACATCCCGTTCACGTGACGATGTTCCGCGCATCGTTTTTTTTTTTTTTTAGATAAGATATCTACTGGACTTATTATCGGAAGTACATTGGTTGCCTCAGTGCGCATTATCAAACGTAATTTCTCAAATGCTTACCTGATAACTTTTAAACTAATTGAAGTGAAAAGGAACGGTATCTGCGCGCTAATCTGCCATCTTCATTTGAAGATATTTTACGATATATTTTCAATAACGCATTGAATAATTAATTGATTGATTAACTTAAATAGCTGACAAGATGTTGTTGAATAAAAAATTGTTATTGATTATAAAAATGACGGGTCGCGTCGTGAAATTATCACTGTGAAAATCACGGCTAAAAACTGTCATTTTCGAAGAAAAATAAAGTTAGTTTACTGACTAAATTAATAAGTCATAATATAAGTATGAAATATCAGCTTTTATAAAATAATCTTCCATAATAGATTTCAATTTTTAATAAAGAATATTTTTGTAATTAACATATAAGTTATAAAATACTTCAATCCTCGAAACTCAATTTTCGCGCAAGACTCATTGAGTTTCAGTCGCTCATTCTATTTCTAAAATTTATTTTTATTGTTCAAAAGCCGTCCATTTTTTTCTGATAAAGACATCATATTCATAGAGAAAATCATATAGTATCTCCGAATTAATATTTAATATCGTCGAATTAATACTTAACCCGTACAAATAGAGAACTATCATATAGATACGCTCTTATCTCGAATACGCCACGGCCTATGCAAATAATAGAGATCGATATATACATATACTGTGCAACAATTGAAACTCGGGGAAACGCTACGGGACATTTGACCCATTATAACTGAGCGTCACTCGATTCCGAGATCGCGACGCGAGCAGAACTGTAACCGATGTTTGAGTTCCGGTCAGGTAACACACGTACCCCAGGAGAGATACCTGACCGGAGAGCAGACTGCGGGAGTTATCGTGTACTTGATCCTCCTCTCGCATTCCAAAACGGCGGCACTTCGCTCACTTACCCGTAGAGACACTGCTGGTGGAGTTTGCGTTAAAGTTTCGCCACTTCTCAATTCCCGATTCTTCCTCTATGTCCTCAAACTTCCCTCCTTCGTTTCTCCCTAGGCCTCTGACGTCGGTACGCTCGAACGTTTGCGGAAGATAACGTTGGAGGACACTGACGTTTGCTCTTCTTCATTCTTCTCTCCGACTTATCTATTATCTATCGGTCTCTATCATAAATGTAAGTATATAGACTTCTCTAATCTTAGCATCTATGCTCTGTTAGAAAGAATTGAACGTATCAGCATCTCTATTCAACTCTATATCAGGATCTCTCTTCAACTCGATACTTTGAAGAAAGAGAGCGATATGATTCAAGTTACCTCACTCTTTCTACACCGATAATAACTCCATAGGAATGCGCAGTCTATTCTTATCACGTCTATTGTCTTCGTGCATATAGTCTATTGTTAAAGTACACTCATTCTATCGTTTCGAAACGTCAAGAGAATTGTCCCTATTGCTTTTTTATCGATTTTATTGACTTATCGTTCTATTGTTTTGTAATTTTGTAATTTTTTTATGTATATAGACATTGTTACGAGTTTTGCTAAATGATTAAAATGTACATTTGGACATTGTTACATTCATAGTTCGATGGGCAACAATTTAATATTATAGAATAACAATTTTTGTTATAATATAACAAAATATATTCTGTGACGCTTTGCTTTTCATGCAGTTCCTACTGTTCTTCGGGACGTTTAATTTCTGGATTGGATTAAATACGTCTACGTGCACAGTTCTCCCTCGCTTTTTCTCGCCTCCTCTTTCCATGGCGAGCCGCGCCTCCATCCCTTCATGGCTGCTACCGGAAGTTAAACGAAGAGGTAATCCCGTGCAAATATCTCGGAATCAGCGATAGTTCCACTAACTTACGGGCGAACAACTCTTTCCCGTTTCCGCGCTCGGGTTATCGCGCATAATATATTGTCCGCCAAGTGGAATATCGTGTCGCGGCTACCGCCGACGCACCGCAAACTGGGACGAGCAAAACCAAAAATTTTTCTGTCCTATAGTTTAAGAGACCTTCGTCCGCGCGAGTTTAGGCAAATTTGCATGCTTGAAACGATCGTATGGAACTATTATAATCAGCCGAACTATGCTAGTTTCTACCAATGTATTGAATCAGTGCGAAAGTTCGTGCCCGATTTATTATTCAAATTTCAAACAACTGCTATTTTTGTTAAAAATAAACTAAAATTTAAATCTTACTCTATCTGATAAGAGAATTTAAGAAACTGTTTTTTTTAATTGGTTTTGATAGAGTCATGAGCAATCAAAGTCAAAATATTCATTTTATTTAATTTGCAACAACTCAGTAACAAAAAATCGTAGGAACATTTTTTAAAAACGATTTTGTAGGGAAAATTTCAAGCTTTTACGACAGAGTCGAAAATTTTTTGAAATTTTTTTTGGGCACGCTACAGACCTATAAAGTAATAAAAAAAAAATTTTTCATTTTTTTCAGCTTGTAGTTTTCTATATGTAAAAATTACAAAACTCACATAAATTCAAAAAATATAGTAACCATTCAAAAGTATAGATTTCAAGCTTTAAAACCTTTTTTCTAAATTTAAATTTCGTTTATTTTTAACAAAATTGCAGCTGTTTGAACTTTGAATAATAAATCGGGCACGAACTTTTGCACTGATCCAATAGTTTAACTTTAATCTCGGTTCAACTAAATCTTCATCTTTTTCTAATTCTGAAAATTAGATGAAGAGTTAGTGAAACCGAGATTGAAATTAAACTATACATTTGGTAGAACGTTAGTGATACAAATAATACAAAAAGTATCACATAAAGCGTAAATCAGATTCTTAAAATGGGATCTGTATAAATATAACCAAACCGCTAAAAAATATTAAACATTCGTTTTTTGCAGTTTTCATCTTTTTTAAACTTGATTTCAATATAATTTATTTTTATAAAAACATATCTATATTTTATCTTCGACACATATGAATCAGCAAATGGTGGTATTGCTGTTCGGGGAAAAAATGTAAAAGAGAAAATATATATTTTCATAGATGTATAGATAGATCTATAGACATCTCGGAAAAATTGCTTTTGCAAGCGCGAGTTGAGAGTGAATTCAAAGGTTCCAGTCATCATGCAGTCGATACGCTGACCCAACTCACCGTTCTTCTATTTCTACGAAATATTTTATGTCCCCAAATGTACGATGCACGCATATAGAAACCGCAGAAATAACTTTCGAGCGAACGTACTTTGCGAAAGGAAAACGCCATTGGTACCTGTGTATGTGTAGGAACGGGAATTTGTTCGGAATGAAATTTTCGCAAACACTGCTCGCCCGATGGGTTTTTCTCACCCATCTACGAGCTTGTATTCAACGGACGATGGGAAATTATACAGTGCGATCCACAATGAGACAGTATAACTTTAAGATTTGATTTTGTTATTTTATAGATAAAAAGCTTTATATACGAATATGAATTCTGAATCGAAAATTATGCGACATATTCCTGGATGTAATATTTTTAAAAACTCAATTAAACTGAGCAAAGTATTTATCACAAAATAAATTTATATTATAAAAGGATCCTACATGTTGAAACACAAAAGGACAAATTAAAAAGGGCGAATGACTTTTACATTCTCATTCGCCTTTTAATTTATCTTTTTGTTTCAAAGTTTAGATTTTTTTTTATTTTTATAAGCACTGCTGTTATTTTTCTTTCATATTGTATGAATAATATTTTTGTACGAATATATTATATATCTTTTTTAAAATTTAAGCAGTCGCAGTTTCACGACTGTACGGAGAATCTCGCGAAACTATTTTTGAAGACGGCTTCCAAGATCGATCGGTCATATATCTGCTGCGTATCTTCGTGAACCATCCTGTACGTTCCATATGTGTAATATGTGATTCGGTGACGAATATCGCCGAGGAATCTGGGCCACCGGATTGGATTCCGCGCGAAAAGAGACGACGGCGCCGAGTTGCATATCGCAAGTCGTGTCCGCGCGTCTTTTCGCGTACGTGCACGCGTGCATCGATTCACATCTGCAGCCGACGTATCTTTCGTACGTGCAATTCCGCACCGCTCAGCGGAAACGAGTAGCGAGATCCATCTCGAGCTACGACTCGAAATTACTTCGGATGGAGCGCCGGATATCGAGAACTCGGAGAGTGATCGTTATCGCTGGAATAATTAATCCATTGCCCTACCTCCTTGATTTGTAACGTCGACTGCAGATTGCTGAAAGTCGATGCGGCGAACAAGTCCATGGAAGTATTCCGCAAGCTGTATCTCTCAAGTATTTCAGTTGAGAGAAAATATTACTTTCTATTTTATTACTTAATAGAGTTAAAATTGTTACAAAAAAGTATCGAAGAAATATAAATAATTATTTTATTTATAATAAATTGAATTGCTGCGATGCTTTTTTCAATAATCTGATTTAGATCTTTAATCGAATGATAAATTACATTCGAAAAACTTTCGTCTGTATATAATCGTACGTTTAACATTTAATAAAATTCACAATATTAAATTATTGGTACACATTTAATTTAACATGACGTATCTACTTTCTATTTTTTTTTCTTTAATCGAAGAAATCAGTATCGAAATGTCGTGTCAGTTGAGGCATATTGAATTGCAATTTAATTTGATTAATAAGTTATGATCAAAATTGGACGTTGAATGTATAATAACTTTCGTATTAATCGAATAAACTCAGAATTACTTGACTACGTATAACTCGAAATGTGTTGCGAAAGTGAATTATTCTCCTTGAAAAGAAAAAAAATTGAAAAACACCTATTTTTGATGCAGAAGCGGAAGTTTCAACTAAAGTTCGCTGAATGAATCGATATCACTTTCGCCACTATTCAAATCTTTAATCGAGCGCGCGCGAGTCATAATAAGCGACACAAAGTGGCGAACTTTGGCGAAATCGTTACTTTAACGACGCACCAAGTATTCGAGCCTGTTTCGGATACGGCAAATGACGCTTAAATCGCTGCAACGATGATATGAGCTCAAAACGAGAGAGGAATAATCATTTCTGTTTTATAAAAAAAAGTAAAATGCATAAGAGGAATAATAAATCTAATCTCTTTCACGACTGTTTTAACGCTATTCACCGCTTACACGTTCCTGACGCATCGTTGAAATTAACTTTCCTGTCTGTGCAGACTGCGGAAAGCGTTCGCTCTAAACTCGTTCGTGCTGTGACGGCTTAATAGTGCGCGAATGATATTACCAGTTACCAGAAATTCCGAATGCAGTTTTACGACGACAGCGAGGTGGTTCAAACTGCAGATATGTGAAAGTCACATCTGGCTTGGGCCGTCACGCCGCGTTACGTTAATGTGCGTCGTTGCTTTTGCAGATAAACTATAAGCGCAGGTAGTTATCACGACGCGACGTGTCTCAGCCACATCGACATGACGAGCAAACCTGTGTGCCTTTTGTGCGGTGCATCATGGATAGAAAGTAACGTTGTGAAAACTGGAAGAGCCGATAGACGTACAGAAGCGATGTCTGCAACAGAATTTAAACCATTGTATGAATCAGCTATTCTCTATTTTGTTAGAAAAAACTAAATGTGGTTTTTAATAATATATAAACGATACAACAAAATTTGCATTGTGAATGTAGCTTTTTATAAATTCACTACAAACTTTTTTCTATTTTTTTTTTCTGTGATATAAATACGGATCCCTTCGAAAAAGTGACACAAAAATTAAGTTTCAGAAAAGGGAGAAACTATTTTTCAAAAAAAAAACTTGGCAAAAATTACTGACTAATGAAATATAATATTCCAGTGCAAAAGAATACTTTTTTGACATGATCAAATATCACTTCCGTCATTGTCGTTCCGCAATGAAATGTAAAAACGATTTTTATAAAAATGAATTTTTTCGAGTTGTAACGCTTGTCGATTTTTTATGAAGTTAAATTAGTTCAATTTTGATGATAAGGTAATTTGTCTAATTCAGTCTCGTTTATAATTCCAAAACTATGCATTTTTAGTTAAGTCACTTTTGAAATAAGGGAACGATATAATTTTATATTCGATTATATATTTCGAAAACGTCGTTCGAGACCAAAACGTTCCGGTGCAATTTATCCTTATTGATTATTGATATCATAACAAATATACACACATCGAAAAGATGTTTGCACCGAGTGTTCGCATTTATCTATTTTTCTATAACCGGCTGTTCAATGGAGCCTCATTTTCTAGCGATCGCACGATTCTCAAAGAAGATCACATAAGACATTTTGCACCCTTCATTTCTGCGACAAATTCGCTGTCCGTGTCCGCGAAGTCGAATGAGAAGTGTGCGTAACCTTCGTATTTTAAGTTTTCTCCGCATGAAGAGTTTCATTCTTCAAGCACTATCTCGGTACTTACATACTTGGCGAAGTCTGTGACAGAGTATTTGGCAAATTACACATCTTTTTCCTATCAAGCAGGAAAATGATCAATCATTGTCATTTTAAGGTATCGATTTGAAAAGAATTCGGAAAAACTCGCGACATTCTGTAAGTTTTTTTTTTTTTTCATTTTTGTGAAAATCCGTCACAATCAATAAAATTGAATGAGAATGGCAGACAAATGCCCTATTGTTTTTATACTTTAACTTTAAATTTCTCGCGTGATAAATCTCATTTCTCATATTCCTGATATATCCTTAATTTACGTGAAAATAAAAATGAATTTATATCTTTATAGAATCGATGCACTGAGAAAAAAATATAGTCAATTTTAATAAACATTTAGTTCAATACATATATATACTGCCAACTATACATTTACTTACAGTAAATAAATATTTATTTAGTAAAAAGAATGATTGTTAAATCAAATTAATATTTCTTGTATCACAAATAAATATATCTGTATATCTAATAAATATTTAGTTGGCAGTATATATATTCAACTAAATATTTATTAAAATTGACTATACTTTTACTCAGTGCGAGAGAAGATGATTTTTGTGTCATGATATTTTCTGCTTTTCGTTATTCATATCTTCTTAAACACCTTAATATTCATCTAATTTCTATTTCGAAACATAGAAAGGACGGTTTTGCTGTGGTATATAAAAATTTAACTAGATTCAGATCTGAAAATAATTTTGACCATCAAAATAATTACGTAAGACATGCAAACTGAAATGCATGCTAAAATATCGAAAACTTTTTGCATCATGCCCATTATGCTTCAGATTCCGACATAATTATTTTGATGATCCAGCAAAGTTATTTTCAGATTTTATCTAGCTAAATTTTTAGCTATTACACACTTCAGCAAAATCGTTCTTTCCAACGAACGAAAGTGACTTCCTGTTTGTCGTTTTACGTTCCGGAGCACAATATCTCTTCAGCCTGACGCTTTTCCGAGCTTACCGGCGCGGAAAGCTCTATTCTTGGGCGTATTGATATTTATTTAATCCGCGTGAAAATGCAGAGCAGAGAGTTTACCATCGACTTATGACTTCCGAATTGACGTTCGAAAGTCGATGATCCGTTCATCGGATCGACTCCCGCACACTCGACCCGGCGAATTCAATGGCTGCAATATATACGAATCTCGACCACCAGACCGAATCCACGCGAATGTCGGGGACTTTCTATTGGCACGGCTTATTCGTCGCAGCAATCTTCCGGTTTCTCTCGTGCGTGCGGACGCACACGCGTTCCTCCATTTTCCATCCTACCTGATCGAATAGTCCCGTTTGCACCGCCGAGTGGCACAGCCACTCTTCCGGCATTTGCCACTCGATCTCCAATTTCGCTCTCGCGATCCACGCTATTCCGCGCTGCTTTTCCACCGAGTCGAACACCATCCTATCCTCACCCTACCGCTCTCCTCATACGCAATCCTTCCTCGTCTTTCGAGCATCTGTAGAATTGCATCTCGTCACCCCCTTTGCAAGCGTCATCCATTCCGCAAACCTCTGTGCAACGCGCGGATTCGCGCTTCGCAAAGCGTATTCAGCGTGCTCGCATCATTTACTTTCCGGTGAACTCCTCGTGAGAAGATCGAAGATGCAGGAGAGGATTTACGGAGGATTGTAGAAGTCGCGCACATTTCTTTTGACCTGGTTATCGAATCTGCAGACGATATTATACTCGTTCGGAAAGAAAAGAGATGAGTTCTAAGAGTAACGATATTAACTGAGCATTTTTTAATATTATATAATAAATATTATAGACACGTTTTTGCAATGTGATTTATTTATTTTATGTATTACGCAAAATTTTTTATTTATTTTTTCGGAAATGTATTTTTTTTACATAAAATTTGACAAAGTACGAATATAATTTGATTTAAGATGAGTTTATATATTCAAATAATATTAAGAATCTTTATTTTAGACCGTATATGTGAGAACACAATCTAGAAAAATGTCTATATTCCCTTCTCGTTTTTTTAGAAATGTATATTAATAGAGAGACTGAACATATAAAATACAATCAATACTAGAAATTTAAAATGCCTATTACGGTCGAAGCTGGATTTTCATTGCTTTAAATAATTCAATCTTGAATTACTAATATACACTATAGATGCAGTACTTACATATATACCATATTGTAGCCTTTTTCAAACTGCGCGCCGAATTGTTTTTCCGGACTATTGTCTCGGTGGCTCTAATGGCTTAGGACGTTCGTACGGAATACAAGAGATCGAGGTAATATTTTTCGCAATAAATCTATTAACAGTTTCAACATATTAACATCCTTGTAACACGATGCTTGATGATAGCATTAAATTATTAAACTGCTTGTCAATTTAATTCGCGATTAGTTATAGAGTAGTTTTAATTGCGTTTATAGTCCGGAAAAACAATTCGATAGTTTGAAAAAGACTACAATATGCTATATATATGCAAGTACATATATAGTGTAGGTTAGTAATTCAAGATTGAATTATTTAAAGCAATGAAAATCCAGCTTCGACCATAATAGGCATTTTAAATTTCTAGTATTGATTGTGTTCTATATATTCAGTCTTTCTATTAATATACATTTCTAGAAAAACGAGAAGGGAATATAAAACGGGGACAAAGGAAATAGCGGAAGTAATGCCGGAGAAAGAACCCGCTTGCCACGGTAGCGTCGATTTTATCCAATCAGCGATGCCTTTAATACTAATCAACAATCGGCCTCTTGACTCCCGATGAACGGACGGGCTAATTACTGATCGGGATAAGACGCAAAAGTGGTAGGCGTGGCAATATGTGCGTGGATTTTTATTCGCGCGCGTGTTCTATAGAAACACGTTTTTTTTTCTTTCTCGTTCTTCTTCGTTCATTTTCAAGATCACGAGCAATACTATCATCGCGAAAGAAGGAATTAAGGCTATAAGTATATCATATCCTCACAACAATCGAGATGAATTGATTTAAAAATTCTGATAGAGTAATTATTAAAGTCAATGGCAAAATCAGATGGACTTGTTAAATCATTTTATATATGTCTTCTATATCTTAAATTTTTCTGCCGGATGGTAGAATTTTGCAACAGACAAAAAAGCGATATTTTATTTATAACTCCTCGAGAGGATTGCGCACGAAATTCACAACGAGACCAAGAATATAGAATTTTCAATTCAACTAAGGAAATTAAAACATGAATAAATTATAACTGTGCATCAAAGTTTAATGCTTGTGAGCGATTTTTGATGAAAAAAAAAAAACAAGTTTGAGCTACGCTGCGTTTTAACTTGCGGCAAAAATTCAAGAGAAATCTCGCAAGCGAAGAAAAGTAGATTCATTTTTAAGGGTTAATGCTTGGACATTTCCGAATGAAGGGAGCTTATCGCGCTTATCTGAATCGCGAATGGCCAGTCGCGCGCGTCGAGCGAGATTGGATCGTTACCGAAAAGCAAGGGACATACCCGTAAGTTCGTAACGGATACGCCAAAAATAACGTCGGAATAAAACGGGATCCTCCATTACCGGATTCGCGAAAGAGGTTCATGCGGGGGTTATCTAAGCCTCCCCACCGCCGTTATCTTAATGGCACTTATTGTCTTGACGTATAGTACGTTTCTCTCGGTCTCACCACTCTGCCTCCGCGATTCCTCTTTCAGCTCTTCCTTTCTACTTTCGCGAGCATTAAGCTTCGCGAGGGTTGCGAGAAGGTGCACCACCGCTGATGCCAGTCGTTATCGCGAGAGCGCTGAATGCCGTTCGTTCCCCGTCTTTCATTCACCACCAGGAATTATACAAACTTGACAGCGTATCTCTGTTTTCAGATTCGCGTAAATTGAACGTTGAAACTTGGACAGAATTAAGAAAGTGAATTTGAAATGTTATTACATTCTGCTGAGATCGTTCTTACAGCTTTTACAATTCTAGCGCGATAGATGTAAAGGTCGTTAATTTAGAAATTATTTCAAGCTGAATTACGTTTTGTGACTGAATAAAGTTTTGTTACTTTTGCACGCTTGAAACTTATCTCGCAAAAAGCGATTTATGTCAGTTGAGGTACCGGAAGATTATCGATCGAAACTTTTGTTGGGAAAAAATTACTTTAAATTCTTTAACGGATATTTGAGTGAAAAAAAAGTCATAAACACGAAGCTCTAAAAATTGTGCTTTATTTTACATAAAACATTATCATCATTCTTACGGAAAAGACGGTTTTGCTGAAGTATTTAAAAGTTTAACTAGATACAGGTCTGAAAATAGTTTGTTAGACCATCAAAATAATTAGGACTTTCAAATTCGTTACCGGAATGTCCCAATTTTTTGCAGCTCATCATGTTTGAAATTCCTACATACATATTTTGATAACCCGACAAAATTATTTTTAGATCTGTATCTATCTAAATTTTGGATATTTCAGCAGAATCGATTCTTTCCGTGTGTTGGTGCTATTTGCCGAAATGAACGGTAATTTCAATCACTCTATATTATATTCTGCACGGAAATAGAAGGTTTCCATATTTGTTGAGTGATATCGGGACACGAAAATATAACAGCACCAACAGCGTTTTTAAAACAAGAAGATGGATGTCGTCCGATATATTTTGAGGAATACCTCAGGAGAGATCCGGACGATTCCGACTCGGTTTTCAACGTTTGCTTCCGACAAACATCAGTCTGTCCCCGGGACCCAGGCCATTCTGCACGCTCTTACGAGGATATGACCGCTCATTGTTTCCGATTTTCCACGTTCCCGAACATTTTGCCATGCCGACGACGACGATGATTAATATTGACGCGACTGTACGTGGAGGCAGAGTCTGCGCTGTAGCTAAATTACACGAACTTTAGTGCCCTCCTATCTGCCATGCCGGCAACGGGGTCCCTAGGGATTCCTTGGTTCGTTGACACGACAGTCAACGTCATAAGCCAGGACGACGTCTCATCCTGCCGCAGCATCGCTCGCTAAGCAACGTCGAGTATCCCTGTACTCTGTGCTTTAGATTAAATTAGAACTCCGGCATGTACAGCAGCAAATAGAACAGCTAATCGGTGGTCATTTATAGTTTCCAACATTTATTAATACTCGCGGAAAATTACGGTCCATTGTTTAATTACAGTCAATAGACGATTGTTCGAATCTTCGAGCATCATCAATTCGGAGTAACTTCTGTACTTCTCTATTTCGCCTCGAATGGCAGGAAAACGCGTATATACATCTCTAAACGAAATTACGTTATTCCGTACGTCCATATTACGCGCGATTTGACAGGTGCAATTTTTCCTGTGCTTCTCGCACTTACATGCGTTTCATATTTATTCATATCACCGTTGTTTCCTATCGCGTGCTGAGAAAAAGGGGGAAAAAAGAGAGAGAGGATATGCAAGCCTTCAGGGAAAAGTTCGCACGTGCCGCAACACGCGGGGTGAAAAACCACGGGACTTATTCTTGGCATTTATGCGACGAATTCCGTATTGAGTTGGCGCGGCGTGAACGCGAACATCGATACTCGGTCATTTAATGCAGTGAGTGGTGCCTTCCGCGTTGGGAGAAGTAAAAAAAAAAGGAGGAAGAGAAGAATCGGAGGTACATAGTGGCGTAACGCGGAATCGATAGTCGAAGAATTACGAGGAGGGGGAACCGCGCGTGTGCGCGGCTGCGGAATAATTCAGTATTCTCGGCATAAGTGGCGCGCGCCGCGGAATGAACACATGCGATTCTGTCGGAGGGTGAACCTGCAAGAACCTACCCGCGAGGCGGAAGAGAGAGAGAGAGACCCCCACCGCAAGCTCGTTAATTATACAAACGCCGTTCGTGCTCACCTCGGCGCGGCTTGCTGACGCGAATACTCGCGCTTTACCCGCGCCGCTTTGTTGTGCGTCGATAAGCGATAAGGGTGCTTTCCACTTTCCAATTCCGACAGCCGACTGTCTTGACCGGCTATTTTTATCGCTACGGCCCGGATGCGTTTATTGACCGTGGATGAGTAATGGTCGAAAATAGTTGGATGGAACGTTTTGCAAGACGATGTCCACTGTCGCACTACACTGAAATTTACTGGTATAACATATAGAGAGATAAAAAAATTTGACCATGAGACACTTCGTGTTTATCAAATCATTAATAATATATATTTACGAAAAGTCAAATTCTGGAGACTGTTAATTACATCTTATTAAATACTAAAAATAATAAGTAAAAGTACGAGTGAAGGGATATATAAGAGTCAATTAAACATTATTCAATTTTCTGTGGGTCAAAACATAAAATGTATTCTTAACAATAAAATTTTAAACGAAATTATCAGAGAACATACAACTTATATGAGTCAAGGTACTAAAAATTATTACACGGTTCAGCCTTTTGATTAGGATCTTCAGACATCTTCAGATATTAATAAAAATATTTAAATTGTTATGAACATTAAAACTGTACGATTACATGTATAATCAAAGGAAGAATACTTCTCCCCAGGCATGATCACGCCGTTAATAGCAAACGATTTTTTTTTCTAAAAATAATTAATATTCAAAATAACAACCTTTAGTTTTGATATACACAAGTTTTAAGTCGCTTCGGAAATGCATTAACGATGCATGTTTCCATGGATAATTTCTCCCAGGCAGCCAATAGAATGGTCACTGATTCATCAACTAACGAAAATGTTAGGTGCAGAATTTTTTTGATATTTAATAAAATGTAATTAACTCTAGAGTTTGTTTAAATATATGTTATTGTCCTGGATCGTTGATAATAGGAAGTTTTTATAATACTGTTTATCCAGATACGGTGAACGCTAAGGTCAGGTTGTCTTCTTTTTAAAAACTAATTAAGAAAAGGATAATGTGATTTTAGGATTCACTGTATCTGGATTCAAAAACTCTCTTATTGCAAAAACCCTCTATTAAAGACATCATTTTGACGTTAAAATAATGATAAATATCATCAACTTGCTGGATAATGATTTGATAAAGACGCAAAATTTTGTCACACAAACGTTTTTGGCCATTCTGTATAATTCTTAATTTCACTTTAAAAGTTGTCTTATTGAAGCGATTTTAAAATAAGAATTCAATACGAAATGGAGTAATAATTAATTCGTTCTCTAATTATCGTAACCATAAATTAGCGCTACGTGAAATCTCGCAATAATTTTTCATCGTTACACGTATTGTATATGAGACAGGAGATAGAAATTCAGTATATACACATACCTTCAGTATATACTACGTAGTTATGTATAAAATGATTAATGTTTTAGTTTCGCAAGTTGATATTAACGGTTTAACTGTTAACATAGTGAACGTGTACATTACTAATGCTGCAGACGCGGAACAAAACACATGTTTTATTCAGCCGTCATTTCATTAAACAATCGTAACATTAATTAATAGCCAATAAATGAAAATGGCAGTTAATTACCTCATGAAATAAGCATAAGTCTACAGACGGATTTACCACCACGCGTGTAAACAAATTGTAATCTCCGTACGTACGTATATGTTAAATCGATAACATTTGCTAATGATTGAGGGTAAATATTTTCAGCCCGTTTGACTAATACATGTATATGTGGATCGTTAATTCGGAAACTTTAAGCGATCGTCATTAATCTTCGCGTATCGAGCACCGAAGTTCAGCATCGACGGGCGAATTCGGCGTGCGCTTAGTTACGTTGCAACAACGCTCGTGAGTATTGCTCGAGGTCCTTGACAGGATCCACCGGGAAGTTTAGACTGAGTTTACCCGTTAATGACTGGGTACATACCAGAGGATGTGCTCAGGTACGCCGGTGGCCACGTATTCGCCGATGTTGGCTCATCGGCTTCACGTTGATGAAGAGAGTACCAACGATACACCAAGCAAAGCGATAGAATCTTGTTAGCGGTGCCCATCCTTTTTCAACGCGCGGTACACAAGCGTATCCAATCAATGCTTCTCGACGAAGTTCGATAGTATACGTGATTAAGTTCCGATAGTCGCCTCGTGAGTTTTAAAAGAATAACACGCTCTGCTAATCTCATGAAAATATCGCATTAATCGGCAATATCTGCGAGGATGTCTCTAAAAACTTTTTGTGTTGGAAACAGTTTATTCGAATCCTTGTCAAAACTTTTTGTTGAATTTTTAACACATTCAAATGTTAATTTAACGTAATGTGATTATGTTATTTAAATATTTTGTGTTAATTTGAATATTCAACATTTCTTAGTGTCAAAGTAACACAATTTATGAATAAGTAGATATATAACATGAAAATGTATTTTTAAATATAAATTCTAAGATGAATGAATAAAATATGTGTTAATTTAACATTTCATAAATTTTAATTTTACTGGAAAAAAAATGCTTTCACAATTTGTTTACAAATTGTGTCAATATTATCTTTTTCAATATAATATTTGTGTTACTTTCTAATATATTTATCTTATGTTTAATTAACACAAAAATTTTTATGGACGTTTAGGACATATAATAAATAGTTAAATAATTCGACAGAAATAAATCTTTCAAAGTCACGTTCCTATATGATGTATGGTTTTGCTGAAGTACCTAAAAATTTAGCTATATAGATGCAGATTTAAAAATAATTTTGTTGAGCTATTAAACTAATTATATAAGACGCGCAAACTGCAGAATACTAGAAAGCCACTGTTTGCAGCATTGCTCTTCACGTTTGAGTTTCCTATGTAATTTTGATGGTTTAACAAAATTATCTTCAGCTGTATCTAATCTAAATTTTTAGATATTTTATATAAATATTTTAAAACAAACATCTATTATTATATATGAATTAATTTGTAATAATTTCCATAAAAAGAAAAAATTTAATAATAGGCGACCACAAAGACTATTTCTTACTTCTAATAAATTTTATCCAAATACGACTGATACCATCTCTAGAAATAAAATCAGAAACGTAATTAATCGGTATAAAGGTAATATTAAAGTTCAATTTATTGAAGCTCTTTAAAGGTCATTATCGATCTGCGCAGGCTCATCTTACGGGTGTTACCTTCCAGAATGCCGCCGACTTTAATTCCGTTAAACTTCATTAAACGTATAGCACGATATATGCGGGGTAGCATACATCTACGAGCGAGAATCGTACCGTCTTATCTGTTGCAGTTAGATATCCGTGTGAGATCGCGTTCGTTTTATCGCCGACTGTGCAGCACCGAGTACGAAAACTAACACAACAAGCGCCGATAGCTTGTGTATCTTCACTGACGTGCGCGCGTTTTCGCGTCATTATTCAAACGGAGCGAGAACTTTAATCGTGAGAACTTTAATCACGCGATTCCAAAATTATCTAGCCGACGTAGGGAGGAACTTCGCAGAGTGGAAACGAGGAAAAGGAATTGCTTTGCGTCGCCATGATAAAGCGATTTTACTCGCACTTGACATTACGCTGCGGCCCTATTTGGAATTCTTCGAAGTTCGTAAGTCGATATGAAGTAGGAGTTATCTCAGAGACTCGTGAATATCGCACCTGTCTAATTAAAGAAAATGGACGCGATTTTATCAAAAGGCACGGTTGACTTAATTCAATCGTATTTCAGCAGTGGAAAAGGAACTTCTTTTCACTTTATGGTTTCGTTATTGAAAAAAGACTAGCTAAAGATTAGATGGAATTTATTAAAAAGAATCTTGATAGAGACGATGTTTTAAAATATACAGAATAATCAATATTTAAATTGTTTCTTTACGTTCTATAAACTTTTAGACAGTTACGTTAAAAAAGATTTAACGTTTTCATTTGAATACAATGATGATGTATCTATAGTACTGATAAAATTCAAGGATAAAGTATTTAATTCTATGGATTAATTCTAATTGTTTTTTAAATCTCGTATTTTACCTTGACATATGAAAATCGCGTATTTTCGTATCAATCCGCGTAGAGAAATAAGCGGGCACGTTTAGCGCTTAAACGTGAATACGAAGCTCGGGCTGCACGCGCCGTGAGGAAAATCGATGCGCATAAAGTATTCTTCTCGCGTGCACGTGAAACACTGATACGTATTTGAATCTAATCGACGTAGGTGCGCTGCCTGTAACCGGGCCTGCGACACTTTCAATGGCACTGGCGTTACGAATGATTGCACCACGTACATCGTACATATCGTATTCCAGCCGAGGCAGATACATACGCCATCCCATACACAGAGTGTCACAGTTTCCTCGCCGTTCCTTCCAGTCGCTTAACCTTCAACGAATGTATCGATCTTTTTTTTGAATAGAGATTTGATCGTCATGTCGTAAGCTTTTGGATACTTTCAGCATCATACGTGTATCATTCACTGCATTTAAAGTTAAATTTTTACGAAATTAATCCTTTGCACTTGAATGGAGACTCTCAGTCACCACTTGGTTTTGATGCAGCAACTCGAGTGGCGAGTGAGAGACGACAATGACCGTTTATGTTCGATATATCTGGGTGAACTTCAAAGTACAAAAATATAATCGTTTTGTGACGTTAATTTATGCATATTTCATTTTATCTCAGCTGTAAGAAATTATAGTGAAAAATATACGTCGAGTACAAAGAGTTAATAGATGCTACTTAAAAGTATATAAAATAAAAGATATTAAATTCTCTTGAAATTTAACCGTACAAAATTCTTTGATTTTAAATCATTCATGAAACAATTAAGGTAACTCCGGTATATCCCAAACAGGATATACAAGACAACAAACTAAACAAAGAATACGAAAGCAAAGCACTTGCTACACAACATGCTTTACTATTCAATTACACGTATGTATCACGAAATAACCACTAAGTCTTTTACACGTCCTACACTGAGAAAAAATTCCAGATTTTATCCGTTTAAAATGTAACTAACGGATATTTCCGATAGATTTTGATCGTATTTACAGGACTGTCCGATGAAATTTTAGAACTATCCGATAAAATTAAGAAAATTTTATCTATCTGAAATATGCGTTTGTTACATTTTAAACGGATAAAGTCTAGAAATTTTTCTGAGTATATACAGTAACTATTTTATGTAGATTATAATTTATGATGGCGTTACTTATTACAGTGACAAATCGATTCAACTCACAATAATTTCATTAATATTAACAATAAGAAGCTGAAATCATAACACAATACTAATATAACATAAAGGCATGTAACAGAGTTGCTAGAAAATTACCCCCACTCCTTCTATTTTTTCAGACTTCTGCGGCGTAAATCCCAGCGCGGCGTATTTTGCCGGAGTTACCTTATCGATATTCAAACATTGAATTTTTAAATTCAATGTTTTCATAAAATTTTAAATACCGGGTCTAGTTGTGCTAAAGATCCCGGCAAGATTTACCGATTTACGTACGTTTTCGTTACGATAAATGGAAACTGTCGACTGTAAAAGAACCGATTCGATCCCGTCGCGTCGACCAGATCGGTATTCGCTGCACTATTATCGATTTCCCCTTACGTTTCACGGTGATAAATATGTAGAAGCCCGTGTATTGCTTTATTGCAAATTGCGCTCACGCTCGCGGGAGTACTTGAATTCGAGATACCCTAGCTGGATCTCGCGAGACTGAGATTATCGATTCGGCACCTCCGTCGTTCCCAGGTGGCGAGCAAACTCCTATCTACTTTATGGCAAACTATACTTATTTATGATACACACGTTTAAACATTTGTAACAAATGGACAAATTTCGCGAAATATTCAGTAATTTCCTTAGCGTTTGAGAATGTAATCTTCATCTTTAATTTCAATTCCTTGATATCTTGTTTTGAAAATATTAATGATTACTATGAAATATCTCACGTTCAATTTAAGAAAAAAAAAGATTTATTTGAAATATACGACGTGTAAATATGTGTGTACTTCGATTAATTAAGTTAATAAATCCGGTTATTTCCTTAAATAGCAGATAGAAATAGCTATTGTATTTTGCTGAGCATTGTATAAGTCCACATAATACTTTCTCCCACGCTCCATGATATTTCTAAATTACCATTGTGATTAATAGGGTATGTTATTATTTACTTACACCCTTCTAAAAAAATATATTAGCTCCCTTAAGGATAACGAAATAATTTAATTCTAGCTGATAGCAACGAGCCCTTGAATGTCCGCCACGGATGATGAGGGTACGAAATGGAGAAGAGACTGATGACGAGCAGAGTGAGAAAGAGAGGGGTACAAGGGGTTGAGTGGGCATGAACGGGGTTGTAGGCAGGCGAGAAGCGAGTGTGTTGGGAGTTTGAAGCCCTTAATTGCTTTTTAAAACTTTCCAGTTCGAGCTTCTCCCTCTCCCTGGCCACATGATGGTGGCCCTCATCGCCACCCCTTCGTCGCACCCTCTGCATTCTACTTAGGAATGTTCAATATTAGTTTTCCCTATCGGGGTTGCTAACGCGCGTTCGGCTAAGACGACAGGCGAACAAGACGGATGCCAGAGGTGGAGGTGGGGAAAAACGGAGATGGCCGCATGGACTGATTCGTCGATAACTGGCCGTCGGTTTTTGCACTCCAGGCAATTAACGTTGCCTTCGAAAGAAGCTACTCACGGGTATCGGTTTGTCTATATTCTGAACATCAGGAGTCTCGTCCTTCTTTCAGCGAGAAGCAAACTGTCCGTGCTGTCGAAGTTTCGTCGTGCTTCTCTCCTTTTTTTTTTTTTGCGGAAAGGAAGATATTTTCAACACGCTCGAAAGTTAGTTTGCAGAGAGCGCGGTTGCTTCCACCGTGTCAAAGTGGAACAATTGTCACCAGTGTTGATTCTTGAGTTGTTTTCTAAGAGAGAAAATCGTTTGCGTTCGCAATTAGCTGAAATCTGTTGCGATTATCTACGTACCAATAAATTATACTTTATACTAACAGAACTTACTTTGAGATACTCGAATAATCATAAATTATTTTAATTATAATTATATAAATATTAAAATTATAAAAATTATATAAATGAACTTTTTATTTAAAAAATTACTATGTTCTTGATATTTTGATACTGACACTGAAAATATACCCTAAATTTATTATTAATTTTAATTTTGATAATTTCCAAATTCGAAACCGCCTTTTAATGTCACAATGCTGAAAGATTTTTAATTAAATATAGGAACGACCCAAATCACAAATTGAACAAGCTATAATTAGGTATAACTTTGTAATATTTATTTTATTTACAATTAAGTTTCAACGGTACGTTTCGACTTTACTTAGTCCTAATCGGCCGTGGAAAATACATAATTACTCCATATATATTACATTAACAAAACAGAGATAGAAGAAAACACATTATGATCATAACTAAGTAAAGACGAAACGTACCGTTGAAACTTATAGTTGTGCATAAAATAAATATTACATTATTACACCTAATTATAGTTCGTTCAATTTGTGACCTGGGTTGTCCCTATATTTAATTGTTTTTCAGTTACACGAGCGAAAAGAAGTGATAATTATGAGGTATATTAAGTTAATATTAAGAAGTATTAATTATCAATTTATTTTGTAATATCATTTTTAATGATTCCATAAGGGTCGTTTCTTTACGAATTTTTTTTTTTTCCATCAACTCGCCGCTAAAGTGACGATTTGAAAGCGGGGAGCGTTATCGAATTTCTAAAACGGAGTTTTCCGAAGAAGAAAGAGCGCGTCATTTGCTCACATAGCAAGTGATATCTCTCAGCCCCGAAATTGGGGTACGCCCCTTAAATTCAACGACTGCCGCGCGACGTTAGCCATGAGATACGATTTCTGGCGTAATACCGAAGAGGAAGAACAGGGGTGGGAAGTTTCGAAGAGAGGAAAGAAGTGGATTTTCAATTTCGGAGAATAGTTCGCGTGCTCGACCGAATGATTCCTATTTGTTATCCCTTTATTGTAACCCTTTTATAGTAACGTCAATATTACATTGACCCTTAGATTTCGAATCTAGGAGGACATCAACCTCAAGCCGTTCTAACGGATTTGTGATTACTATTATAAATTAGATGAAGATAATTACATTTCGTTATCGGAGACTTCTAGTTAGATAATTGTCAGATGCTCAAATTGAATTATCCATAAGATAATATTCTTCAATTTACTGTTATTCGGAAAATTGTTTTAACGTTATGATCGAAATCGTTTCCGGGGTCTAAAAACGAAGTTCGTAACAACAATAACCTTACTCGCTTCACGTAATAGGGGAACTCTATTAGGCGCTATTATAGTACCATGCTCCCTTCGATCTATCTCCTTCTCGTTCCCTCCATCCCCCTCTCTCTCTCTCTCTCTCCCTCTCTTCGTACTCAACTTTGGAATTCCACAGAGCACGTGGCCCAAATCTTTTATGCCAGAGTTTCCAAGGGAACTCGCGCGCCATTTGCTCACATCGCGGCTGACATCTTTAACTTGCGAAATGGAATCTTCTGTCTCCCTTTCCTCCTTTGACCCAACGACTATTGGAACGGATAATTGCGAACTACGATTGTTCCTAACGTAGATACGCAGGCAGACGTTGCAAGGACGTTGGTGCGCAAAACGAATAAGTGGAAGAGATTTACGACTTGCGGGAACAACGAACAACAAACTTGTCCCGCGAAAGAAACGTCGCTTGAGTTAGTAGAGAATGTCTTCGAATCTCAAATCCGTTCCGTTTGTCTTCTTGCTTACATCTTGTTCCGCAAAGTTGTCTAGCCTATCTTTCAAACACGATTCTTTCTTTTATATCTTGCTCTCGTATGTTAGCAGAGATACTTTTTTATGTGGGGACTATTGCAATATATATAATTATTATAATATGTGAAAGAAGTAATATAAATTAAATAATGATAAATAAATTAACATATGTGCTTAGTTTTTTTTTAGAGAGCCTTTCTTATCGTATTCAATCTATACTATCTGTATTGTTATAAAAAAATTGTTAATATTACGAGATATGTGTATATGAATTAGTAAGGATGCTGCTTGATAATTATTAAAGAATTTTGTTATTTATCAGCAATCTTTTTAAATTTTTATAATAATATTATTATTTTCTTTTACTATAAATTAATGAGGATGTTGCTTGATATAATTATTAAAGAATTCTGTTAAATATTATTTAAAACATTAAAAAATTTTTGTAATATTTCCTCTCATTTGAAAGCGATTTTTAAATATAATAATTTTCTGTACTATAATTTTCACTACCACACACCTTTTCTTTATTATGCCGCAACTTCTTGCGTTTAACGAGCAGCTCTAATAAGCAACCTCGTGATAATTAACGCATAACTATGTTTTCCATGGATCATATCCTCGTTTAATGATCCTTACAAACGTCGATAGCGTTTCTGCTTCCGAAAGAATCTTCTTTCTACATCGTTCTTCCTCTTGCCAATCTACTTAAGGATGCACTGGGTTAGGTGGATCTTTTAAATCAGGATTTCTGAGATCGAGCACGTGGCTTACTCGCATCGCGAACAGCGCACTCAAATCTCACAATAGTACCGCGTTCTTTGAACCCGACGATCAACGAGACTCACAAGGTACTATTTTCCGGGAAACTCCTGCATAAGAATGTAACGAAATAGAAGATAAAAGAGAGGATATCTATTATGCTGTAACATAAAATCCTTTGTGAGTCGTTTAATGAAAGTGCATTGTGTAATAATATAAGTGCGTAACAATTAAAACGTTTCAAATGATCACGAGATAAAGTAGAACGATTACAAGATAGAGTTAAAAATTAAATTAGAGGGATAAGTTAATTAAGGCAAATGAAGAGATTCGAAGAATGACCCAAAAAAAAAATAAAATAAAAAGGAGTTATGTAATCATGAATCGTGATATTCAACGTTATGGAAGATGAAATGTGAAATTATGTCGGAACTGTCACGATGAAATATGAGATATCAGAACTCTTCGAATTAATTAGAAACTTTATGTACGAAGAAAACACAGAAACAGAAAGAAAGAGCAGAAAAGATGCATTTATTACCGTCTCTAGATAGAGACCTCTTTTGAAGTCGGGGGAAAAAGCAATAAGAGTCGTTAATGTTATGAGAGAGGTTTAATTTAGCTTGTATTTAAAATATTAAGCAAAAAATCGATAATATTCAGTCGCGCTTTCCTAAAATTATGGATTTTGTGATCAGAATGAATTTTTGTGTTGTCATGAAAATTTAATGATTGCTTTTTTTTTCAGCCATTTAATTATCGATATTGTGCACCCGGATAAACAAGCCGGATAAATTGAAATTCTTTCAAAGGGCAAAGTTTGTTTAAAATTCATTAGAGGATAATGTAACGTTATTTACTAATAGCTCCGAAGCTTGTCTTTGGTATTAAAATTCATTACTTTTGAGACACACTAGAACGTAATGTTCTTCTGAAAAGAAACTGCAATGCGATTGATCGAAGAGAGGACAACGAGAGTGCGTAACTAGTCGAAGGGCGTCTCCGAAATCGATCGTTGGCGAATCGCGTGATTCCCACTTCATTCCTTTCAGAGGCGATGCCCATTTCCTTCGATCGACCTTCCATCATGGCCTCGGGAATCTTTCGATCTGTCGAATCTGGGTCGCCACGTCGTGTTCTATCTCTTCGTTTCCTCACGAGTCGGGCGAGAATGGCGCCCGATTGTCTCAAGCAATTCGGAAACAAACGTAGGTGCGCCGATGATTATACGTCGGCAAAGTTAACGGACGTGGGTTTCGCCTCTTTGAAGAGGAGGGGGTAGACACGACGTGGGGCTCGGCGATTATCGAGGAACGTGAATGGGTAACACGTGAGCAGTTTGCAAATCTGTACGTCGCCGATTGCGAGACTTCTGTGATTCCACCGACGATTTTTTGCTTCACGCCGAGACGTGTCTGGAGTGGCGAAGTACGCTCTTAATCTGGGTCTCCGATACGTTAATGGCGGCAGACAGGGGTCGATAACGATCGAGAACATGATGGATGCGAATATTCCCGTGGTACCCGCTTCAATATTTCTGAGCTAATGTTTCAAAGTGATTTAGGCAAATTATTGTAACAAATGTTTAAGCATATGCGTTTTTACAATATCTATTTTAGTTTATTAATATAAATAATTATTAATTTTTTCCTATTTCTTTTAATAGTAATAGATAAAAATTACATTTAATATAAAAAAAACTATTAAAATATATATTCTGTTTTGTATTGAATTTAATTTAATTTAATTTATCGAGTACGAACAAATTTTATATATGAAGGTTTCTTGAAGATGAAAATGTGTGAATATATATGAATCTATAAGGTAATTGTATCAGTTGGTAACCTAATTATTATATGAAATGACAAAAAATTTAAATAGTAAGCTTTTAATACGATTTTGTAAATAAAATCGTTATTTACAAAAATTAAAATAAGACGAACTTATTTAGAGTTAAAAGTGTCATTAAAAGCTTAATATTTAAGATTCTTATCATTTCGCTAACTGATACATTTATCTTATTTATGTATATGTTACGATATACTATCCTAAAAATTAAAAAATTTTTTAAAATGTTAATTTTTTACATCTTCGATGAAAGATATCTCAATTTCTCATTTCATCAGTGTATGCCTTCATATATTTATAATTCAGTCATGCGCAATCTATGGCTCATCTGTGAATTTTTTGCCCGCTGGCGCCTCAGCATAAAATCATATTTTCTATTTTATGCAAGCGAAATAAGCATTATCGCCAAGATATTTCTTCTTTCTGAAAGTAACCTTTAAAAAAAATTGCTGTTCCAGTTTATGTTTTATCTCATTATAATAAATGAGCAAAATCAATCGATTAAGGATTAAAGAAGATAGTCTGCCATCACTTGAAAACATCAGCGTCGATACAGAAATTGCCTTGATTACAAACTTGCAAATTCGGCTGACAATAACTGCGTGCTTCTCATTTTTATTCCTACCACTCGCGTCAATGAGTGACATTTTTTTTTGGAACGGATCGGTTAACGAGCCCGCGTATGGTCAGTTCCCAATCAGGCGCGATTGTCCCGCAATGTGTAAGTGGCTTGCTTGTGTAAAAGCAACCCCAAGTTTGGCGCGGTTGGGCACGTGTACGTTTCGCGGGCAACCGCGACAGGCGGACGACGGGACATTGCCGTTTGCATTTGGTATATGACCCGACCACCCTCGATGGCCGCCTTTCTTCTCGGGGGGTGAATCGTGTATGCCCGCAGCGCGACCGCAGATGATTGGCGCGCGCCAAGAGCAATCGACCCCCTCGCGAACTTAGGGGTGCCGAAAGGCTTAAGTCACCCTGGGTGGTCGTAAATATAAATCGAATCCGAAGTTTAATAGCGGAATTATTAAAAGTCATACGTGACGAGAAAAATGCTTCACACACACATATAAAATATATATTTATATTTATATTCAATCTCATGAAAATGTACCGAGAAAAAGATGCTTAAAAATTTATTTGTGAGAAATATATTTACTTCGCTGAAATGGATTTTGATTTTAAACGAAATAAAATTTTATTTCTAACAAATAAGTCATCTGTTTTTATATTTTTACATTAATAAAATATATTTCACGGGAATATATATTTCGTCATGACAATAAAATTTTTTCGTAACGAATAAATATCGAAGAAAACGTCACAAGTAACATTTGCTTCGTGATACTTTGATGTTTTTCTCTTGATGTATCTTCTTCTATAAAAAAAGTGTTATCGGAATTACATTAGTAATAAAAATTAATGTGCTTTCCTCTTTATTTTTCTAAAGTTTATAAAAATGACTTACAATGGTTTGCCAATGGTGCAATTTTTGATCGTAAATTTTACAAAAGGTTTGATTAAAAGGCGCAGCCAAGCGAGCTATCTTCAGTAGAGGACGTTTATTTGCGTCGTATATGAGGCAACTCTTTCCGAGAAGCAGCAGTTTTTATAGCAACCTGGGTACAAAGCCACAGGCCTTTGTAGCCCCTATCCTCTATCGATATTTTTCGGCGGCAAAAAGCGGAGAACGAGACACTCGTTTTGACTTTGGATCTTCTTTTGTGTTTCAGAACGACACGATGCAAGTGGTGTGGCAATATCACGTCGAGGAGCCGGTATCAGCGGCCGGTATTTTACCTGATCACGGGGCAGTGCGAGGATCGAGACCGTTATACCTGGTGCAAAGAGACGCACAGCCCAGACGAAATTCGCGTAATCAGGAAACGGATCCGCCTCTGAAAATATGGGACATTCTGAACAAGCAGGTGAGTTGCTCTATTTTTAATTAACATTTAAATCCTTATATTCGCGAGATGTCCTGTGAGATAAAAATCACTCTGCGATACGACGAATATGATCCAGAGATTCTGTCAAGATGAATGCTTAATGAATGAAATTAACTAACGGAAGGAAATATTTCGTTTCACTCTTGATGTAATTAAAAGAGAGAAGGAAAGAGGTGAGAGAAAGAGAGCAGTTGGTGCACATTGCATTTATTATGATTTGCGTTATTACGACGGCACGTGACAAGAAACAAGAACAAAGTTAATATTCATCCCGACCGCGGAGAAATTCGCGAGTGCGAACAAAGACGATTAAAGAGTTTTAATTAGAGTTCACGAAAGTGGATCTGCCATCGGCGTTGTGATATTGGACTCGATTTGTGCGGAGGGCAGATTCAAGCCCGGTTTCATTTAAGTATTTAAGATAACTAAAGTTACTTTATTCAGCCTTCGCTGAAGAATCATCGTCAGCATTGTAACTCGTTATTAACTCAACATTAATTTTAAACCAAGAATATCTGGCTTCGTACTGAAGTTTTCTGAAAACTTGTAATGAAAGTAAAAAGATTCCATAAACTCTCTCTCTCTCTCTCTCTCTCTCTCTCTCTCTCTCTCTCTCTCTCTCTCCGGATTCTTGAAATGTTAAAAACTTAATAATTGGTAATACTCAACACTTGATTCTTTTAAGGCTGTATTACAAGTATTTTATAAGAAAATGAAAAAAAATTATGAAAAAAGTTACAGATTTTTTTACTGTATAATTTCAAAGTAATACAAAAAGTTTATATTAAATAATTTAGAACCCGAATAAAAAATTATTTTAATAAGAAGTTGATGTTTTACAAAAATAATTAAAATAAAATGAAAAAAATTTTTATTTAAACTATAAAAATGTGTATTGTTAAATATAAATATTGATCTTATTAAACTATTTCATATTTATACAAAAAGTATAAATTTTCAATTCCGATCGCTCTTTTTACCGTACGTCTGATAAATCTTTAAGCTTCGAAGATTGTAAAGAAATATCGATTATTTCACAAACCTAAACAGAGAAAGTTAAAAATATTCACGTACAAAACAGGGAGAGAAATTGGTTTCGCACGATCAGCGTTTTAATGTTTGTAGAGACGCGCGGCGAATCATTCGTTTATCCGGATCCTAGACGCAAACAAGCTTTTTCAAAGCTCTCTCGTCATACGGTTTTGTTTCCGTCATTCGTCGACACGTGTACCGGTCGGGCGTGCGTATGTACATCGCGTGCGTGAAATGAATGTTCGAACGAACGCATTTAGCTGGGTCCGCGCGCGACTGGATTTTTATCACGCAGCTGTATTAGAGAGAGAAAGAGAGAGAGAGAGAGAGAGGGATGGAGATGGAGAAAGAGAGAAGGCATTGTGTGCCGAATTTATGACGACATAAATCTTAACCGGGTCACATCCGGTAAAAACTATTCGTTCATTAGCGTCGCCGGGTCGTAGATTACGAGGTCGGTGCTATCGTCCAGAATCGGACAATGCTAATTCCACCGTCTGCCCCGCTGTTTATAGTTTATATCGAGACCGGAATCGGGCCACCCTTGCGTATTACGCTCGTTGGCCCGCGAAAAAGTGCAAGATCATTCGCTGGACGTGCTGATAAACGACCCGGAAATGTTGACCATGTAATATCGTTTGAGACAAGCAAGCGCCTAGCACGAAATGTATTCGCTCGTAAATACATTTCCAGTTTGTCGAATTTTGCTATTTTTCGCGAGATTTTTGTGCCCGTTCGCGTTACCGAGACTTCGTTACAATCGCTGTGGTGGAATAATCGAGATAACAGGTCTGTACTTTTTAGCTACATTTGTACGTTACTTTTCGTCTTCTTTCCCTGTTCCAAGGAACAGCATATGTTTCTTTTACTTTAGCTGCAAACAATGTAAAGAGAACTAAAGTAACTGAAAGCAACTTATGTATTAATTACAGGGGAATATTATTTCGTATTTTAGATATATTTAAATATAATGCTTGTGAATGAATTGAGAATATTTTCTAGGTTACAGAAAATAATAGATGAAATCCCAATGAAACGTAAAGTATTCAAAGTACTTAGCTTGCTCATTCGCTCGAAATTTTTCTTCAAAATTATTTAATTATGATTATTTATCCCATTTCCAATTTTAGTGTCAAAATACTGAAATATCCCTCCTAAGATATTTTTCAACTTTTTAAAATTATTGATATGTTTTGGCATTGATGTTTTTAGGATATCACTGGCGTTATATTTCTGTATTTCGACCTGCATTCATTTTTCGAATATCGCGAGAAAGTTCGCTCTTAACTTAGTACGCAAAAGTTACCGAACGGTCGAGTAACTTTTGTATCGCGCCACGATGAATATGAATAGAAGAATAGGCACAGAAGAAGACGAGGCTGATGAGAAATGAATTTACATTGCGCCACTCTTAAAATTCTACGATATTCTACTGTTTATTAGAAGGATTGTTACTGGTTCGTTAATTTTTATATTCTCGCCGTACATTTGCGAATACCATCGTGTTTCCGTTATAACTTTTTGATGAAACATGTTGAATTTATTTTAACAAATTTAGAATTAGAAATCAAACATGTACGTGATTATCACAGTTATTTTATTATTGACTCATCGCAATAAATTATTCGCAGATTTAAGGTTCTTAATATTAGATTATTAATATTCTTATAAAGACGTGCATAAAAAATTATTAAGTCAGTTCTTATTACCTATGATTGTATTTCAAAAAGATTTCGACGCACGGTTTGCAGAATGAGATATGTATATAAAGTCCTACAGAAATATTTAAGCAGATCCGCCCCAAGCAGAACCACGAGTCATTATGATATCAAAATAATCTCAAAATGACTCCAAAATGATCATTAGTTATTTTTCAAAAGTCGTTTTTCAATCATTTCCGATTCATTTTAATGTCATTTTGACATTATTGTGACTTGTTCTACTTGGGGCTTTAACCGAACACTACTGAGAGAAACAATTTTGTTATAGGAACAAATCGAGGGAAAACAAATGTGATATTTGTTAAAAACGATCGATTAGTTACTATTGCAAATTAATTATTACTCATTCGTCAATGTAATAAATAATCAATAGTATCGTTTGTAAATAAGAGGCTCATATATATATATATATATATATATATGTATATATACATACATACATACACATATATTTTGAAACTTTAACACGGAACGTTGAAAGAACGTTGCTGAGACGTTGCATTATTAAATGTTGACATATAAATGTTTTTTCAACGCTGAAAATCTCCGTTTTATCATCCCTGTATCATATAAAAAAAAGTAGGTACATTTTACACTTTTCAAAAAAGATGATGATTTGGGGTCTATAGAAGGAAACGGTATATTTTTTGCGTAAAATGTAACTATTCAATAAAATAAAATTTCTATAGAACGTAATTTTTATTGACAATCCCTATTAATATAATTTTTTAATATAAAACATTAATTCATGCTTAAAATTTTTTAATTTTAACACAAAGATAAAATTAAAGGAAGAAATTAAAAGCTTCGTTAATATAACGTATATATAAATGCGTTTCTGCAACGAATGTGTATAAGAGATAACTAGAGAAGAGGATCATAAAGTCGTCTGTTTTACCGATTAAATCCTATATTGTTTGTAGATTGATATTGAACATATTATTATTTTTACAGATATGGAAATTCCTTTTCAGAATCAAAGTATAGAACGCAGTAATACTAATCTATAGTGTGGAATTTATGTCATGAACGACAAAAATTTTTGAAATTAAAATCTTTTTTATCATTTCATAGTTTAATTTATATTGATCATCGTCTAGAATTGTCAAGTTGTGACAACATTTGTTTAATGTATATATAAGCTCTGCAGTCTGTATTTACAAAGTTGAAAGTTAACTAGTAGAATATACAGAAAAATATTGAGTTCTTAGAATTAAATTTATACATCTAATTCTATACGATATCGTTTTACGAAAATTTATGTGTATGCATGCGTGACATATTGATATAGCAGTATGTATCTAGTAATGTGTCGATGATATTAACTCGTATGTGTGCAAGTGTTATTGAATCGGTAAAACAAGTATTTGCAGATCGATCTTTATTTTAGAATCCCCCTAAAGTTTATATCAGACTACTGACTTTACAGGCCTGTTCAATTGCCTACTCTGATTATCGATCCATAATGAACCAATCACAGTCAGTCAACCTTGTTAATTGTAATTAGGTCATTATAGTTGGTAGTCAGATTTGATAGTCGAGTTTGCCTGCAGAATCGGTAGTCTGATACGGGCTTAAAGTTTTTTAATTTCTGTTATCTTTACAAAATCTTTGTATATATGTATAAAATATTTATATATTTATATATATTTATATTAATAAATATAAAATTTTATAATGGAATTTGGCCTCGTTTCATACTTCAGTTAACGGTTTTTTTTTTGTTTTCCTTGCAATAATTGCAAAACTATAAGCAATCAAACTGTTTGAAAAATTAATAAAATTATATTGAACCATTAATAATTTTTTAACGGAATCGGCAATCAGTCTATTTCTCTTCTCAATCCAATAAGCGTTTATGAGGCTGAAGCTTTCCACATTATAGTTATGGTTTGGGATTGCAAAAAGTAAAGAACATATCTTCAAGATTTCGAAGTTCAAATGTTTATTCACAGTAATCTATCTATTTGTTTGATATTTTCTTTGATAATTCCGTATTCGCGTCCATGCATTCCAAAAATATCCAAAAGATAGATTAGATTCTACATAGTTTGCTTCTGTTACTAATAATTAGTTGGTATAAAAGACTAGCAGTAATCACAACAAACCAATTTGTTGTCACATATTTACAGATCACTTGTAAAATTAACAAAATCCTTTCTCTCTGTAAATACAGGATTTTTCTTATTTAATTATAGATTGACTCATGGAAGTTTCGGTATTTTATTTTCGAACACTTTACGTCACTTTGTGAATGTCAACGAAGAAAGATTATTTCGGAATGACGGAGACAGTTCGATGCCTGTCGGCGTAGAAATCGGAAATGCGTTCGCGTGGTCCCTAAAAATTTCTCCGTCTCGCCCCGGGGCGTCAGTCAACGTGCTCGACCGCAAAACAATAAACGCGCTCGTCCTTCCCGGTAATCTCGACATCGATAATTTCGCATAAGCGCGTGGGAGAATCCGCCGGCGTGGTTGGAGCGCTCAGGGCCAGGAGTCGATCGTCGCTCGTCGGAAGGGAGAGAGATGCGCGAAAAAGAGAATTGTAATTTTCTCGGACGGTGTACGGTCGTCCATACGCCCCGCGGCGAACAGTTTGAAACGATCCACCAGCACCCAGCCTTTCCCCATACTCCTCTTGGGTCTCCGTATTTACCGAGATACATGGTAACACCGAGCGTGGTTCCATTGATGCGCAAAATCTCGTACTCCGTGAGTAATTCGGTGGAATCTGACTTGTAGATAGGAGATACATACAAGACAAGTAGTACAACTAACACTGGTATGTATCATTCTTATCCTGTCGCGAAGCGAGAAGCGTATAATTAACCAAATCAGTTGCAAAACCGTACAACTTGTATAATTAGTTGTAATAAGGGTATGATGGTGTATCATTGACAAACAAGTAAAATAAATACGCTGAATAAAATACTAAATTTTAACGTTTTTTCAATACTATTCAAAGAAATTAAGATTTAGTAAGTTTTTTCATTGTAAGCGGACATATATTTTAATTCTAAACTAAAATAAATTCAACATGTTTCAACAAAAATTTATAACAGAAATAATATTCGTAAATGCGTGGTGAGAATGTCAAAATTAATGAAACAGTGGCACTCTCGCTCTAATAAACAGTAGAATATCGCAGAATCTGAAAAATGGCGCAAGCAAGTTTGCTACATCGTATTCGTATGAAACCTATGTATATTCGACTTGCGCCGGAGAAATTTTTATAAACGAAATATTTTTCATCTCACCATTTATAAATCTTCTACTCTACATGTCGAAATAATCGAGGTACATCGGTGTACAATACAGCCGGATATAGCTAAGTGGTGTCTACAATATTGCGAAGTACCATTTTGAACAATATGTGTTCGCACGTAACAATACAGCCTGTGTATATCGAGCGAAACACGTAAAACAAGTAACGCAACTAACGCCAGTACATGCAGTTCTTATTCTGTTATACGTGCCGAAAAACTCGCAACACGTTCGTGCACAATGCAACCGGCCGTGCATGAGAACTGTGCAAAATAGTCGCGTGGCGTGGAAGGCGCCGCTTTGAGACAGGGCGAAATGGGCTCGTATATCACAAAAGCAACTTGCAACCTTGTTACGTAAGTCGCACGCGGCGTCGGAAAATATGGTAATGAATTTCTCGTATATATTTGCGTTTAACTGCTCTTACTTCGTTGTAACAAACCATTAACCTGACGTATGCATCAAGTAGTTAAGTCCCTCGAATTTTCCCCTTTTATACTTCTTACTATTCATCCCAATAGAAACGTTCTTTGTATCTATTAAGTGACGATTACTTTTAAAAGAGAGATGAAATGTAATATATTTTCGAAACAATGAAATTATGATCCGATAGGATAAACATTTATGGCATAAATATATTTTTCCAATAATCTGTTTGATGTTTTACGCTTTGATTGTATCTGATAATAACCATATATAAAATATCATTTACATTTAAATAACACATTTTGTAATAATATTTTTATTTTATTTTGCGATTACTCTTAATTAAAAATTTTACAGTGATTTTGTTATTGAAACTTAGTATTGAAAATTTATAGAGAAAATTCTAATTTTTTTAATAGAAATAATTATTTGAAGCTAAAAATAAAGGTGCATATAATATTTGCATATTTCTCCAACTTTGCTTATACTTTTTATATTTTACTATATAGGTAATGCATCCTTACTTCAATTTCAATTTATTCTCTGACACTGAAAATTGACGAGCATTATCTAAAAACATGTTATCTCTACACTCACATTAGGCCTGCTCTTTTTAGCTGAACTTTTGCACCGGTTCATCCTTCTTCCTCTTCTTTCCTCCTGAAGAGAAAAGAAAGAAAGATGAACTGGTGCAAAAGTTCAGCCAAAAAAAGAACAGGCCTATTAAAAAACAAAAGTTCAAGGCTGAGGGACAAATTGCTTCTTAATATGTTTACAACCATTTGAAATGTTGCTTGCAACGAACTAATCAACTATTATAAACGTAATGTTAATCATTTGATATCGATCAATTTATCATTGAATAATTACTGACGAAGGACCTGTGTGTTCCGAAACGTTCATTAATTCTATTTGCTTTTCCTATAATAAATTGATGAGATATTGTTAACTTTGTTTTGCTCGATTATAGACCGTTTCTTTGTGTATTTGCTTTGCAAAAAAACGAGCGATTTGAATATTACACTTTACAGTTTAATTGTTTCAAAATGTATGAATTTCTAGTACAAATACAGTTGCGTATATATGAGAATCAAATTTTCCTCCTGATAAAGTGGTACATTGATACTTCTCCGTGACATCGATGCTGATACGAAGTATCAATGGTCCCAATGTACCAGCTCTATCCGTTAGTTTCTCATGGAATTATACTCGCTTAACGAAGTACCATTCGAATTGCTGTGCAGGTTCGTTTACCCATGGGGCAAGACACGCTGCTCTGGTGCCGTGTCCTGAGGATGCCGAGCATTAATCAGAAACACCACGTCGTGAAGGTGAGTTCCTCCAGGTATATAACCCGTTTACGGTAGCTCGCGCGCGCCCGCTCTCCGACTTGATTAAAGCGAAGGTGGATGCTCTTGTAATGCCGAAGAAACGGCACGTCGAGTTTACCGACTCGCCCCTCCTATCTCCCTTCCGTCTCACCCTCTCCTCCCTATACGGGAGTTATCTTCTGCCTCGCGTGTTTTCGCGTCTGAAGATGCAACATCTTCAGGTAGCCGCCCGATAAATATGCCGCGCAAAATGATAATCTAGAAGTTACAGTGTTTTGTTACCGAGTGTTTAATCCTAGTCAACGGTTTCTTTCAGAAATATCCTGATGTACTGCTGGAAAGTACTACTAAAAACAATGCTTTTAATTCACAATCTCGCTTCTCTTTTGGTAGTCTCTTAAATAATAATCTTGACATTATATAAAATTTTAAAAACATTAAATTATTTTATATTTTTGTCTTTTTAATACATTTAGATTTTTCTTGTGTCCTGATCAAGAATACATTTTGATTGTTTCAAGAAGTTTTATTATTCTTATAGTTATATACATGTATTTAAAATACGTACAATTACTTTTTATGGCAAACATAAAAAAATACTCGCGTGCTTATTGCTCGCTTGATTAGAAAAAGATCTTCAATTTGCGTGCCGAATGCAAGTCGATCGATCAATTCGGCTATGAAACTTCATCATAAATGAACGAATGGGCGGATCTGTACGATGGCAGGATCAATGCGGTAGGCGAGATCATTTCGCCGTTCCGGCCGCCGGTTTTCACTACCAACGATGACAGATCGATGCACGAGATGTCATCGATAAATGCGACAGTGACAAAGCATGCGGTCATAAACCTTGTATTACTGCCGGGTATCGATTCACGTTAGTATAAAGTTTCATTTTGATGCAGAGAGACGCGCACGATTCTCCAAATCGCGTGTTGAAAATCGAAGTTGGACTAGCAGTAAAGCGCAAGGCAGGCAGTAAAAGTTTGCATATCTATGCTTTCGCGAATTCAACGCGATATTTTATTGTCAACGGAATCTATTACGTTAATGTTATCCAATCTATTGTTATATATATACTGTTTACGCAATCAAAACTACAGTGAATGGAAATCCTATTATTACCGACTTTATTATACTTTTATATATTAGATATTAATTCAAAGTTGTTAATTTTTATTGTCTAAAATGAATCACAGAATGTCCCAAATAATACCTTGTACATTAATAGACATCGTACAAATAGAATATAGATCGATAGATATGTGAAGGAATGAAAATTTACTTCTGTCTATATTCGGGAGAAATTGGTTTTAAACCGAAGGAAATTACATAATTTAAAAAGGTACTGTAATATTTGAAGTTTTCGATATGAAAGATCGAGTAAATGTTATCTCTTTGCTATAAATTCTAGAATTTATGTATATTCGCCTATTTTTACTAGACTTTCTATTTGGCGTGAATTTTATGCTAGTGAATAATTTGAACAAGATATTTTCTCAAGTAATTCACGTTTAACGCTTCTCGAGTTATATTCTTCCTCTCTCGCAAAGCATATGATAACTCAATAAAATCTCACCTAGTTATATATTCTATTCTAATTTTATCCAGTTATTATTTAACTCGATATAACGTCCTAAACCGGAAAACTAGAATAAGCAAATGATAGATTATTATCACCGTGTTAGCTAATTTACAAAATTCCTTCTATATTTTACTTTTATATTTTTACACAAATAAAGAAAAATATATTCATTAAAGACGGATCTTGATGCCTAATAAAGGCTGTGTGAATTTCACAACTTCTTGTAAATTTAAGTGTATGAAAAATGACTTCAGTGTAAGTGTGTGATTAGTTTTCCATGTAAAAATAACACACTACATTGCATTCAAATATTAATTAAACGTGCAATATAGTGTCATTTTTATACGGAAAATAACACACATATTGAAGTTAATTTTACATATTTGGATTTGCAGTGAATTCAAGCAAACTACACGGGAAAAAAATGTTTCTGATCATAGCTAATTCTGATTAGCTAAAATTACATTAGTTACTATAGCTATAAAATTTGCTAATACAAAGGATTTGCTACTGTAACTAATATAAAGACGTGATAGCAAAATATGCTTGTCTGTTACAGTGAATTTATTTAGCAACATGAAGTTAATTGTTATAGTGATGTGTCCGTGTAAAAGAAAATTGTCTCTACCATAGCTGAATATAGTTTGCCGAAACTGTATTTGCTACCAAATTGTCTGCTATAGAAAACGTTTGCTGCAATGATCAATACATCGACATAATAGCAAAATGCTTGTCTGTTACAATAATAATATTTAGATATCACAGCTAATGGAAATTAGTCCGAATTAGACCTCATACGACGTTATGTGTCAATATAATACTACACTAAATTTAGCTGTGACAGCTGATCTTTTTTTCCCATGTACGATTACTTGCGGTCTTAAAATACATTTTTACTTAATATTGTCGGAATATTTCTATTTTATTTGCTACTGTATTCTATTTCTTATTCAGTCCTGTATTCTCGTTTCTACCTTATCGTATTTCAGCTCTTGCTGATGTTTATATCCGCACCGGTGTTTCCGAATAGGGTGTTGGCTCGGCTGGCTGATATAGTTCGCTCTATCTAGCGTCGGTCGACCGACCGACACCTGAATCTCGAACTCGATCGGACGTGACTCAACTACGCGATGCGATTGCTCTGTGTTCCTATCACGGGTACAGCGATAGGAGGGTGAAAGGGAGGGAGGGAGGAGAGACGATTAGCGTTTCGATTGCGATAACTTAAGCGCTTAAAACGCGGACACCCGCCTCCTCCTTCGCATTTTATGGAACTTTTATTGACGGAGCACCAAGGTATTCTGAGGTTAACGGTCGAGTGAACTGCCGTTAACTGTGGTATCAGTGGGCACCTTAATTTGTTACTCCTATTGAAAGGTAAACGTGCCGAAACAGCTCGTTTTCCCGACACAAGAAATACCGTATCGACCTGCGTCGGAGACTGCTTTTTGCCAATTTTGTGCTCAAACAGCTTTCCCCAAACTGTTAGAATCGACGCTTAAAGTGTAAAGTGCCTTCCTTTTTCTGTTACTGCTGATATTCCATTATCCATTCAATTCAATGAATCAATTCAATTCATTGACATCCGCTTTGTTTTAAATCGAAACGGCGAGTACATTAGTCATTAATCGGATTAATTGCCCGTAAAATGATGCGACACGAAAACTTTAGAAGAAATAAAGACTCTTGCAATTTTTTTTCCATTGACGGGATTAAGTTATAGGAATAAACGAGACAATCTCCACTTGAATCTCGCGGCTTCTTTAATCAATTCAGTGTCGATTCTACTGCGATAAAAGTGTCAAGGTATACGTTGTTCCTGAGTTATGAACACGTTACGAACACGACCGAAATGCGCTCGACATTAATCCTCGTTACGAGCTTGTACGCCTGTTGTATATTTCAGTATGAACCAGTTATTCAGCCGGGAAGCCACGAATACCTTCACCACATGACCCTGTACGAGTGCCGCGGAGATCAAGCCGAATTGGAAACCGCGGCCGAAACGACCGGGAGTGTCTGTTATGTTCCTGATAAACCCACATTCCAGTGCAACACGATTGCAGCCACTTGGAGTCTCGGTTCTGAGGTATGTCGAAAACTTCTCTTACGTTTATGCGCCGAAGACCTCGACGTGAAGCACTGAGGTGCTTCCATGCTCTGGCAAGTTTTCGATAGTCACAGAAACTATCTGCTGCACAAAATTTCAGAGATGCACGAAATATAAATTTTAAATTTCATTTATTTTCATTGAACATTACGCATTTTGTAACGATCATTAATTAAAATTCTTTAGTCATTTTGCCAATAATGGAATTATCCAGTTGTTTTATCGAAGTCTTCGATTCGGTGTCAGAGAATAAAATGGTTTAATAAATTATTTAATTGAGATATGTGGAAAGAATGGTTTTGTAAGTATTTATAATTTATTTCTGGAAATAATTTTATTTGGACCATCAAAATAATTATGTGGCTCAAACTGATTGCTAAAACGTTAACACTTTTTGCAGGTTGTTATCAACACTTAATCGTTTAATATAATTATTTTGATAATTCAACAAAATTATTTTCAGATTTTTGTAGGTAGTTAAATTTTTTAATACTAGAGCAAAAAGCTGTTCTTTTCGTACATAAGTTATTTCTTTTTAAAAAATGGAAATATATAAGCGGAATATATTAAATTCATTGTATCTTATTTGTTTCTCTATAACTTTGATCATCGGAAGTATCCATTGACCCTTCACTATGTAAACTTGACTTTTCGTGAAGTATTGCACGTGATCGTGCAAAGCACGTCCGGAGTTTCGTGATAATTCCGAGTGCGGTGTAATGTATACCAATGTGAGAACATGAATACCGCAAACTTGTTTCTTCGTGGTTATTGGTAATACGAACGTCCTGTGAAATTGCAACCAATCGTAAAACGTGTTGTCTTATATATATATA
>NW_017297166.1:444928-445699 GCF_001594075.2 Trachymyrmex cornetzi | reverse complement strand
GGAACTCTATTCAGAACTCCTGAGTACTATAGTTGGGGTGCTAACTTCACATACCCCAATATGTATATCATTAATATTATTTCATTCAAATATTTATCAGATTATTCAAATTACTTTCAAAAATAATGACGATAATATATTTCGCCAATCTACATTTATATAGTAATATTATTAAATTATTATTATTTTAATCTCAGACAAAAAATAATAAATAAAATTTCTACTGCGGACAATTTGATTGACTACAAACGATAGCAAAATAAGAATAACTTCACATACACACACACGCACATTTGTTGTTTGAATATTTAGAATTAAAATAAAAATCTCATTAATAATGCAAACACGTTCAGTACTAACGATCGAAATTATTGGGGCTATATTAATAAATTTAGATTCAAAATGTTCTTGAGGTTAGCGATTATATCGCAGGACGATTCCCCGAATTGGGCGGATTATTATCTTGCTCATCATCGGTACTTGAAAATTAAAATTAATCGGGCATAATTCGTGAGTACCACGCACGCCCAATAAGGAAACGAATTCCATGAGCGACAATTTTCATCGGGGGCCCGTTCTGATGGATCGAGGCGTATACCGATTATACCAGACTTGAAACGTCGCTGGGGTAGGGGCGGGATCAGACCGGACCAGATCGGACGAGAACGGGCCCGCGATCAGAACCGGACCGGGGTATTCGCTGCCGGTCCTGTTTTTATTTACTGGCAGCTTCTGCATAATCCATCGTTTCCATCTCTCTCTCTCTCTCTT
>NW_017297166.1:425871-444867 GCF_001594075.2 Trachymyrmex cornetzi | reverse complement strand
CCCTGCGTCTTCTCTACACCGATCGACTGCGCGGCCATGACGCTGGTATCCTCAGTGTTGGCATCGATCCGAACTGGCGGCACATAATACCGCCCGGCCAGCCCGAGGTGGTCTCCGAGGGCCACTGCATCGCCGATTGCACCGGTCAGACGATACCGAACAGCGGCATTAACATGTTCGCCGTGATCATGCACACCCACCAGCTCGGCAGAAAGGTCCGCCTGCGGCAGATCCGCGCCAGCGAAGAGTTGCCGCCGATCGCCGCCGACACCAACTACGATCCCAATTATCAGGAGTATCGGAGGCTTCAGAGACCGGTCAAGGTGTACCCGGTAAGTACAGTCTTAGCGTACGATGTACGATGTATTGCTTATATACTACTGAAAGATAGCATTTCCCAATGGAATGGCGATACTTTTTCTATTAAAATAATGAATAATAATTATATTTGAGAAGAAGATATCGAATATTGCGAGCTTGAGTTATAGATTTTATTTTAATCGTTATATCAGAATCCAATTTATTGGCTAATTTATTAAACTTACTTCATCCACCCTGCGGCGATAGCTAATGCAATTATAAAACATTCCCGATTAACGGAAGAGGATCGCGAACAGACTCGGGGAAAAGAATCTCAAACTCGAATCTATCCGCCAAGATTTTTTCTTTGAAAATAATCCAAGATTATTCTTAAGCGCGCTTCGCGAGCAACTTACGTCTTCTACAGCGATCCTTTAATATATTCTTATTTTTCTGTTCTGTTTCCGCCGTGTTGCACGCTTTTCGTTTACTTGCCGCGAACATACTTCTAGCTGTATTATAACCCGTAGCACGTATCAGAAAGTTTATGAGCTTGTTATAAAGTTTATTAACGTGCAATAAGTATAGCTTTGATCACGTAAAGTGCCGACATGCTACAGATGCAGGGCATGAACCTGAGTTTAATTGTTTGAACGAGCTTGAACAGGGTGGTCTTAAACGTGATTACGTGTTAACATAAAGTAAAAATAATTATGACAGAATCGAATTGAAAAGTAAAATCATTGAAAATCACTACGGCAAAGTATCGATATATGCATTGCGATTTTGCTATATCAATCCACAAATTTCGACTTACACTTATATATGTCACTGCCATTTTTTAATTGTTTTATTAAGTTGATGATCGGAAGGTTTCAAAATTTTCAGATTCTCTGTTCAGCCTAATATTATTCAGATGATTATTTTATGTTATAGGGCGATCATTTAGTCACCGAGTGCACGTACTCGTCCGAATCTCGTACGGCCATTACACTCGGCGGCCTGGGAACGAGAGAAGAAACTTGCCTGGTGTCCGTTCTCTATTATCCTCGTATTGAATTATCTCTTTGTTATTCATTGCCTTCGCTACCGACGGTACTGCACAGCTTGGGAATCCAGAAATTAATACAGTAAGTGACATTTCCACAAATTTATAACCGTTTACGTCAACAAAAAATCGTCTGATAAGATTTTGAATGAAGACATAATTGAGAAGATGAAAAATGCCAGTATTTTATATATTCTTAAATCTTTCGAAAGACATTTTTAATAGTATTTGAATTAATTGATTAATTGTAACGAGTCTAAAATTTATCTCGGACATAAATTGTTTTATGACGATTTCTGTTACGTAATTTTAATTGACTCATGTTTGTCTTTTACTTTATCATCGTTATAATTTCAATTGGCAAATCGTTTACGCGAATGAGAAGAAAGTTGATGGTGCAGTTGCACGTTGTTGCCAGTTTATATAGCTCCATGCAGACGATGATCGTTCGACATTTTGCTCTTTGATCATTCTAAATTGGCTATTAGGGACAGAGCTCGTACATTACGAAAGTGCCAGCCATTATTGACTTAAAAAGTGACAGACATTACCTCGCATCAGACGTGCCATTGCTAAGATACGCAATATTTAACTTGTTGTAAATTAACTCTTGATAAAATTTCCAAAGTTTATCGTTCCTCTTAATTGTTTTGATGTTTAATAATCAAAGATTTAATAATATGTATATACATATAATACATAAACAGCTGCGATATTCATTTATAAATGAAAAATTTGTACGTAACATAATGATTAAATTGAAATATAGGAAAAAAGAAGTGTATGAAAGGAAACATATATGTGTTTAAATTATAATCACATACTGTCATACTTGGACTGCTCATTTCACCGCCATGTTTTAATACCTCCGATGAGAGTTCCCAATGAAGTGAACCAGGAAATGGGAGCATCCTATTTCTTGGTCCACCCACTCATGTATAAATCACATAATATATTATCATGTAACACAATCAGATCACGTGATATAACACTTATAGACAGTACGCACACATGTGCATAGGTAGATCAAATAAAGACGGCTCCTCAGAACTACTTTTATCTCTTTACATCACATACAAAATAATCAAAGCAAACAGTCCAATTATAAAAATCTGTGTGAGAGAGACCGCGACTTTACGAGACTTCGTTTTTGGCGTAGGGCTTCCAGTCCGGTGATGATCCAGGAGCCGCCGAACTTAAAAGGCATGACACTCGAGGAACGACTAGTCAGCTACGACTGGGAGTCGAATTTCCAAAGTTTCCAAGAAGCCACTCGAAGCGGCACGTTTAAGCCGTTATGTGGTAGCAGTAAAGGCGCCCTGCCCGGTACAGAAAACCTCGAGGTGCACTACCCACGCATCCTCAGGCCTTACGAGGAAGCGAGCGTGCCCTGCGCAAAGAAGCCACTGCGGAACAAGCTGTCGATGTTGCTGAGCGAGGACGGCGATATTGGTGCGCCCGTTGATCCTGACAGCGACGAGTCGAACGCAGTCGAGCGGGGTCAATTGGTGCGTAGCAAGGTGTCCCGCAGCAGCGACGCGGGTCCCACAGCTGGTAGTTCCTGCGGCCGTACGGTATCGGCGGCTGTGATCCTGGCCGCCGTCACTGTCGTCGCCGGCGCTGCGTTCAGGTGAACGTCGCCGCCGGACGAGCGGTCGTTCGAGTTCACTCGGATCCAGGATCGCCTTGGTCATCCATCGCGATCGAATGGCGGACCGAGCAACAGCAGCAGTAGCAACTGGCGCGTGCGTATGTTCGCGTAAGTATATGCCAATCTCAGCGACGCGACACTTAGGCTTAGATAAATGTTATTGTTCTCCGACCGAGCGCATCCGGGAGCGCATTCGACTCTCGGGTGATTCGATCAGTGGGCTCTTTTTTTTTCGAAGTGGAGCGACCTTTCCGACACTGACTAGCGGCTGGCGCAATCTTCGTCGTGTACCATATCGTGTTTCATACTGGATAGGTAATAAAAGTTACAGCCATTCGGCCTTCGTTACTCCGATACTGAATAGTGAAATGTTCAAAGTGAGATAATTGAAGCTAATTCGATATATTTAATTTAGGAGTGCTATAAATACTCGAAAAATTTTTGCCAGAATTTAATTTAGCTTAACAATTTATATTTGCATTTCATTTATATTTAAAAGTTGAATTTATTTAATTCTTAAAATAAGCAGCTCTCGTAGAGACTTAAGCAACATATTCACGCGCGTATCGCGAAGAATTCGCCAGCCTTTAGTCGAGAATGTCGAATTTCTGCGAGAGGAAAAGGACAATTGCAATCACCATTCGATTCGGTGTAGATGAAACCTATATACATATATATAATATATCATAGAAAACGTAGAAGAAATTACCGAATCCACGTTATCTCGACTTATAGGTGTTGAAATAAAATTATAGTAATTTTACGGAGGCATGTCATCGAAAATATCTCATCCACGTACGGTGTTCGATTTTATCAGTACAAGCAATGTTAACTCTCTCTTTCTTAGTACAGTTACATGGCTGTATTAAATTAAGAAATACCAAAAATAAGGAGGATAAAAATATAAATCTAATAAAATAATTAAAAGTACATATACACATGTGTTTCACTATTTTTTAATTAAATTAAATTTAATTAACTTTTTATCTTACAAAGAAATAGTTCTTTTGAAGAATCAATCTTGAAAAAGCTCCGTTTCACATTTACCTTAAGGCAAATCATTCTATGAAAGTTATTTTCAGAAAAACCTCTATATACAAAAATGTATTATTAGAGGTATGGAATATTATTGTGCTGCACTTATTTAGAACATATTCTTCAAGTTTCAATTGTAAACACTTTTTTTTATGTCGTTTAAAATTTTTTTTTTTTCATCGAGTCTTCAATTTTTAAATTCTGTCCTCGATAGCTTTTGAAAATAGGCACGATTTTGAAACTCGAAATGACGATAATCAAATATTCATCTTGGCATTTAAAAATCGTTCAGAAAGGAGAGAGTTAATGACACTGGCTGGCCGGAAGCCGGATGTGGATGTGCGGCATATTAATTTTCGCCCGTGGTAAAACCGAGCACGAGAGATCGGATCTATCGTGCTCTCGTTTCGCGATCGGCTTTTCTCTTTCGCGACTTCCGTTCGCGCGTACCATTGTTATATAATAGAGAATTTTTTTGCGAGCACTACTCTTCGAAACACGGTAAAAGCGGAAGTCCCACGCTCGAAATATCTATAAATTGTCGAGACAGTTTTCACTTGAAATTTATATTATTATTTATATTCGGGACATTTGCATTTACCATATTCGAAGTACGCTGTTGCAGAAAAGTCTATAATGTCCCGCGTGCTCGCATAAAACGACCGTAGCAGGATATTTCTCGGATACGAATACATCGGCTCTGTCGTACTTTAACTGCAGCACATTAGAAATCAATAATGCAAGTTGTGATGGAAATGAATAACACGAGAACTTCCTTGTTCTTTATATACTATACATTCGATGCCTCGATATATCGATTCACAGTAATAATCAAAACTTTAAAGAAATTACATGTATTATAAGAAGGGACCTATAAATAATTCTGTTCTGTGCAAAATTATTTTTAAAATCTTGATAAAATGTAAAGAATAAATGAATTAAACGTATTGAATTATGGACTGCGATTATAATTAATAAATAAGATATTATGAAAAATTATAGTAATAAGATCAAGTAATATTTTATTTTTAATAACTTGTAATTAAGAGCTAAACTTTATTGTAGAATGTTGTAAATATTTATGTAATATTCTTAACATTATATGAAAGATAATAATCGAAATCGTACGAGTTCGTTTCATGCAAATGTACTTCCTATCATTGAATACGAAAGTGACTAGTGACTGCACTATTCATTCATACTTTAAATTGATTAGTTCGTCTTGCGATCACACTGCCTGATAAAGCTGCCGTTCATTGTTGTTGCCTGTGAGTCATTTTATCATCATCGATTTCGAGACACTGCCTTGGCGCTCCCATACAAAGCTACTTTAATTTTAAGTCACATTAAAATGTATCTATTCCATCTTGATAGGTGGAGTAGGTAACATTTAATAATGAAAGCAATGGAAATACTGTTGGAAATACTTTTTTTTATGTACGACTTCTTCGACTGATGATCGAACGAGAAATATCCTAATAAATTTTCGCGATTATTGTCGACAGAGCGGAATATTAATTTAAAACTTCTTTCGAGCTAATCGCAAGAGTTTAATTGTTGGCTGTTTATTTGCTGTTCGAGAACCGGGCGAGATGTCGCGATTTTTGCGAAAGAACGTTTTGTGAATTTATTTTTCAGGATACGACATATGCTTTCTCCGAAGTTTTTCCAGTGCGGTACTTCCCAATTTTATTTAGTGTTTCATAATCGAATTTGTTTGCTAATAAAATAATTGTATAACCGGGGTACATAGAAACTATGATTAAATTATTGAAATTAAAAAAATATAGATGTATACAACTTCCCCCAAGTTACTTGGCGTTAAAGACTTGCTTATAAATATTCATTTAGAATATGATAAAAAAATATTTTAATTTTTTATCGTATTTTGAATTTTTCTATGGAAGGGAAAGTGTAAGATCGAATCAAACGAAGAAGGTTAAACAAATCGAGTGACATCAATATTTTTATGACATTTTAATCCAAATTTCAGTAATTTTTTCATATTGACTTAACAAAAAATTAATTTGGAAAATTAAAATCCTGAAAGTTCTTTTTTGTTTTGCGCACAAGAAATATATTTATTATAATAAAAGCTAATCGTAAAAAATTACTTGGAATACGTTTGGGAAACACTGTTCTTGATGACTTCGGCGGTCACGCAATAAATATGTGCGCGCTTCACTACGTCGTGCTCGCACGGTTCTCGCCAAAGTCTGTATATTTTGTTAACTAGACTGTAGCGATAAAGGTGCATTTTTTATAGAGATTGTATAAGCATTGGTTGATTTGCACGCGATGGTAATTTCGTGCGAGAATCTAACAATGTCTCGCTATCAAGAATCTTATTTCGCAATCTCTTTCGTTGAAGCGTTTTACGAAGGGGTGTGTTACTTAACCAACGTTTATATATAAATATATAAATAGATACACTATATATATTATATTATACATACCCGACGACTCTTTGTAACATTCTGTACAGTTTATTACGTGTAACGTTATTCACGCGCGCTTGTCAACGCCCGTTGTCGTATATGGGCGGTTATTTATTTTTTATTTAATGTGTACAAAGCGATATAACTTGCGACTTGACACATCTCTCATTGTTGCGTACACACATACACACAACACACGTACACAGACACGCACTTTCGAGATTTGGAACAAATCTGATACACCCAGGGACACTCGATTTTCCAATAAATTGTGTGATTCTTATTAATTGTATATTCGTATTAGGGATATCGAAGAGTAATCGATATGCGCTTGAAAGCACGATAATTTACGATTGCTCAACGTATAAACTAAGTTATGATTTATAGATTAAATGTAAATCTATAATTGAGCGAATTATAATTTTGTAAGGTATTTTTTTTAAACGAAGAATTATTCGATTTTACCAAAGTTCTGTTTATCTTCAGTTTATTGATTAATTAATATAATTACTATTACCATTATGAAATTGATGTTATTATTAGCCGCATCCTTCAATCAGTTGCACGAAACAAATTAATATAGATGACGTGCCTAGTAAACTCGTGAACGTTCTCAAGGGCCAAACGAACGTTTTGAACGATACGATCTGCATGGCGATTTGCATTCGATTCGAAAGCTTCTCCTGATAATTTCCATTTAAATGACTCTCGACTCGGATTTGTTCTTTATCCTACCTCATTTCGAAATCAAACGAAACGGAAGTGTCCCTAAACACGCGCTGTTACCGATTTCAATTTTGCACCGATATTAACAGAAAAAGAAAAGGAGAAACGGAGAGTTTTGTTGGCTAAAATCAACTTGAAATTTTTTCATCGAGTTCACATTTTTCGGTGTTAGATCGAAAAATTATCTCCCTCCCTCCCTTCTAGCATAGCGAAATCTTAAAGTAGGCGCGACTAATCGGTATCGGACACGTAGGTACGTTTTACAATTTAATACTAACTGGTAATTCGTAAATGTCATAGGAGAATCTGTGTGTGTAGAGAAGATCTTAGGGCAATCGAATGGCCGTATCTTAACCCTTAAGCAGTCGGGATTCTCGAGTCAATGCCTCGTAATATCCATTAGTCATAGCGTAACACATTTCTGCAAGCAAAAAAATCGAACTCGTGAGAAAAAGAATCAATTAAAATTTAAAAGGTTTTCGAGATAATAAATGACTTTATAAACGTTATTTTTTATACATAATTTTTTTGAAAATTATATTATAATTTGTATTACGAGAAACAACGGACTCCGATCGTCATCGACTACTTAAGGGTGACAAGCAGCGCGAAAGTCATTCGTTCGTAACCACGCTGTACTTGTCGAATCGAAATTGCTGAGAACCGCAGTATACATGGCTTTACAAATATTTTGTTCCGATTGGACCCGGTTCAACGGCGTGAATGCGGGGAACTATATCCTGGCGATAGAAAGCGATCGGCGTTGCTGGACGATAAATCCGCGTATGACGTCGCCTCCTAACTGCGCTCGATGGTACGTACTGCAGGTAGTTGTTCGGCGAACTATTTTCGATATCTCGCAGTACGTCGAACAATTATTACGCAAAAGAGACCACCTCACCGCAGCGTTTTTTTCCGATAACCCGTTATCCGCAAGCAGGCGAGTTTCTACCGCAGAATTATTGAATATTTCCGAGAAATTTGTTCGTTTAAAATGGAACGCTCATATCGACGGTAAGTTCGTATAGAATACATCGCGATTAAAGCGTTTTGCCTGAGAATTCGAGTGCGGGAAAAGTTTTTCCTGGGAATCACAAATGTTTTAAATTTTCTTTTAAAGTGAGGTTTCTTTAAATGAATAAATCATTCGTGGGAAGATTAAGTACCAACTGTCGATGGGATCCGACTGAATTATTATCTGACACGTCGATCGACACAGTTTTCTCGATGGAGGCCCCACACGCAAGAATACCATCCATATTAAGGTACTTGTAGCCACAGAATTTGCGACTGATTCCGCGGATTCGACGGATTCCGCTAGAGTTTCTTTCTCTTCTCGATTTTATCTCTCTACCTTGTCTTCATTGCGTGGACATGCATGTTAGGATCTGCTGAATATCGGACGGTTTTTAACTTCGTCAAATGGACTCGTAATAAATCGATGCGCGATGAGCGGGGACGACGCGATGTATCGTCCTCGTTTAAGGAGTTGATGTACGTCGTCGACGAATGCTGAGGATCCTGACGGTCTCTCGTTGCGGACCGTAGGCGACGTGAATGGATGCTAAAGAATCGCCGGTGATATGAATAGAACAATCAAGCGAAGCGTCACGAGTTGTCCTTTAATAAACTGGGATAATTATTATGTTAGGTAACACACGGTAGCGCGATGTGTTACGCATTTATACTCGATGATCTTGTATTGTACCTAGATATGTTAGGCAATCTTTCTTTTGTAACGATTGTTGGCGTTCACCATCTTTTCGACAACGTCCGAGGCGATTTTCAAAAGTTTTTCCGAAACTTCGATCTTGTTTACAGCAACTTTGATTTGTTATTTTTATTAATAAAACGTTTTCTTAGAGACTATATCTCCTTTTTCTATCACGTTTTCTATTATTTCTTTGATAATTAATTAAAGGGGCTTAAAACAGATGTTGCTTAATTTAAAATAAATGATAGTATAAAATGACAGTAAGTAATCTAAACCAATTAAATAAAACAGTTTTTCTCGCTATACGTACAGTGATAGAGTAGTTATTATGCAAATTGTGCGCGAAATACGAAGTCGAAATTCTTTCCTCCTTTTCTTGAAAGCAAAATCCACGTTGCGATGCTGGAAAATCGAGTTTCGTCGCGTCGCGAAGTATGCTGACGCCTTGCACCTTCCACCACATTTTCAACAAAAATGTTTATTCCATCAGAAGTACCAAACCAAATTCGAGTGGATATGATTCCCGTTTTGAAGCGCGCGGAAAGTCGGTCGATGTCAAGTTTGCCGCGGGCTTGGCGAAAACGACGGTGAAGGCCGGGAAATCGAAAATGTATGTACTGTACGTAGAGGATTAGCGATCGCCGACTCGGAGTTTCGTGTCCTTTTAGCAAAATAGAGACACGAACGTACGCGCGGCGATTGGAGCGGTAATGCGTAAGCGCGAGAATGCATATAAAAAAATCGAGCGAATAGCGTGTGCGTGTACATAGAATGTCCTGTATATAGTTTTAGATTTAAATGACGTCCGGGGAACCTCATAGGCACCTTACTACACACTCGATACCTATTTCGGATAGGTGTGGCTAAAAACACACAGCATCTTATATCTTTATAATATACATACACCGAGCGCCCTATCCTTCCATAACGCTCTTACATTAGATTTATACCTATCCGATTTACACTCGATATTAACATCTACACTATCATCTACACTGTAACAAATTGTATTATATTTTATATATATAAATATGTAAATGTTTTTTTAACATACCTGTCTTTTTATTCATCCGACCTGTCTCCTCTTGACTCCCACACGGAAAGAACGATTTGAAGAGTATTTAAAAATTTAACTACAAGTCTGAAAATAATTTTATTGGACCATCAAAATAATTATGTAGGAATCTCCAGCTTGATAAGTAATTTTGTAAAAAAACGTATTGTAGCAAACAGCGTTCTACATAATTATTTTGATAATAGAGTTATTATCAGATCTGTATTAGTCAAATTATTTAAATATTTCAACAAAATTTTTCGTACATTTGATTGATGTTTGGAGAATTCTCTTGATATCATTTCGTAGCAATTTTTATTTTAGGCCAATTTATGTCATCCGTTTGTTTTATTATTAATTACATTACAAACAGAAATGATAAGCTGGTGTAGATACGTAATAAGATTAAGAGGTAAGTAAATTTTACTTTATATCATAATTTAATTCCTCATGAGAATATACATTGCGTAAGAACAAAGACTAACGTGCGCCCTAAAGTACTAAACAAACTCGCAGATTTTAATGGTCGATAAACGTATATGTATGCGTAAATGGGTAATAACGGTTGGGTTTACCCTAATATTTTTATCAAGCGCACCTGCTTCTCGTTCTATTTCAAGTCACTAATTTCCGGACGAGGCGAAGTTCTCGCTCTTCTATCATCATCAATTTCCGCCGTCTTCGTGCCACTGACTGGCCGTATTTCAGGATATGGCTCTTGCGATTCTAACTACCCTAAGGATATTACTGTGCTACTGAAGTATCGATGCTTTTCATTTGACATGCCGATATTTTTCGTTCGATTCACCGGAAGTGCAAGTCGACCCTGGTCATCTGTTGGGAAAGAGAATTTTTTTTAATACACATAATACTACACTTTGCAAGAACAATATATTATATATTTTTTAAGAATTAATTCTTTATCGACAATGCGGAGTTATGCACCTTCCGTCAGCAACTTGGATCTTGAAGTTTCAGTGGATTTTTTATTGTTCCGGGGATTGTATAAAAAAAGAGGAAAAATTCTCCTGCACACTTGTGAAAATTCTAACGAGTTTTTAATATCACAGAAATCGAATTCATAATGTCGAATCAGTGGTCGTCACTATACTCGATAATGACTATGTCGTTAATTAAAATAATGGAGTTAAATAATTTAATTCACGAAAACACATTAAATTTGACTCAACTTAGTTTATTTACTAAGTACATACGTTAATTTGGACATTTATTTACTTTAAAACTAATCAGAAATGGATTGATTTATAATTTGATATACGTGGAAGGTAAAAATAACAAAATTCTAACTCAAGAGATTTGGTTATCATTGCTTTTTTGATATCCAACATTTCACCTATTTTTTATTTAATTTATTTAAATATATTATATTTAATTATTATATAAAAATATCATTGTATTTATTTTATAGATTTAGATTTATATACCATCAGAATTTACAATCAAAATATCGACAATACTTTAAAGTCCAACTTAACCGGTGGAGGATTAATACTGCCAATTACGGGCAATGAGAACTACACCAAGTTATCTTTTAGCATCGATAGCTCGATGGTATCGAGTTGCAGTAAGCAGTAGACTCTACACAGCTTGCACGACGGAAACACGCCACGTAGACATGCACGAGCGATAAAATTACCATGTCCAACAAATCACCCCAGCGGAGCGCGCTATCGAGTGTGCGACGCAACTAATTATACGCGCGTATATTACTTGCGGGCGACCCAGGACGGCAGTTCGGCTGCCGCTGGCAGTTTCAATTGCCGTCCGACGAGCTCGTCCATCGGATTACAGCGTGGATTTACCCAAGGCGTCCGCGAGAGCTCCGATCCATTAATGAACAAGTTCCCAGCAAGTTCGCTAATACTGGTATGCGCGGGTAACGGTCGCCACTTAATCAAACTTGGACGCGACGCGATGTGGCTGTTGAGTCGACGCTGATGAACATTCCCAATTTTTTTTCACCTGTTCATGGGTACTCTGTATATAATTTCGTCAATCGGCAGTAAAAAAAAATTTTGATTTTTTAAATATTTTTAACTTTGAGTTAATCGAAGAAGTAATTTTGATTTTTTTTTCGACTTTGGGATAATGAATGATATTTAAATGGCACTCGAAATATTATTAAGAGTAGGTATAGAGGAAAGTTGCCGATACTGACGTAGGTCTCCTAAAGTGACATCCCCTTATTAGTTACTTCTCAGAAACTAACTATTGCACTTTATTAATATTAATAAAATTATGATCTCTGTTTAGCTAATTAAAGAAGTACAAACTTATAATTCGTATATTTGTGGCTTGTTTCTATCAACTAAAAACGAATGCGAAAAGAAAATTCTTACGATTTTCTTTTGCAAATTGCGTAGTTTAAATAATGGTGACTATATTATTGATAATATTACATTATTTTAAATGCTTGTAATTTTCTAAATCAATTTTATTTATATTTTTTTTCTCTTAGTTTTTTCATAATACGATTTAAAAAATTTAAAATTCGGGTGCAGCGTAACAGCGTAAACCGCCTGTCTGTAAAATAGATCCTGAGCTAACTTAATCTTTATAATGTTGCTTTAGAGTGTCAAATAGCTCTATTGGAACTGAAGACAATCGTGCATATATGGAAAAACTATTGCGTTACATATTTGCATCTTGCAGAATAGCAGCATAAAGTAAATATGCATATAAGTCAATAAAAATGTTTTCTAACGAAGTGAAAAGATTTTGAAATATCTTATATACATTCATAGTCAATTCCATTTCCAAAAAATTTTCATCGCTTGTAAATATGTTTAATTGCAAATTAACTTATACTATTCCGAATACATTGAAAAATTTTATATTATATACACGTATTAAGTGATAGATAATGTTTCCGTTTGTAATAATTTAATATTTATAAGTAATTTTTTGTCAACATTGAGAATGATCGGTGTCGAAACGTTTGTTTTGCTGTAATTTTATTTTTATTATTTTATAATATATTTTCATTCTCATTTGTAGATACTTTATACAGATAATTTCTGTAAAAGAAAAAGAATAGGAATACGTAGCATTACTGCCTACTGTGTCAGTTTTGGAGCCCATTTTGTCAGACGCTCATTTTTGCTTTTCTTACGAAAAAATTAATTATTGCAAAATTGCAAACAGTATTATAAAAATTGCTTGTACTATTTGATGGAAGACACTTTTTAGTTTGTACTTATGTTTTTAAAGTTTTATTTTTACCTTTTGTTCAAGAAATATTAAAAACACTGATACGTGGTATGTCGATATCGGTATCTTTCCTCTATACATTATATAATGTACCTACAAATTGTTTTAAAGAAAATATAAATTAAATTTATCATAAATCCAAGTGTCACACTTGAGATTACCGTGATATTTAATACATAGACATCGTGAAAGCAAAGATAAAACGGAACCGATCACAAGTTTAATTTTACGAACTCAAGCGTGATCCTCCTAACTTCAAATGTCGCCTGCAATTGGTGAGATAAAAGACACCGAGAGTATGATGGAGTTATTATATGTTCGATACTCTCATCGTGAGAGCGCAGTACAGAAGTCGTGGCTGTTTCAAATGGTTTTGTATCGCAGCTGAGCTTTGTTGTCTTACCTAGAAACTACGCAATAATGATGCCATATTTCTCGAATAAATCGATGTCCCGGGGGATAAGTAGAGTCTTCGCCCCGCCGCGAATTTTATATAAAATGTGCCATTATTACTTCCCTTGAGAGCGGAGTTAATTAAATCCCGTTAGTAAAAGCTACGGGCAATTTGAACCCGCGTTGCCGATTGAAAACAATGACGGGAAACGAAAGCGAGCTGCCGTGATTTCCATCGTTAATTGTTTTCTCGGATCGAATCGCAATGCGCACCGGCAGAGAAGTGGACAGAAAAGATGATTAAAGTAATAGAGAATCGTGCGAAATCAAGAGGGAATTACTTGTAATATAAATTATCATTTTCGAAAAAAAAAAAAAAAAACACTTGCGAAATCACGAAGTAGAAGGTATTATACCAATTATTTTATAAACGTTGTTTCTAACGTGTCTTATCTTTAAAGTATCTTCTACATCAATATCATGAATATCTATAAAAATCCATAGTAATTTGCTAAAGAAGTCTATAAAATATATTCTTGGAACTTTTATTTATATATATGTCACTTCACTAAAAACTCGAATTTAATTCTCTAAATTTGTTGGAGTAAAATTTCGTTCCAAGAGAGTGAGATTTCACTCCAAGAAATTTTGAAAGAATATAAAGGAAATATAAAACAAATAAATTTTTAAACCATTTCATACAATCAGGGGATACAACTGTCCTAATTTTCAACTTTGTTGAGATTTAGATTATCGGGTAGCATTTTATTGTTAATACCTGATCACCATTTGTTGTCCATCTTTGTTTATCGCATCTTACTGCTGTTTAATTTTTTCTTTTGTTACTGCATGTCAATAAAGTTATTATTAATATTATTACTACTAGCTATATTCTTTCCTTTACTGTAAATATCATATTGTATACAATGTGATATTATATCCCTTTCTCACATACATACATATATTATATATTACTTTCTAGATCATCCTCATACTCTCGAATCCTTTACAACTTCATTCGTCCGGCGACCATGTCGTTTCATTGAAATAACGGACTAACCCACTTTGCATGGCGAGAAGGCCGAGATTGCATAAGTTATGCGAGTTATCGCGCGTATCCATAAGGGGTGATACGTCCTTTGAATGCGAGAGGTCGCAAACTCGAATGCGCTGTTCGCATGTAAATCTGCTCCTCCCGCTGTCGTACTTCTGGCCGAACCATGTCCGACTTTTAGCTGATAAAGTGCCCGGTGCTGATCTACCGCCTCGATTCTACGTTTCTACAGTAGAACTTCGATCTTGAGAACTTTCCGCCGCACGATCGACTCACGAATTTATAGCTCCTGGACAAATTTGTCTTCTCGTAATGAGCGTCCGATCAGTTCGACCGTTTTAACTCATCCTTGGAGGCTACTCTATTATTAGACGTTATCTCTAAGGAATCGACGAAGGAATGAATGAATCGAGTCGTTAAGTATTGATTGATCCAACTTCGCAATTTCTCTTTATTCGAAATTGACTAGATATTTAGAAACATAGAGAGAGAAGAAGACCTTTTTCTTTTCTTCTCAATTACATTTCTTTTAAAATATATCAAGAACTCAAAATCAAGAAAGTAATTAACCAATTTTTCTAAAAAAAAGATAAAACTAAACGTTTTTAGCATTTGTTGAAATTATAATTATGAAACTTTTAATAATACAAAACGATATTTAATTGAATGCGATTTGTGTTTAATAGTTAAACATTTCCGGAAAATAAAAAATATCACAGAAGTTTTTAATAATATAATGTAAAATATTTCTCTCTCTCTCTCAAAATAAATCACTTCAAAATTTGCCTGTATATTTTCTTCAGCAATTATATTCATTCGTTGATATTCCATTAATATCGTTTTATTATCAAGAATTGTTTATAATTTTTTGTACTTTGATTTCAATTGAAATAAAATAATTTTTAATGCACGAACTCGCGAATCAGTTGCCTCCCTTTTTATGGGAGGAAAAAAATACGTGCTTGCACAAATTGAGAACTGACTGAATAGAAGCGGCGTTCGTATTTGGTGAGTAGTTACAAACAAAAACATCACAATAGTTTCGAAAACTGGAAGCAATGTCTATACGCAGCTTCACGACGCAGAGTGAAATACGAGTCGTATTGAAGTGAAACCGGCATATTCGCAATTCTGACGTGTTCTCCTGTTCTCTCTGCTTTACATTTTGCGTATAGAGTAACATGTAGAATATGTAAAAGTTACGCACGCGTACATATAGGTGATATTTCATACACACACCGTTCACCGTTCCGCAATAAATGTGTTTAACAACGGTCGAAATTATATCTTTTTGAAAAAAAAACAGAGTTAGTTTTTGAAACTGAAGTTTATAAATTTCTAGACACTATTTTCCATATCGATTTAACTCAAAGTGAACGGAATATGTGACTGGAACATTCAAATACTTTGAGAAAGAAATATGTTACCTAGAAAGATAGTTTAAAAATTGATATCCAAGTTTTTATGATTAATTATTATTTTCCAAAATTGATTTTTATTATTCTAATTATGACGTTTCTAAATATTGATTTATCAGTTTTAACGATCACATTTTAAGAAGACAGCCGAGTACTTCTTATTTTTCCGCATTTTCATTTTCATTTACGTGCTTGAAATATCTTACATTGCCGTACGTCAGTGTTACTAGAAAATTAGATTTGTTTTTTTCGCGCGCGGATGATGATACGTACTCACATACATCTCTGTTTTAACAGAAAGAAGACTTGTTTCTCGTATTTCTTTTCTGTTCGTCTCGCCGCTCCGCAGTGGGATGGCTCAAGTAAAGTTCCCTGCATTTCTTTATTTTGCCCCGGAGTATGATCTCTCGGGAGTTTCGAAACTGCAGCGGAACGGCGAACTTGCGTCTGCCATCGGCAGAAATTAATGAGATATTTGAAAGCGGTTAAACTTCCGCGCAAAATCGTCGACTGCTCCTTTTCCGCGTGTAAATTTAAACATGGTCGAGCACTCTTAAATCGACGGCTGAGGCTGAGTGAAACTTAACTGTAGATTTTAACGATGCGTAGCGCGTTCATTTCAATAAATTTTATTAAGAAATAGATCGATGCTGTTCTCTTACAGTAATTTCTTATCTTTATTAATTCACGGATAATTCGATGCAGCGAAACTTTGAGCAACGAATTCGAATTCCAGTTCGTTATAACTTTATTATTCGTGACTTTATACAGATATGTATATATAAAGATATATATTTTGTTTCTGTAACTGAAACTTTGAAAATAAAATATTTCGGTATTGAGGTTCACATATACATTGTGTATGTATATATGGTATATATATGTATATATAGGATTCGCTTAAATGCATATCTTTGTTTTCGCAATTTTTATATATTGTATATATACAATATATGTGAGCCTCAATGGCGAAATATTTTATTTTCGATATATTTCTCAATGTCGAACTGTGTAACCATTTTAAAATCTCTCAATGTTGCACAGAGGAAACCATAACGTCCATTTTGAAAATACTGAAGCAAACACGCGCGGACTGCCTGAAATTCGCGAAACGCGTCGATCGTCATAAATCTCTGTCGCGCAAAAATACTGACTGCTAGTACAATTTGCTCGCAACGCCATTTCTCACGGTGTGCTTTCCCTTGTATATCGATGAAAATTTACCGTCCCTAGTGGTCGTCACTTTGTTTGTCGGCCTTTAAACTGCTCTACTTTCTCAAGCTCCGATACATTTTGCGCGACTCGACGATTTTGCATTATCACATGATATCACGATGCGAAGAAATAAAACTCGGAGGTTTTCGTCGGCGTATTGATTTATAACAGTAAAGCGTGAAATAGCACGGAGATTAAATAAAATTGTGCGAGAGGGTTTAGAATATTTTCATATGTGTATTCTTGTACCAAGTTTTACTTTTACAAGAGGAATTTTCAAAATAAATCGAACACACTGCAATGCTACAGATATTTTGTTAGATATATGTTACGTGTTTCGAGATAGTCATCAAGGCGAATTTTGTTTCTTTCGGAAAAAATACAAAAATTGTAAATCCTCAAGAAGTTTAGGAACAGAGGAAAATTTATCGGCTTTACTTATATCGAGGTATCGTCCACTTTTAAGAAAATACAAGTTGTATTACTTTACGTTTAAAAGAAAGTTACTTTACCTCGATAGTAATGACGCAGTTTTAGAGCTTCGTTAAAACCGGCGAATAAAAAAAAACGAAGTAGAAAAATTGCAAGAAACGAGTTTGAAGCAAGGATAGCGTTTCGCCATCGAGAACTCTAGAAACTTATAATCATCCGAGACGTTACATCAGCTCCCAGTTTCAGCGAAGCTCCTGAAGCGTTCATTCTTTAAACTTTAATTATTTATTTGGACAAAATTATTAATTTCTCGTTATCCTACCAGATCTTATTTTTTTATTTGCATTTCATTTACGGAGAGATTCGAGGTCTTAAATATAGAATTATAAATCTTTTTAATTCCAAAATAAATCCCACGTTAATTAATAGAAATGTTACTTTGCGTTACAAAAAATACATGTCGATCGTTAAAAAATATAAGTATTTTATTAATTTTCTCCATACGACGAATTTCGAAGTACAGGTCTAAAAAGATATCGTTTTTATATTTTCGCTCGTAACAATATTACACAGTAAAAAATCGTGCGTTCATATGATAAAATTTTCTTGTGTTACCACATTTTGATTATTACTTCAATGTAAAATAAACATACAACTGATATTATTTTTGTAACATTTTGATCTGTTAGATTCATGTTACCTTTCTAACTTAACAATTGCGTATGTCAATTAAAAATGGAATATTATTTTGAGTGTTTTTAAGTTAAAAACACAGATATATAGATTAATTGAAACAATTGTGTTAAAAATTTTAACACAATTATTTCAATTAATTTATATATCTCAAAGTCAATTTAACATCTAAGAAAAATTGAAGTAAATCTTAAAATAATCAAAATATTTTATTAACATTTTCTTACGAGTTACTGCAACTACTCTTCTATGTACTCCACTTATTTTATATGTTAGTTTTAAATCATCCTTAAAGTCAAAATAACAAATATAAATATAAAGTAATGTCTCAATTATTTAACATTACTAGTTCGCTAATAAATAACACAATAACGAATGAGTTACTTTAACTTAAAATTTAGTGTATCTCCTGGGACATGTAAAAAATGTTAAAATTAACATTTTCTTGTTTACCGTGTACCGTAAAAAAGATCAATAATACAGACATTATGTTCCGCAATTAGTTTGGCAATCGAAGTGCTCCGCTGTGTAGCGATTAAAATGAAATTTCAGTAATGCAACACGAATGGTAGTGGTTACAATTTGATTAAATAT
>NW_017297166.1:397906-425697 GCF_001594075.2 Trachymyrmex cornetzi | reverse complement strand
GAGTTGCCGGGGTGGCTCTAGAAATTTATTAGCGCCGGACGCACTCAGCCGCGGCGCGTCACTGTAAATTAACAGCAAACAGAGAAACGAGATGACCCGCCCTCGCACCCTTTCCTCGTTCATCCTCCCTCTCGTTCGCTACCGTGCCGCCACACACACATCCCTTTCCATCTCCCATCGTTTCTCTCTCTTCCGCGCGGTCCATCGTCGACGACCATGCGCGCACGTTGTTTGCCATTCCCGCCTATTCGACTATGAATTAAAACATAAATTTCAATCAACCGGGCAAAGGCATTTATGTGCCTTCTCGTCCGGAATATACGTATACGGAGTGTCCCGAATATACTCGGTACAGCCATATAGTTCATTAAACGCGAAATCGATTTTTTTTTCTTAGTTATGAAGGTCAGTATTTAACACAAGTACTCAAGTTTTATCTTCTAATAAAATAGCGAAATTTTTTTTAATCAACAGTAAAACAAGACCTCGTTTTTCTATATCTTCTCGAGATTCTGTTCACCGGATTTTTTATTTTTAACAAAAAATATATTCTCGTAACCAACGTTGCTTCGATATTGTAACTAATTTTTATGGTTTAACGTCTGATATTTGCGATCGGAATACATGTGTTTCTAGACCACCTGGTATATCATACGGCCGTGGCCGTCGATTGGGTCGACTTACATACGAGTGTGGAGGGCGAGCAGACGCAATTATGCGAGCTCCCGTGCCGATTAAAGAAAATTGTTGCCTCCAGGGTCGCGTTTTTCACCATCAAGACGTGCCGTAAACGCTCGAGCATACGTGGGCGGTAAATATAGTGTTGAATGCGTACGGATCTCGAGAATTTCCTTATCGCTCAATTGCAGAGTGCGTGTTTATTCAACGTATTTAGAGTTGCACACATGACATAATGATGACAGTATTTTTCTACCTTTTGAATAGTTAACAATGCAAAAGATATCTACAAGTTTTCAACACCCTACAAATTATCACTTTTACGATATCCCATATTAGAGAGATGTATATGAATTATATAGTTAATAAATATCTGTATAGAGTATCTAATCATTACGCACAATCAGTTGTAACGTTTTATTTACACTTTGATAATATTTAACACATAAGCGTTATAATTTATAAGGTCAAATACGATGCGCAATTTACTGATGTGTGAAGCACAAACTTTGCGCTTCGAATAATAATTATAACAATTCAACGAATTGCACTTGTATTTGGCACAGTTAGCTGCACCTTTGATTCACATTTTTAAAATCGATTGTAAGCCAATTATGTACCGTCCGAATTCGTCCGCCGCAGTAGTGGACTTTAATCAATGCGCGATCGCTCGTAATGAGTTAATTATTCCCTCACTCGCGATAGAAAACCATTAGCAAGTAAGCGCGCGGTATATTATTATCAGGCCGTCGCTCTATTAAAGCTGTCGCTTTTCCATTAATTAATGCGCACGTCATGCATACTGATCGTCGGATTTTGTCATAATGTAACCCACTAATGGAGAAGTCACGTGTATGAATAAATCTCCACAAAGAGTGATTATTTACCTAAATTATTAACTATAATCCTTATTGTAACATTCAGTAGTTTGACACTTAACAATGTCAATAGAAAGTCGATTACACGTATTTCTTATGCTTAACTATTTAGAAAACAGATCTCACTACACAAATCAATTCTTCTCTCTTCACTTGTACGTACTAATTCTAGAATGCTATTGATATGTAAATTTTACGTACCAGTGAGTGAGGTCATTAAGTGCTAAGCTTTGCCTTTAGTGGTCATTAGGAGGTCCAATTTGCTATGCTAAAAGCTGAGACAAGCGGAGACAAAACTTTTTAAAAATTCTGTTCGTTATATATTAGTTTGAATCTGGTGATCAATATTATAACAGAGATCCAGGTAGAGCATAGAGTCATAATTAAGTCATAATGGTTTCATAGAACATCATCATCACGAACTTATAAGTGTCAAATTAGATCATGATATAATGTTCTTATGATATTATTATGACTTTTGTATTCTACTTGAGAAGCGTGATAAATAATTTCAATTTTTAACCCATCTCGTGTTAATTATTTTGTGTTATTACACATTTCATTTAAGTGTCATGAGAAGATACACGTGCATGCACATAAAACTAGATATTATATGCTCCATATTATTTCAAGATTGAATTTGATACTGTGCTTATTTTTTCTTTTTTTTTAAATTAATAACTAGGTTATTTGTGTTTATACAATTCTAGATTATAAATATTTTATTATTAAAAGTGTGACATGCATGACAAACTTGTGTTTCATTAATTAAATTAAGAGTGACCCATTTTCTTGTAAAATTTATGTATTCATACTGATACTGTATCACTCAATAGCAATAGCATTCTAAGGTTAAAACGCAAGTCTAATAGTTCATTAATTAGCAAAAAAAAATTAGCTTATAGAAATTAATACTCTGAAATAAGCCGTTCCGCTGCATTTTTCTACTCTCTAAATCGGGTTTATAACGAGCGCCCGCTCTATTTTCTACTTCGTGCTTTTCTTCCGGTTGTTATTTCTTTACAACAGGCCAATTTAACATCCTTGTAAGAAACGGCATTTTTCTCCGCGCGAAGCTATCCGAAGTAATGTTACGAATTCGTGCTGCTTCTGAGCACGGCCGCTGGTTAATGTGGTGCAAGTTCAAAGTCTTTCGGCAAAAGCATGCGGGGGAGAAGAAAGAGATGTTGCTGAGCACCGGCGAGGTTCTGAAGAGAGCTTTTAAGAGCTGCGGTTTGTACCTGTTCCATTAGGCCGCTATCCTTCTTACGATGCTTTCCGTGATTGCATTAACACCTAACCATCATGTTATACCGTGTAACGATATGGTAACGTTTCTGAAATCGCTTTTTCATAAAAAAAAAAAAAAGAAACCATCTTGCGCAAATTTAATAAACTAAATGTTTACAAAGCGCTTCTATTTGCTGTGTTAATGGTAATTAAACGTGCATACCGCGAGAGTAGAAAGAAAACGACCAACTCATCGAGTTTAGTGTACCTATGCTGTACGTGCTCGCACGATGAACGGTAATACCGTTTATACCGGGTAACCGCATCGCTGCCTGTTTGAGAATAACAACAGCGCACGCCTTTCCGATCGCCTCGCTGGTAAAGATAAACGGCGAAGCGACGGCGCTGGGTAAATATACGCCGGTGTTTTCGCTCGTACGTGCCACCGCCATCTCGCCTTCGTCGAGCTACGGAAGACCGGCGGCCCTCATTCCCTTCGGTCGAGGGGTGAAAATGGGTGCATAGAACGCTCGGGTTTCGAGCTTCGACGAAAACGCATCGCTGATGCCATCACCCCCCCCCCCCTTTCTCGTCCCTCCCGATTCAATCAGCCCTCATTGTTTAAAAGTGCTAGCTGCGATACCACGATCGTTCCACCGCCATCACCATCAGTACCATCGCTGTGTACACGTAGTCCAGGTAGCGAACTTGTCGTTTCGTCCCTTGGTGGAGGTGGTTTTCAACTCGAAAGGTTTCCAACCTTTGCCTGTCGGTCCGGTTCCAACGGCGAGTCTTTCGATTCGAGGCGAACCAGACGGTCGACCTGATCGCGCGACTGTTCTTTCAAACAGTGAGTTACATCGACCGCGTCGTCGCATTAATTACCATTAGAGAGGATTGCTCTAATTTCGTCCTCTCGTCCCACGTGTCCTCCGGCCGCAGGAACATTCGGTGGAAAATTGCGGCTGCGGAGGAAGCCGTGCAAGATCGAGCGCGGCTGGCTGGCTGGCTGGCTGAATTCGTTGGTCCGCAGAACGAATTTATTACGGTCACTACGGTCGCTGACTTTAGCATTTTTTCGCCATTCGTGAATTCCCGGGCACCTGTACCGATGGCTCATCCCCCGGTGACGCTAGGTGCGAGCTCCGCATGTCTCGATCGTCCGCATTTCGATCCGGGTGGCAGTGATTGAACGTGCACGTCGAGTCCGCGTTCCTCCCTCCTTCTCTTTTCCACCTGCTCTCACGACCGGGAACTTTTATCGATAGGGAAGATGGATCTCTCCCCCGGATGCTGTTTTCCTAGCTCTTTATTAAAACCAATTTCAACGGGCTGCGGCGGCTCGTCAAGTTTTATGACCGGCACGATGGCGATAAGGTACAAAAAGGTCAAAAAGGTTTGGCTCGCCTTCCGTGTGACATGACATTTTGGACGAGCGCAGGATGACCTCGAACAATTGTCGGTGTCCAAAGGCCAATCAAGTGAGATCAATTGGCATTATTAATTGAGTCGATTAATTTGAGGTAGCGTATGTATTATGTATATCTAATGTTTGAACATGGACGTAGCTAATGAAACGTGTATTACTAATATGTACTCTGCATATATTAGAGGAAAAAGTAATAATGTCTTTGTTGTTAATGTGGGTTCTCATTCAAAATTTCTGTGCAATTAATTAACATCATTTCTTACAAAAGGTTTCTAATTTGTTACATCCGAAGCTGTGAAATTTCGATTGAAGTGATCTTTTTTATTGACGTTTATCTGTCCCATATATTAAAGTTTTTTTAATATTTTTTAATATTAAAAATATAAACTTTGACTTTGAACGTTTCCATTCATGGTTTGAGTCTTCATCAGCAATCTTTCCCCCTAGCGCAACGGTTGGAGTATTGCATGACAAAATAATATCTCCGACGTTTTTCCTCTCAAAATTAAACCATAAACTGTTGTGAGTCACATACTCACAAAGTTAGAAAGCTGAGTGACAATGAGAACTCAAACTCACACAGTCGACGCTTCTACACTGAACAATAAATCTCTCTTATGCATTTTGTACATCGTTAGTATGTTAAAAAATTATCGTCAAATTTTAAAATAATAACTGCGAGAACAATGTGTGTCTTGTCATTTCGACGGTCGGTTGAATAATGATATGGTTTAAAGTTTGCAAGTAACAAGTTTATCCTAATTTTTAAGATATTCTTCTATTTTGAGAAGATAAGTAAGCTTGAATAATTATAATTGAGAATAAGAGAAATTCTATATTCCTTAAACAATTATGTTTTCATTGGCATATAATTAAATGTTAACTTTCAATGTTTTTATATCAGGTTTCCTTAATAAATTGGTAATTCCGGGTTTTTTTACGAAAAACGTTACAAAGCGTTGTTTTTCGATAAAAATATTTGTGATTATGTGTGTTTATTAGTTTAAAATGATTTTGAAGTTCCTAAAGATATCTACAAAGAAAAGTGTTCGTAGTAAGCATTCACGTAGACGGCATCAACCTAAGGGTATTGCTAGGAAAACTTATTCATGAAAAGAAACTCCTAAATCTGATAATATCTCAATACATTCAGAATTTTCTGAGAATTCAAGCCATTTGGACTTATGGAAGTCCAAATAGATCTGAAGAATCCAGATTCTGTAAAACTATGAGAGAGGAGGGGATACTTTTTGCCATCACATTCAGATAATCACATCATAATGTCTCTTTTCATTTAAATAATTTTCCCATTTTGTAAACTATCTTTTCTTTTGTAAATCAATCATTTCAAGTATATTCTATACTAAACTTAGTTTAATAAATTATCGTTTGCGATATCATTGACTTAAATATAACTGAAAAATGAAAATGTCACAAAAAAAGAAACAAAAAGAAAGCTTACATTTTATCCTCTAATCATTGTTATATATGTGTTATATATGTGTAAAGTAGTTTATCAATTTATAAAATCTTCAAGTCCACGAATATACGTAATTTATATAACTATGAAGTTGGAACATAAAGTGAATTCCCCTAGGCGTTACTCGAAACGCTATTCGAAATTAACATTTTACATTAACGGCACGATGGCCATCGAGGCAATATTGTAACCATGGAACTAGCCAAACAGGGTCAAGGAAATATGTAATGCGAACACGAGGCGTATAACTCGGCGGCGAAATTAAGAGCGCGGTAAATCATGTCGAACGATTTTCGGTCCGTAGTCGCTTTCATTGCGAGTACTATTTACGATGTATTTTCACCCACCGAGCGGAACAAACTGCTCGGTGTTGGATGGAGTTTCGAGTATTACACGACAAATACGCATTCGAGTTTCACTCTATTACGAGTTTTAACGCGGTCCGCAGTCGCCCGTCGCGAAAGTGAACCACACCCGTTCTCTTACCCAAAGTTGCTCCCGCATGCATTGCATTATTGAGACTGCACCCACTATGTACGTGCGCAAGCATTGCGAGAGGTAATTACTAGAGAGTAGTAAAAGTCCACGTTGTGTGCGAAAGCACGCCGTGTACTTTAAACCGTATATATCGACCGTTTTTATTTGTTATTTGTTTAAAGAAGAAAGCTGGTACTTTTAGTATTTCCACATGAGTACGCAAGGATGGCTTTGAAGATTTTTACGATCTTCGTGTGTGTCTGTATATTTTATTAAAAAAAAAAAAAAAATACGGATTAGACAATTAAAGGCCGGTTGTTCCATCTTTTGGTAAATTTTACCTGTTGGATAAGTAGCAAGATTATCCAATCACATGTACGGATTTCCAGATTTACCTCACAGGTCAAATTTACCAAAAGATGGAACAACCGGCCCTAAGACTACGATCCACTCGATGCTACGAATGCTTCGAAGTATTTTTCGATCGATCGGTTAGTGTAAATTCTTTCTTCCATTGATTGGTCAATCAAAAGCTTCGAACCATTTGTAATGGCAAGTGGATTGCATCCTAAGTAACATGATATTGCTGTGCACATGGTGCAACAGTAAGATCGCCTGTCAATCAAGATTATACGGTGAGTTACGTGCGTCTACTGAGCATTCAACCTCCTTGCATTACATGTGAAAGCGTATTACCGTTAATTGGCAATCAGTTTACGTTAACATTCCAAGGTTAAACACGATCTTTGTACGAGCCGAACGGAAATCCGTTGTGATTGCTGTTAAACTCGATGTGCCGATAAGAGTCAGCCGACGTCGACATACATACTCGCGATTGGAAAAACTTTTATCGTATTCGAACGAAAATACGCGGCACGCTGTGCGATTTAATCCCAGTTTTGTCCTCGGGTCCTCTACCAATCGGATTAACGGCGTATAAACGCGGCAAATGGCGTGAATATCACCGATGATGTATACGTATTATGCTGGATACGATGAAAAACCATTTGCATCAATGATTAATTATCCCATTATGAAACGGGCTGTTGTAAGTTTCATAATGTTTATGATATCAAATTATTTAAAGAGTTCTCGAGTTTATTTCCGTTGCGCTTTCAAAGTCATTAAAATTTAAATAAGTAAAGATCAGCAGCAGTGAATAAGTGAACTTATTCGAAGTCTCGAACAACGTTTTAAAAATATTGCTTACTATTTTTATATATTGTTATATTTATTTTAAAAATATTAGTTTGCATCTAAAATAGGTAATATAAATATTATAATAAATATGACAGTAATGTAAATAAAATACAATGAAAATAATGCAACCAAATAAATAATACAAACTTAATTCAACGCAAGCAAATTTAACAAGTTTAAAATAATTGAAATGCCAAATGTAATTATTTGAAGATGTAACTAATTTGTTAAGGTAAAATGTAACATTGAAATAAATATTTGTTTTTATGGTTTCACTTCCATTCAATCTATTCTGCAGAACTCATTTTTACCATTAGTCTTTTTGTGATACGTAAAAGGTCTTGTCCCGCGTAAAATGATTGCTATAAAAAAACATACATCACTACATTCTCGATAGACCCGACAAACTCATCCCTGATTTCTTTCGTGATCATTAGACGGAAAATAATTGCACGCGGACGAGCGGCCATTTGTCTTTTGCTCGCTAACGCCCGCAGCGTACTCTAATTACGCGCAACATATTTTGTTATGGGACATTCATTAAAATCCCGCAACGTCGCGGCAGATTAATTGATGCGCATGAACTTCTCAGCTACCGAGGGGTCGACTTTATAACGGCTCCGATCGCGACTCTCCCTCGAAAAAGGATATATGTGCATCGCCATGGCGACGGTGAATTAAAGACCATGACACATTTGCAAAACGATCGTTCTGGGTGCTTCCTTCCAATCCTTTACGGTGCTTTTCTTTCTGGACGCGGCATAAAAAAGACGTAAAAAAGGAGCAGACGAGTCGCCAAACTTGGGAACTTGGAAAGTTGCTGGGTGATGTGTTGCGTCCTGCTCGATCCATAATCGCGAAAAGTTGCCTCGCCTTTTTCCCTGAGCATGATCATGCTTCAAGAGTTCCTACGCGAACTACGTGATCGCATCGTAATTTATCATGTTCCTGTAGTTATTTACAGATTACTTCTCCGTAGATGATCAACGCGAATACATTGCAATTTATTACATACATTTTTGTATCTTCCGCAGTCAACGCTCGACATGAGTTCATTAAACTGTTTTAAATTTCATAAAAAATTTAACTTTAAAATGTTTTAAGTTTTATGTAAAAACGTATTAGAGTTCTAACAATAAGTTTTAATTCCTGGTTTAGCCTCCTTTTTATTTCATTCTTACTTCTTTGTTTATAGTCTTCGTATTTTTTTAAATATTCTATTATAATTACACTGAGAGAAAAAAAATGGTTGGAATAACCATAATTTAACTATAATTTATAGTTCATTTTTTGAGACAACCATAAATTTGTAATTGTTTTGATGAATTAAAGTAACCTGAACACTGAATTATGATTATAATGATGATAATACGTATTCATTCAACTAATTGTATGATTATCCTACACATAAATCATATTTGCATATTGCAAATTACACTATAAAATGTAATTATACATATAAGGTTATTGTTATTAACATTATAGCAATAATAAAGATAATGCTCCTAACCATAATTATTTTACTATACGATTATAGTCACAACTCACAAACACGATATACTTTTCTCTCAGCGTACAATTTGATTTTATTTTATCACATACGCGATTATATAACATATGGTAGAAAATCTAAACAATTTAGAAACTCGGTAAAGTCCCACTTTCTCTGTTTTGTTCGTTTCCATTGTATATTTCCTTTGGAAGGCGTGTCTGTGATTTTGTACGAGTTCGCGGTCGCACGTGAAGCAATTCTTTCGTTGAGAAAATACATAGAATGTGTGAACGCTGAATGGTTTGTTAGCAGTCGATTACTTCGACGCCTTGCAATCATAACATCTCTTTGAAAGATACGGTTCACGCCGGCCGGTAAGCGATCGACTCAGATGCCAACTATTGAACCAGTTACCTTCCCTTCAGCTATTGCAAACGGCGTGATTAATAGTTGATTCGGCGATCTCGGAATCAATTCGTGCTTGGGCCTGCATACGACCTACTCCATGCGAGTGAGTGTGGAATTAATGCCGAGTCAACACCTCGCACGTTTTGCGGTGGATCCTTCTTCACGCGAGCCGAAGAATTCCATGAACTTCGTTAATGAACGTCATTTCGAGATGACGCATGGGAGAACATTTAATTCATCACTAGCGCCACGTTAATTGGAAATGTTGGAATTCTGCTGTTTTTGTTTGATGAGAATGGAACGTAACTACCGCATACACAGCCGGGTAAAATTGTTCCAACTCGTATATCGTTAAGAAAAAGGATTTAACGACTTAAAAGTTTAATTGCGTTTAGATATCTGAAAACTAAGCTGTCTTTACACAAATGTTAAATTGGAAAATAATTGAAAATAATGATTTCGAGTAAGCAAAAATCTAGATCTAATTTAAAGTTTAATTAAAAATGTGTCTTAATTTTTCTAGCATTACGTTTCTACCGTTAATTTCTGATATAACATGGACTTTCAGTTTGGATTCAATAAGTCCATGTTTTACATCTGAGAATTCAGTTAGGTGTGCATATATTGACGATCAATGAGCGCGATGTATTTGAGGAGTAATCGTATAAAAGCCGATTAGGTAAAATATATCTTATGACCAATTCTATGTGCTTCATCGAGCTATTTATTAAAGACATGAACCAACGAGGAAAAAGACCAAGGACTATTCTCTCCTGAAAGGAGAGTCGGGATAGAAAGACTTGAATGGGCTACGTATGAAATGATTAAGGGAGATAGCGGCTAGTCCCTTGAAAGGGTCGGATAAGATTATAGGTTCTTTGATGGGTATAATACTTCCTCGCTGCCTCATTTCTTAGGTCATTACATCTCATCCATGTCTTCTCTTACGTTATAGAAAGACGTGAAGTTTTCTGTAAAGGCGTAATTTACGAGCTACCAATTTTATTCACACCCCTAATATCACCCACGAAACGTTACCGTTTACTTTGATAAATTTTCACTCAATTTGCTTATGCAGTCTTTGTAAAAATTACTTTTTAGATAATCATTATAAACCCGACCTAAATGTTAATAATATTTATCTATGTTTAATGGACATAATTTTTAAGTAACAATGATTTGTTTCCTATAACTTATTAAGCCGATCAAATTTAATTAAAGACGAGGAATATTAATTTCAGAAGAATTAATCTTCCCAATTTTTTCATAAAATTATGAATTCTTTTCTATTCCGAACCATTTCCAAGTCTTCGCAGACGTGAGTGTAATGTAGAAACTCGTTATGTGCACCTTTCAGTTGCGAGTTATACACACTAACATAAGTTGCAGGCTTCAGCGCGCTGATCGATGACTGTCGAGTGCTAGCGGCGGGGCGTCGACTCTTGAACTTTTTATTAAAACCGGCCGGGGTTAACAAGAACGTTCGCGCGAGTGTGAAATGTACGGCTCCCTTAAGTCAGGCGCCAGGAAAGAACGATGCATAGGGTTTACAGATGAGTGGAGCAGGAATAGGGAGATGAAGATTTAGACGAGAGTTGGGGGAATCGAGAACAAGGGAGGGAAAAGTGAAGTGCAGGGTGATTTGCAAATTCCATCATCTCTCGTCGCATTAGCCTCGCCCTCCCCTTCTCTCTTACTCATCCCCCTGCCCAATTTTCACAGCTCTTTTTCCACTTTTCCGAGAATCGTGTGGAGAAATACGTACACGGAAAGTACAGGTGTATACGCGTGTACACATATGTGTACTCGTTCGTCTCGTGGCGTGATTGCGCGCGACAAAAAAGCGATTTGCGGCTTTTCCTTTATCGCGAATCTTGAAGGAGCCCGACCGCTTTATGCGTATAGATAGCGTCCTATTCAGATAAATCCTCTTTTGACGCTGCTTTATCACATATGAAGGATAATTTCCTCTTTATATCAAAAACGCTGTCGTAAAGCGACGACTCGTGCAAATTTGATGAAAACACGAGATTATTGCTGATACGCGTGGCGCGCGTGAATTAATCTTATTTTTTTAACATCGAATGATTTCACTGTAAATTCCTGGCAACACGGTGATAAAATTAACGGGACGAGATTGGCGGAGAGAATATATATGTAGGTATATACTAGGAGATGAGAAAAAAATTTAATATCCCCTACTTATTAACTGGAATAATAGGAGCGTCGGAAGGTTCGCTTTTACGGCAGGCGCGTGAAAGAATTCGGACGATTAAGCCCAGGATGTCTTCTAGATATTCAAATAATGCTCTACTTTACGGAGCGTGCACGCAAAAATAAAAAGCCGCGCTTTGAATAGATTAGATTGCGTGCGGAGCAGATAACCGAATTCCGGAAATCATTCATGAAATAACGACGCGGTGAATTCTAATGCGATTAAACTCACGGATTCAGAGTTAACTCGTTGATATGTCTTGTTCAATCATGAACAAATTAACTACAGGGGTTGCGGTTTGCCAGATAGAATTTTAGTTACGTTCGAACAAATTTGAAAGAATTAGATTCAATTATTTATAAAGAAAAATATTTAGAAAAAAATTTGATATAGAAAAGCTTGATTAAAAAATTATATTAATCGCAGAATATTCAAAAGTTTCAAAAATTGAGAGAGAGAGGACAAACAATTTTTTAATTTTCTCTAAAATGTGTTAGAAGTTAAATTGAAGTTAAATTAAAAAAGAAATTTAATATTGAAATATTATATCTTATAAAGCCATACATGATTACGAGATAATTTCTTTCTGTTTCTAAATCCTCTTTAGTACTCTTTCACATTTCGAAAGATTTATTCCGACAAATTTCCATAAGACTACTTTGTCAGCAGACAAATTCCTGAGCTAAAATGACTACCGTTTTTTAAAAATGTCTGTAAATCCCGTGATTCTGAATGCAATGGCGAAGAAATGTTCTTGGACATATAAGAAGATGTTTTGCGTGGAAAGATCAGCCCAGTCAAGTGCCTACTTCCAAACGAGGCCATTGTACTTTATATCCTCTCCTCCTACCCCCCTCTCTATCTTTTTCTCTCTTTTTGCATCGCTTCTTTCTCGCTTACGCGCAAGCTGCATACTGCAAAGCAACTGCACACGTATGGACGGACAACCCGAGTTCGTGCAACATCCCGGGCAGGTTCTCGTTGCTCCCTCGGACCTTCCATTCAAGCCTTTTATTTTCCTGGCTACGTGTACGCGAATGAACCCCTATTCCGGGGTGCCGTGTCTACGAGAACTAGCGCTTTCTCCCTTTCTCCCTCTCTCCCCCCACCCTCTCTCTCTCTCTCTCTCTCTCTCTGAGCTGACCTAATTTTTTCACTCATGACGCATTGTCCGCGCGAACAATCGGCTCGCATGTGAATAGCATACAGACCACGAATCTATGCGCTTTGAAGGAACCGGAGTTGAACGACTATGCATATAATCTGCCTGGAATATCCGAATTATTACTATGTACATAATAACAATAAGTAAGAAAAAATAAAATACACGTATCGTGTTTATTTATATAGATGCCTATACCTACACTCTAAATTTCTTGCAGTGAAATCTCACTCCAAGAGAGTGCAACCACTCTTGAAAAAAAGTGAAATATTTCATTTCTTGAAAAAGAGTGAAAATTTTCATTCTTTTTGGAGTAAATTTTTATTTCAAAGGAGTAAAATTTCTCTCCAAAAAATGTGAAGAAGCGAAGATTGTCACTCTTTTTCAAGAAGTGAAGGGTGGTTGTATTTTCACTTTTTTGGAGTGAGATTTCACTGCAAGAAATTTAGAGGGTATAAGCGCTTCATAAATAGTTTTATATATAAATTAAATATGATCCGTAAAAAGTATCATATAATAGTATACGAAAAGCTTCGAGCTCATATTTAATTTATTTAATGCGTCTATATTGTTTTATTGTCAAATCCCGACGTTTCTGAGGCATATACGCATTGTTTGTAATTTGCTATTGCTTTACAGAGTTTTCTTAACGCTCACCTGCAAGTATTCCAAGGATCTTCCTCGTTTACCGGCATGCCACCGGCTCTGCTCACCAAAAGCATTTCTCTCCATCGCATTTTAGGAGAAATGGCTTCGTCGTCTAATTCCCCGCGCGCGCGTCTCTTGACTTCCTCGTATTTTCCGCGCTACTGTATGGCGTCTAATTAAAGTTTAAAGGAAATGTATAATTTCACCGAAATTAACTCGGAATGCCGCGTACGTAACGTTTCACTTTGTTGCATTAATTGCCTCCACCGCGTCACGATACGCTAATTAATATCTACTGCACATATAAATTAACCATACCGCCGCAAATAGTTAATAGCTCAGCCACAAGTCCGCAAGTCTGGGTAAAAATAAAATCTAAATTTGCTCGTGCGAGTAAGGACCGATTAAAACGTCATTGTGAGGCTGCACACTGTACTTGTTATTCAGACAAGGTGGGTAATAGCCAGACCAGAAAAGAGGTAAGTGTATATATTATACAATTATACAATTTACATTTAAAAATTGCAACGACGTAATACTCATCATCCTGTACTTACAACGATATAAGTAATTTTGTTTAATAGACGCAACTGTAATGAAAGTTATAATCACTAATGATTTCGTATGCAAAATTTAAGATACGATTTAAACGGCATTATATTGTACAAGTAGACTTATAGCTTAGTGACTAACCATCGCAAATTAGAAGGGACAACTCAAATTTCAACCCTTCATTCCGCTTTGTTCCAAATTAAAGACATGATTATAAATTGTCCCTCTTTTAAGTACAATGTAAAAGATAATAAACGTAAAATAATAAGTAAAAATAATAAGCGTAATATAATTTTCAACTAATATAGATGAAGAAAATTCTATGATTTTTTTATTTAAAAACTCAGAAATTATTCATAAAATACATTCAGTAAAAGATACAATTTTAAGAAATATAAAATGTGATCTCGTAACTTGACATAATTTTTGTTGTAATCTCACGTGACGTTACACATAAAGTGTTATTAGTTTTTTACAAATATAATAATATAATATTATTTATTTGTTTCGTTGACAATTATTTAAAAAATGTTTGTTCATTAAAATTTAATTATGACAATCAATATTGAACTTTTTTAAATGTTTCTCTTTGTTTTTCTAAAGAATTGGTCACCTTAACTTATAAGTTCTTATGACCATTCTGTGTAATTTATCAAAATATAAAAAAATAAAAAAATTTCAAATATCACAATTTTTGAGAATTAACGTAACTTTGTACCACGTTATTTTAAATTATTTCAGTTGCAAAATCGACAAAGTCAAGTGAGTTTACGATCTCGAAAATGCCGAGGTGCAGAATAGTCTAACTTAGGAGAACCGTACATACCGTAGCCGTCGTTAATGCTGCATCGTATTATACACGGCTCGCTCATTACGCCGCAACCTACTCGCCGCATTGCAACTACAGCTGCCGTGTATCTAACCCACGAGAAAGCTATAGAAAGAGTGCGCGGCGTCCAACAATTTTCGTTGTTTTATCGACAGTAGTGCAACGCGCGCCCCTTACCTCCTTTTTCTTCCGACTTTCCATTAGCGGATTTCTAGGGTACGTTGTTCATTTGACATCCCCTCATTCGACTGTATCTTCTTCTTTTTTCTCATTACGATGTATTGACCACCACGAGCTCCAGCAATATACGTAATACACAGAGGGGGTGTGTCGAGTCTCTACGTTTGGAGATTACAATTCTCTTCATTAATCCATAATTTATTTATTATTGCCGCGTTGATTTATTATTTATGCGCGCATATAAAATTATATAATAACTCAATCAGAATAACAGAGTATCGGTAGAATCGGTCATCTAATTTTACGATCGTCGTGAGGTGACGTTAATGTCATTAATTTATCGTACAATTTATATGACATGTAGATATTAGCATTATGTTAATCATGAGTTAAGAGAGAAAGAAAATGGTTAATTATTCATGTTAAATAATAATAATTTATGTCGGTACTGTGTAAATAATATTATTCATTAGCATCAAGAAAAGATTGCTCAACCGTTTCGATATTTTATTGATGGACTGTAATTCATAATTCAAAATGTTTAATGTATGAATTCGCAATGTTAAATGTATGCTTACACCGTCTAACGCATTTTTCCAAAGAATAATTAACGAAGACTCAACCAGATTTTAATGAGCTTTTAGTGCCTCCTCGCTCCCTCTCCAGGCGTAATCTCAAAATTTCATTAGCATAAGAAAGCTCGAGATAATGTTACTTTGTTGGTCGTGTTATCCGCGGATGCATCGAACTACACCCGTTACACCAAGTTTAAATCTGCTCGCTTATTGCCACATTACCATAATGCCGTGGTGTGTATGAAAAATGGCGCAACGCAGAACGCGTTCTACAGCAATTTAGATAAATTTCCTGGATCGTAAATTACGGTCGTCTCATCTTTGCAAACGTCATATTTTACACCTTTCTCATTACAATCCCTTAATTTATAATCGCCGTTGCTGTGTTTACAATAACTGTATTTAGAACAATCTCTTGTTCTTTTCCACGAAATTCATACAATATTTTATGCGGTTGTAAATTCTGCTTGTTTAATGAAAAGTAAAATGTAGCTTTATGAGATCTTTTGTGTTGAAATTGTTTTCATTTCGTTTCATAATTAAAAATCGCAACCTAAATTTTCTTCGTGCAGTCAGTAACAGAATACGTTGTTGCATTTATACGAGTACCATACGCCTGAATAATAAGATCACAGTTTATCTTGAATTAGATATCAAAATTAATCACTACTCAATGTATCAAAGTTGTAATTGCCAGAATATTATGTATAAGTACAGACGTGGGTCAGCCGCAAACGTGACTCGCTTACATTTAGATCGGATGTACTATTGTCTGGATTGGTTTGGGTTGCAGTGCGGCGCCGCGCTAGTAGGATTTCATTAATTGCGAAAGCAAATTGGGAGGTAACGAGCTCGATGAAATATTATGCACTATAACGACGCGAGTGAATGCTCTGTGTGATGACGTGACGTAACCATGAGTTATTTCCTCGTCAAATGACCAACCTTTCGCCGTTGATCAATGTAACGTACACATTTATAATATTTTTTTATTTCACAACATTTACGATTTAGCGACAGATAATAAATTAGTTCTGGAATGCTGGAACTAATAATTTATAAATTTTAATTAAAAATTCCTCTGTAATCATGCAAATTTTGTACCTATTCATTTCTGATTTTCTCACTTATTCGATAACCTTTAAAAATTAATGAAAGCTGTCCTTATTGTATAAGAAAATAAAGAATCACTATTATTAAAATAAAAAGGTTATTTATACCAACGTCAATGAAATCATTTAAGAAAAATTCAGAAAAATTCATAAATTTTTAATAAATACATGTATTTATTAAATATACTTCTACATCACAAAGACGTATGGAAACAATATAAAAATATATAAATATGTATTGATATATACATCTTTATATGTACATATTTATATATATTAATTAAAAACTTTTGAAATTTTCAATATTTCTTTGACCATTGACGTATAGATAATCTTATAATAATAATATTTATTGCTGTGCAGCCGCAAAATATCAATTAAACATTATTTAATAATGATATCACGGTTGAAATATATAATTATGAAATTCTGATAGGATCGGCCCGACATGATGGAAGTGACACTTCCCTCTGGATTTGTAAGACCTACCATCATGTACATACCATGACAGTTGCTACTATCTCTCCTGCCTGACATATAGTTTGCTTGAGTTGAGATCATGATAGAAGTTAATATGATGGAATTGTAGCGGACACCTGGATAAGCATAATGGGAGGGGCCGAGCGTATCATATGATTTCGCGTATCAATCTGAATACGCCATGTTCTTGTGATAAAACGTATATGCGATAATAGTTTTCTGTATATGAAAATGTACATACAAATAATGTATCATTGGAAATAGGAATAGTTTGAAAGAATAATCATAATAATAATTTTCAGCACATTAACATCTTTCTAGTATGATGCCTAATTGAGCATCAAATTATTAAGAATTGCTTGTCAATTTAATTTAATTCGTGATATTATTACAGTAGTTTAATTGCGTTTATTAGTCCGGAAAACCAATTCGGCGTGCAGTTCGAATGGCTACAATTATTTAAACATTAAAGATCCAGTTTCGAGCGGTATAGACTTCTAATTAGTCGATTGTGTTCTCACATATCTAAAATATGCTCATAATAATGAATTTATAAGAAATTTACTGTGAGAGATACGAAATGAATAATTTTGCTTATGGCGAATAAAGGTTGAAAAGACGAAGCGCAATGTCCAAATGTAGTTATAAGTGCTCATAGTATTTTTATTATCTTAACCACAAAAAGAAATTAGAGTTACGAGTGTTTCCAACATTACAGCATTACATGACTTGCGCGGGAGATATAATGCATAATACAGAAACAAAACGCATCTCTCTTCCTCACGCATCTTGCACGCGGCTCACAATTTATGCTTTAATATTCGCGCATTCCTAAGAGCAATGTTACACGGTTCGTTGAGAGGATCCTCGCGAATTTCACCGTCATGCCGTATTCGTAGGAAGTGTACTCTCGAGTGACATAACACCGGGGGTTAATACAACGAGCGAGAGACAAAATGCGCCGGGTCCGTTCTTTCATTCGGGGAGGGTTGCCGGGCAGCCTTGTCGTGTCGCAACCATTTATGAATTAATGCGAAGTTGCACGCGCGAGTAATACCTCTACCACCTTACCTCGTACATACATTATTTTTATCGTCCCCTATAGACGCACGTATATATGTACGCGCGAGATGGCACAGCACGGGCAGCTTCAACGATTTAAAGATCCATTTTCGCGCGGTATTAAATAACGTTCCTATTGTCTACATGCAAACGGGCACGAATTTACAGCGTAATACCGTCGTTATATAAGACGGTGCAAAAAATCACGAAAATAATTTTCTCTTCATTTTTTTCAATATAATGCACCTTCACGGGGCACAATGATTAGTGTGCGATAAGTTCTCAGGTTTGAAACACGAAACTGTAAATGTAACACAATCAACACGCGTATGATTTCTTCAGCGCCACACGTTAATTGCATATCGTGATTTTGAATTTTATCGAGTAAGATGAGTTTGAACCGAGTTTATCATTAGACTATTTTTTTGAAGGATTTCAGTAGGTTAACTAGAAACGTTGGGCAATTGTTCGCTAATTGGATAGACTGATAGCGAATTCCGAATTCTCTACCTGCCTGATTGGTTATCGGAAAACAATATATTGTCGCTCCTAACTGCGTTATTGTGCGTGATTAATTGTTTATTGCGTATCACGCGTATATTGTCGCTAATATATTAATCCCTTTGATAGAAGATAAAATCAGTTTCGCAGCTTAATAAATGTGCCATAGAATCACCGACATCTTCGTTCGACTGTTTGAGGGTGAAAATATGTTGATCTTGAAACGCACATCTCGCAAAACGGCGAAATGTTTTGTTGCCCCGCATCTCGTTAAATATATTTTGCATAAGTTGAACCGCTCTCCGTTCGTAAATTAGAAAATTTCATCATTCGAATGCAGCACCGCTACTGCGCTTCCATGTAATTTTCAGCCGGGCGCTAAACGAAGATTTTCGAATTTACAATGTAACGAGACCGTATTCCGGGAGGATTCCCGGGCGTATCGCAATTTTCGAGACGTTCGAATGAGAAAACGGTAGCAGGGCGTCTAAACTGTAGATTGGTAAGGTTAAGCCCCGAGTACTTGAAAGTTCTCAGACGAGCCTGATAACCAAATACTTTAATACTCTCGCCTGCGAAGTTAAAACTCTTATCGGTCGGACTATCTCGACAACTTCGTTGCAGGGTAGAAGAAGAAGGTAGAGGAAGATCAAGACTAAAGGGCGTGCTATGCTATATAAAGGATGAAACAGACTCCAAGTCAATAAGGTTAAATTTTAAAACTTGAATCCACATGGATTTTTGTGCAATATAGTAAATTGCAACTAAATATAATATAAATTAAATGCACACAGACTATTCAACAAGAAATATACTTTCAACATTATTGAGAAACTAACACTTATATTCTTAATCAAAGTTTGCTTAAAGGCTATTACTTTCAATTACTTTTTAATTTAAAAAATGATAAACGTTTGCAAATTGATTATTCATTAATCTCATTCGAGCATAAAAGCAATATTTTTTTCTATTTATTATATAATCTACAAATTCAAATTGCTACAATCTTTTATTTTAGCAGATGCGAATGTATAAAATGTAAAAATTGTTTTCAGATTAAAATGATTTTAAATCGAAAGCGAGTCTATCGAAAATACAATCGTTTCAATCTTTCTGACATAAATTATTGTGTAACGCATACAGTTGCGTTTATAAATATATCATGTGCATGTAAATAAAAGAAAAGAATTAAATCACGGTAAAGAAGGAGCTTTCGGTATTTCTCTTATTCTTGATTCTATTTTTTCACTGAATTGCATAAAGTCGATACACCCATCTCTCGTTCGTCGTCGTATTTTTCCTCGCGCGCGGTCCCGCCACAGAAGCTCTCGCGCACTTTTCTCGAGCTGATATCGAGCTTTAGTCCTCCCAAAGGACGCTCGGTTAGCTTTCTGTCTGTAGCACTGAAAGCGCGCGGAGCGACCGTTTGTTTCCTACAATCTGCAGCGCCGTAAATTCGGTAAATATAAGAGATTCAACAATAAAAGGGAAGGGCGAAAGAGAGGCGCGTTTCATCTTTCGCTTGTCTACAATCCTTCTTTCTCCCTTCCTGTAACAAAATGGAACGTCCGTTTTTCCCGCTCAAACCATTTTGCCGCTGTAGGTATATCGTTACTGGCAAACGGCTAGAAGAATCATGCGTTATGTAGGAAGTGCGTTCGATACTTTCGAAAGCTCGTCCTTTTTAATCGACAATCGTCTTCGCTCATTCGTTCTCCTCGAGAACGAAGCTGCTCTCCGGTAGCTTCTGTAAATTTTGCGAAGCTTTCTCGTGCCCTCGCTCCTTTTCCCAATCCCTTCTGCAACTTCATTCGAGATTGCTCTTTTCCCAAAGGCCGCCCGACGGTGCGCGCTCTCTCAGTTTCTTCGTATCGAGCAAAGCGAAACGAAGTCGCCAATAAAGGGGAAAGATCTATTTTTCCCTTCGCCCTGACGAGGGAGGCGGACGGAAACGATCTACCGTTCGAGCAACATGATAAATCCTAGGATTGTAGGATAACTCAGTCGCTTACTCACTTCACCACTTTTTACCGTGAATCGTATCATCATTGCGAGATGCAGCGATGACACGAAGTCGTCGAAGCAGCCGAATCGAGAGAAACGTCAGCTCGATCTTCGAATTTTATAGACTCGTCGCATCTCGATTGCATTTCTTCTCTCGTGTCTCTTCCAAGGTCTCTCGACTGTACATCGCACAGGAGCACTTCCGTGTGCGCGGTCGGTTCACGGAAACGGTTCGCCTTGCAAGCGAGAAGTACCGAGAGAGGTACCGTTTGTTTTCCCCACAATCTGCAGGACTGTAAATTCCGAGCGAGTGGCGTGCATGGCGCGCGGGCGCTTTTGCAGGATGGAAATGGCTCTTGGCCGAATGCGGAGGGCGGAAGAAGAACCTCCGCCGAGAGTAGAGAGTCAAAGCTGAACTCGGAAGCAAACGGTGGTACGGGGGCGAGCTATTCCGGAGAAGGGATACCTAACCGGGGGCCAGCGGCCTCCCGGGGAATCAACCGATCTCCCACGGACAGCTCCCTGCGGTTCGTGACGTACAATCGCCGCCGCGAGCTATGGGATTTCTGAGATACCGATCGTAGAACCGCGGTTATGCACTTCGCAAGAAACACTGATTACAAGATTTGTCATAACATTTGGTTAGCGTTACTCCCCGATATAATAATTATCAAACTGATCTGATGGAGAATATTATTAAAAATATCGTTTTCATAGCGTGTAAATATTTTTTCGAAATCATTTAAGTTTGTAAGTACTGATAATTATGTATATAACGTTCTGTTTTGAATATAATAAATATATATTGAAATGAAATGAATGTATTTATCTGATTAAATAAATGATTAAATTTATTAAAATTAAAACTTCCACTTGTAAGATGAATAACAACATGCGTGGTAAACAACAATGTTAATAAATGCAAATATTGTTCCGCTTCTCGTCATATTAAATTATTATTTTTTACACGATGCATGGCCATTATTTATGACCGTAATTCCTACGAATCTGGATAAAAATGCATCACGAAAAAGTATGTTAAGCCACTTCGAACTGTAACGCATTAAATGGCATACGTATCCCCATAATAGCTTGGATTTTTTTCTAGAGAATCGTGCACAATGTCAAAAACGACGAGAATAATTTTTTATCTGCCATCCCCCTTGTCCTCCCTCGTCCTTTCCTAGTACTCCCTACAGAGCAGTGCATTTCCCGGGCCATGTTTATAGGGACCTTTTTTTTATTGTTTTTATTCCCGAACGAGCCCCCAAATGCAAACGGAATTACGACTCACCCCCGATCCCATGACTCATTCTACATCCACGATGAAATGCTAGCCTATTCGAAAGCCAGAGAGCTGAATGTGAGATTTTCATGCAGTCGTCATCCAAAATCCGTGCCGATTGTTTTTCAGGAAATTCTCGCGCACACAAGGTGTGAAATTGTGACGTCGAAAACAAGAGCATGCTTTCACAGATCGGCGAGTCCGAATTAAAACCCTCAACCGCGATATTGTCGATAAAAGAAAAATATTTATCGTAGGATTTATCACATAAATCAGGATCATAGTTGGTAATTTTTAAGCTTTACTTTCGTTATACTTTTTCATTTATTATCTCTTTAATCCGTAAATGTTTTTTTATATGATGTTAGTACGACAATTATTATATACGAGCGCGAAACAATTACATAATTAATATAATTTAAAAAAATATCAGTGAATCTAATTACGATAATATAACTCTTTTATTCATGAAGCTAGAAGACACGAGCACAAAGAAATGTTCTAATTAAATGTAAAAATTAATTATATAATAATTTAAATGTGTTACGAACTGACAACTAAATAACTACATAACAAAGTCAGGACAATAATGTCGTTTTTGTCAGAAAATAAATGGTATATCAATAATAAATACTGAAGTGTAATAGCAAAGATCATTCTTCTACACAATAGACAGACAAAATGTTACTCCCAAATATTTCGATACCGGACGATCAGCTTTATCTCGCGTAAGCGCGTAAACATTAATAACCAGTTGAGCTCACGAACTCAGCATGAAAATCAATATTTCAATTATATGGTTTTATTTTACTCGTAACGCTGAATTCGCTAGCACCGTGCACGGAATTTGTAATTGAAAAACGATAGCAAACGCGCAGCTGTCTTTATTTCATTATAAACCAAAATGTATGGAACTGGTTTTTCGACGGCACATATCGATGCACACGTGCATGCAAATAATAAATATTGATTCGACGGGGGTAATTATTATTTTGCGCGGTGTATTTCGAATCCAGCAGTAACTTCTGGATACGTCAAATACCGATGTGTTGTGCATAATTAGTAGAACAATATGCATTATTATAGGAATAGTATAACTTTCGCAAATTTGACCCGGGTATTATTCATTTTTTCGAGAAGCTCTCTGCCGTTATTTCGTCTTATATTCTCATTATATATTTTAGTATAGCGTGTATATGCCTCCGCAAAATATAAGGCATACGAAAGTATTTCCATCCTCCGATGCCACCGGCATTCTACCTCGAGGAACTTCAAAGGCAAAAGTACTCTCGGATAATAAATAATTAAATACATGAGCCATATGGCGTTGCCGTATGGCGGAAGACATTTCGTTAAAATATGTAAAGCTCCCCGGTAGATCTGCAAGACGTGCAGACTGTGCAACATTCCGACATGACGGGGTAAGGAAGGTCGCCCGGAGGGCTGAAAGAATTATAACACGGCTTGACAGAGTAGCGTCGATAAATGAAATTACTTCACCAAGACGCGCAAAATTAATATGTAATTAGACACCCAAGATGCAGAGGCATTTTCGTGCTTTATGTTACGTATATAAACTACAACGCCTAGTTTCCGTAACGTTGAAATAAATTTCGTAGTAATTAAATTGCTTTCTTTAATCATTTTGTACGTCCAGATAGATTAAAACGCGTGCAGACATGAATTTGCATCGAGTATTCATAATTAGAGAGGAAATTCTAATTTGCCTTATTACGCGACTAACACCTTACTAGGGACGAATTAAAAGCTGTTTCATTAAAACCATTCTACCGAACGATTTGCATTATTCATGACCGAGATCGTGTCTTCGTGACCAATCGGCGCGTGCATCGAGACAATGTAATCAACTTTCGTTTGCGAAACGCTTCTGGGTTTAATTAAAAGAAAATGCTTACCGTGTTAAACCATGTATCGCGTAATCAAAAATGATCAATGGTCGATTCTTTAAAAGCATTTATTATGAAGTTTAAAGCCTTTACACGTATATAGTCTTTACACAAAGAGTATAGGTTACAGACTTTTTCCAAGTAGATTATAGCATACTGCAAATTATTTTTATGAAGGCTAAATTATAAGATCACCATTTTATTATATTATTAATGTTAATATTTAATTTAATTTAATTTAATTTTAATTTTAATTAATAATAATTAATTAGTTAATTTTAATTAATAAGAACTCACATGTGAGTATTAATAATAAATTTTGCGATAATTTTCAATTGTTTAATATTAAATAGTTTATAATATATAATAATTTATCACATAAATTATTATTTATGTTTTTAGCATATTGTTTATATTTTTAGCAAAATGTGTAATAAACTTTTTACGGAAAAGTATTTTTCTTTCTGTAATATTAGAAAAAAGTGATATGTTCTTTTAATTCATCACGGATAATAAAATATTAAAACATATAGTGCCACAAAAAATATGATGCTTTCAATTGTCCAACGTTGCATTTAACTGCCCGATTACGATGAACATGTTTAACGAATGTCGATATAGGCTATTGGAATAAATGGTGTATGCATTCAGCGTTTATCTCGAATGAAGGGAAACGCACCACGCACGTGCCGATATACGAATAGACATCAAAATTTTTTTGTCAAAACTCCGGTCAGATTCGGGAAAACAAATTTCCGCCAGCGGAAACATTTCAATACCGTGGTGCTGCCTCTTGCATAACATAGCCACGCGCATTTAAGCACTCCATTTCCCGCTTATTTACGCCAAATTCACGTACGATGTATTTGGGTAAATGTGTTTGTCCGCGTGCGAACTGATGTGTGTAACAGTCACGCGGAAATTATTTCAAGAATGACTGGCGAGAAAAAATCGCCGCGCGCCATTGTGCGACTGCTTCTCGCTATTAAACCCCAAAATTAAACCCTCGTCAGCAAAAATGTTGGAAAGCTCGAAATTCCTCCCACTGTCTGTTTGAAAAAAAAATTGTATCGGTATTTTGGGGGTACAATCCTTGGTCGAAAACGCGAATGCCGCTGTCTGAGTATCTGTAGCATCGCGGAATTCGATCGAAGCGAAATAAACTGGTACTGCCACAGCAGAGAAAAAAACCGGGTAACATAGCACATTCTCTACTACCAATTTATTTTTACAGTTTGCGCGTGAAATTCCCGCGACCTCGCAGATGCGGTGCAATTTGCGCGTGTTAGTCTCATTTGGAGACACGTGCGGTACATTGAAGATATACAAAGTTGGTAAATTTTATATTTTTACATATAAATACGAATTGTGTATGTATATTTATCTTCAAATAATTTGTTAAGTGATAACAAATAAATTATTAAATTAAACAATATATTATTCCATCACTTAAAAAATAATACAACTCAGAAAATGATTTTAGAGTTATTATAATAAATTAAGAGTAAAGATTATTTTATTAATCGCCAAAAATAAACTCAATTTCGCAGTCCGTCCGTCAAATAACATTTGTGACGTTCTCGAGATTTTCAAAGAGATCATATTATTTTTTACAACAGTGACACATTTTGAATCATTTTTTCAAATAAAAAGGAAAATCTTCCACCGAGAACATTAAGAGTTAATAAGACGGTTTTGGTGATCAAAGTCAAAGAAGAAATTGCTTTATTTTGAATTTAATCATTTTAGTTGTTCAAGATAAATACATATAAACTATTGATGATATTTCGAGTTATGTCGCTTTTGATAAAAGATTCTTGGATTTGTTACAATTTTGTAGGATATCAAAATCGTCGTAATTAAAAAAAGATATCTTTTTTCAGAGTTGTAGAACAAAAATAACAAAGATTTGATTATATTTCTAAGAATATGTTTTACCAATATTATTTGACTAGTCAATAATTTTCTGTTAAATTAAAAAATATATTTTATCTTTTTTCTGAAAAACTTATAATAATTTTTTAGTTGTGTCATTTTTTGAAGTAAGGAAACGATATTGTAAAGAGAATATATTACAAAACTAAATGGATTGTGAATTTCAATCAAGTCGTTTCATTTTCACTTTCTCCAATATCTACAATTTATTCATCGGTACCCTCCCTTACTCTGTAAAAATGAAAGCCGTTAGAGAGTTTCGGCTTTCGATAACTGCGATTAATTATCCGAACGCATTGACTGGCTCGGAAATTCTCTTTATCAGGCGCGATTGATTCGTCGACTGCAATTTCTTTCGTCCGGAGACCGAGTGATCGGGAATATTTTAATACGCGTAATTTTAACGACGCGCCGATCGATAGCAGTGTTTTAAATTAAAGAAACTTCAGTCGCGCGGCGGAAAGTTTTACCTCCACTTTGGAAATATACAGTCCAATACGGACAAGACCCGACGCGATCAAAGAAAACTCTTCCAGCGATTTCATTCGAATTCGCTGTTGAGAATCGGGCGTGGCGAGAAAAAGCGAAGTAACGAATCTGTCTGATCCGACGTGGGCTTCGACTACTCCATATGCCGTGCCTCACAGAAGCGTGTTCCACTTCGATGTGGCGCGCCGCAAATCCGCAAAGCCCAAATCCCAGAGAGTCCCCCGCGGATTTGTCGACGTTGCGACGGAGATGGACGGGAATGGAGAGAGATGCTAAGACAGAAAAAGCTGAGAGAAATGCAGTCAGGCGTGCGATTGGAAGCGCCGTTTGAATAACTTGGGGGTGAATCCGCATATGCTATCGACAATTATGCGATTTTATAGTCGTTCAAAACGCTGATGGTTAAAATTCACCCCGGGTTCTTTATCTGGAGCCATAAACTTCTTTATTCAGATGTTTTTCCAAAGATAAATCCGGGTTTTTTGTGTGATTGAAGTCTGGAGCATACGCGAAAATTAAATGTTTTTTTTGTGTTTTTTTTATGACACATCGCGAGACTGCAAAATTGAATTATATGTTCCGCGAATAATATTTGCAACTAGAATTTATACAAGCTGTTTATAGAGGTTTTTAATAATTTCGCATTATCAGTGGAAAAATAGTAAATTGACAGTTCTTTCCGTACTTTATTTTATTATATAATTTATCACGAATCTAAGTTTATCAAGGATCTGAGAATTCAGAGAATGATGATTAAATGTAAAAAAACTCGTTAGGTTGGAGAAATTTTCGTATAATGAGATTATCTTGCTCTTCTTATTTACAGTTCATTGCACAAAATGGAGATTAAGAGAAGGGAAAGAAAAAAATTCATAAATTACAGTAAAACGGAGATTATCGTATTGTATATATTACTTGATAAAGAAATATAAATGAAGAGATAACTATTTAATGCACTGTTTATTATATAGAATCAGTTAAAAATAATAAATTCGTTCTTTTATTAAATCTCATTAATAAACTTCTATAATTTATGGTGTATAATACATGCTATATATATCTGTTATTTCGTGTTATTACAACAAATTGAACATTACCATGCAAAATTCTTAATTATAATCGTTTTTACGTTTATATTAAACACACATCTTTACGTCCAATTGTGTGGCTTTATTATGCATCAGTGCGCATTGAATGCGTCCAATCGGATTTGCTATTAGTAGTTTTTACCAGTAAAAGTGACACATAAAGGAAGTGTCGTTGCGCTTGGCTTAGCGCCGAGACTCTACCGTGTTTCCTGATAAAAATGAACACAAACGTGTGTAGTAAGGAAAATCATCATGTACTAAGAGTTAAATAAATTATTATAAGAACAAAGGATTCTCAATTCAAACAACAATATCAAAAGTGTACAGGTCACAATATAAAAACTGTACACTCTTGATATTGTTCTAACAAGTAACACTACCCAAGTGTTAATCACCGATTGTCTTGAAATTTGGTCTACATATTCTTTAATGGAAAATATTTGATACGTATTTTTTTATATCGGCTAAAAAACATTTTAAGGGGGCTAAAAAAAT
>NW_017297166.1:387662-397645 GCF_001594075.2 Trachymyrmex cornetzi | reverse complement strand
TTTTTTAGCCGATATAAAAAAATACGTATCAAATATTTTCCATTAAAGAATATGTAGACCAAATTTCAAGACGATCGGTGATTAACACTTGGGTAGTGTTACTTGTAAAAGTTATACATATATAAATATACGTATATCTTTTTTGCTTACTATATTTTATATATATAAATATATAATATAGTAGCAAGATAAAGAATATTTAATCTTATAAAAAATTATCACATTTATTAGAAGATAATTTGAATAGCTTAATTGTAAATATTTCTTGCCGTAAGAGAGAAATTTTAATTGTGCGTTACTGCACATAATGTCATTTAATGAGTAACTTTACTACGATACATAAGTTAACTGTTCAGTTTCTAATCCGATGACAAAGCGACGATTCCTATGCAGCACAGAGAAACACTTCCTTCTGCGAGTCAACGTACGAGCAGTGAAAATAGAGCGTGGTAAAGATGCAAAATTATGCATAATATTCACTTCTACCTGCTACCATCCGGTGCCCTTTCTCTCTCTCTTTCTCTCTCCTTCCCTTCTGTCATTCTCTTTCGTTTACTCTACTTCTCTTGCAATCCGACTGAATCCGACCGCGAGGGGCTTTCGGGGATACTCAAGCAAATTCAAACTTTCCTCAAAGTGATTTTTTTCAATCAACGCCTCTTGAAGGATTCCTACCTCGACTTGGTTCGTGCCTTGCTTGAATCGATCTTTCTCTCTCCTCCATTTTTCCTTACCGGTGACTTATCCATTCCTACCCGTTCCATCTTCCTTTGTCTGGAGAGTAATAAAGTTAGCGACTTCCGATGGCGGATTCAACTGATTTCGCTCGGTATGCGTCGAGTGCAAGCGAACGCGTCGCACTCTTTCTGTAGATATATCTCAAAATGATATATGATGCTGTGAATTGTTCCGAGAAATTAGCTGGTTGGCCACAAGACAAGAAATATTTCACAAAATATATGTAATTATTCATGGATACAAATACATTTTTTAAATAAAGTTTTTAGGTAGATAATAAACTATGTGCTTCATTAAAGTTTAAATAAATGTTAAACAAATCTTAATTAACGTAAAATTATATTAGAAGAAAAGGTGGTATTATGACACTGCATTTACTTTTTATATAATAATTTGGTTAATAATCAATATTTAAATTTAAAACTTAACAATTACATTTGTTAAAATGTTATTCAATCGATTCTAGACTCAAAGTTACGAAATATTTATTGCTTAGGATGCTGTTTGAGGAGTAGACTTTCAAAATGCGTTTTGTCCAAAATTTATAATTTTCAGAAAACGAGAAAGAAAGAAATTTCGCACACAAGAAAATTACGCACTTTACAGAAAATAACAATAAGTCAATCAGTACAATGTAAAATATTAAATAAAATTGCTAAACAATTGCCAAAAATATTAAACAAAAATGCATTTTGTTTATCTCTAGTTAAAACACATAATGCACTTCGAAATGTCTTGTTTTTTCAGCATATAAATTAACGATGAAAAAATGCTTTCTGAACATCTCAGAGTAGTTTATAATATAAATTTTTCAACACTGAACACTACGTCACCTTTAACTAAAAAAATGAAATTTTGGACAAAATGTATTTTGGAATTCTGCTCTTCATTTATAAAAATGTAGCGACACTGTATAATTGCTCAAAGAGAAACAGGAGTGATAATATGGCCTTTCATAAAAATAGATTTAAAAAAAATGATTTTGTTTAAAAAAAAACAGGAATTATAAAATTTTAATAAAAAAAATAAAATATAGTAGAGTATATGTCCTCAAATTATGCAAATGTATATATGTACACATAACTTTCCTATAGACTGCTCATTACTAAAACTCTATATACATGTAACATAAACTATAGATTAACAGTAGAGTTACAATCGATTTACGGGATAATAATTTTGATATGAAAACTTTGAAAAAGAAACCGTCAGTAATCACACACAGCTCGTTTAGAAGGTCACATCAGCAAAATATCATACTACTGTTTTACTTTGCATAACTCGAAATGTGTACAGTCAAATAAAATGTTAAATAACAAAGAACACAGTAAAACATGCATATATTCGTGTGATAATGCGTTCAAGTTTAAGAGAAATGGAGAAATATGCGTAACTAAATGCTGTATCTTAAAAACGTTTCAAAACGTTTGAAAATAAAAATATAACAAATGCTAACTATTATGTATTGGCATATTAGATTCGTGCTTAATAGCGGAGATATTAAGAGGGGCTATTATATCTACACTGGCCATCCCAAGTCGAAATTTTAGTCCTACTTTGAATCTCTTTCAATTTCAATTAAACCTTATAAACTTGTTTTGATATTTGAACAATCAAATAGGATCTCTTTTATATTACTTAATCGACAGCTTCGATTTAGAAAACTTCTTTTGAACCTAAAAATAGGAAATTTTTCGATAACTACCATTTACAGACTCAACGTAGCAGCTCAATTCATTAGATTAAAACTTATTGTAAATCTTTAGAGTCTACATACTAAAACTAAGGTCCAAAGTAGGAAAGCAAAATTTCGACTTGGGTTTAGTTTAAATTTTAAAAAATTTAAGAAAAATAGGATTTTATAACAATCCCTGCACAATGTATGCCTTGCATAGCTAATACACAAATCAGTATGTATGAAATTTATGAGTATGCACTGTGGATGTGATCAAAGAGGCCAAAACAACGAGATAATCAAAGAGATAAATCAATAAAGGAAATATATCACGTTAATGCAAACATCGAGATGTAAATTATTTTCTATTTTGCTACATATGCTGCTATATGGCTATTAGTGTTTAGTGAAATTGGTGCACGGGTGAATGCTCGGTGTGCGATATTAGACGATACCACTGTGTATGTAGGGTCCAATATTGCGCGTGAAGCACTCATCCATGAACCACTATGTATATATGGTCTAATATTGCACGTGGCATATTCGTCCATGCACCAACATCAATCACGCCATCAATTGAACTCTAAAATTGATAACTTTCCACGGTTTTAACTTAATCGCACATTTTGTGATAGCGGCTGGCTGCGAAAAAATACGCGATGTCTACAATTTTTAGTGAAAAGTGAACGCGTAGTTAACGTTACGATAACAATAATAATAAACTAACGTGGCTTTAAAATAACAATCATTTATTGGTGGAAAGGTGGATTACACGTTTCCCTGGTCCAATAACGTTTGCGAGAGCGGCACGTGCCGACAGTGCGAGTCACAGTGGTAGAATTATGCCGGAGCGAAGTGCAGTCACATCCTACAGTCACATCCTCCTACCGACGCAAAGTTCCAAGGAATTTTTCCGCGAAAGTAATCCCAGTTACGTCGCGCGATAAGACCCAACTGGAAGAATATACGACGGCGTAAAGTAAGCGAGGCGACCAGAAGCCCGAGAGCAGAAGATTCATTTAAGGCTTATGAAGAAGTCTACCCCCCTCAGTGAGAGTCGCCGTTCCCAGCCATTCCCAGCCACCTCGTCCCACGAAAAACTCTCCCATTCTTGAACTATCGTTCGTCCTCGCGCGAGCACAGTAGTATAATGGAGGACCATCGCCGCCGGTGAAAGTTCGCCGGCGAAAAGTTCGGATATTTTATTCGGTGCCCGGAATAACTTTTAATATCCCGATTCTAGGTTTATACCGGAAGAGAGGGTGGGACGAAAAGTGTGAGAGAGAGAGAGAGCAAGGTTGGGTTACCTGGGTGAAGGAGGATGGTGAACAGAATGAGAAGGAGAGAGAGTAACTCTCTCGCGACTTTAACGTCGGCGGACTGACGTCGCGCTTCGCCGGGCTTTGTAGACTTTTAATGAAGAGTTCGGGCTCGCTTATTGGTTTCAGTGAGCGGTGACGGCAGCGGGAAACTGTTCGCGGGCGTTCACGCGTTTTATTACTTACTCCCCGCGCAAGACCGCGTATATTTTTCGAGCCGCTGTGCGGCGAACCGCCGTCAACGACGCGTTGTCGCGTCGCAAAAGATGGAATATTGTACAGTTGAAATGTTAACTAGTTCGAAACTCGTCCAGTACTACCAGGGTTACCTCCTTGCGGCGGCAAGTTTCATAAAGTTCAAGCAGGCGGTAAATTGTACGCGATACATTGTATCGAGCCCCCTTGAGCGCGGTATCGTTCGAAGTTGTCCGAAGAACTTCCATGATTTCATCGATTTTTTTTTTATGTACGTACTCATGAATTTATCAGAAGGAAACTGGTTCTTTCAGAGGAATAGATGCTTCTTTTACGTTTACGTCATGTACCAAAGTTGCTTCACTATATTTTTCTTCGGGGTAAAAACATAAAGCTATCTTGCGTTTGCAGAATTTAAATTTTATGCATTTATACAGAATTAAAGCACCAACATATATAAAGTGTTCTAAAATAAAAGACATCTTAAGAATATCTGGAAGATTGGGACGGTTTTACATTTTGCAGACGTTCGTATTAAATATAAATTTGCAGATTCCTTTTAAAAAAAGAGAGAATACGAAAAAAAAAGTATAAAATATTTAAAATTAAAACAAAAAATGAGGTGATTTAGTAAAACTTTTGTTATAATGATATATAATAGCCCATTATTTCTATCCATGTAAAAATGTCAAATGAAGTAAATCAAATCATTTCGGAATATTTCATGTTTATAAACATGGAGAAAAACGTTCCAAATGTTCTCAAAATTAAAATAATTGTTAAACGTTATCATACCCCAAAAGTTATTTGCATTTTACAACCGCGAAAAAACATGTAGGTACATAAAAATAATTGAGGACAGCTGTAGAGTTAATTAGAGGTGCGATAAAAACGCGCGTTATCGCGCCTGAGATAAATTTTGCCAGGTGACGGGATGGCGTGCGTCAAACTCGAGGAAGAACGGCAGTTTAACAAATTCAGAATGTAATCATAGGCCCGAGTTCGTCGGGCTCCTTAGCCGCTGCTTAGTTACGTAGTCCGCCAGCGTGTCCCGGCAAGTTCGCTCGAGCAAAGTTTCTAATCCGCAAATCGTTGCCTAATATACACGCGGCAGCCGAGGTGATGCATGTTTAAGGCGGATGGTTTACGTCGGAAACTTCGGGCTGTAATTCTTGCGCGAGTACAATGCGTGCGGCATATGGCGGTACGTAATGGGAAGGTCAAGATGTGAGGGGAATCCCACAACGTGTGTTAGATAAAGATCTACCTTTTGTTGGTTGAAAAATTAAAAAAAATATTGAAACGTATTGGAAGAATGAAATCTAGTGAAGCGAGGAGTCAGCGATTTAATTCAGGAAAAAGTTCGTACAATATAAACTACATATCATATAAAGTTACAATTTTTAAAAAAGGCATACGCAACAAATTAAAATTATTATTAGAAATTTGAAATGCCTATTACGTTCGAAGCTGGATTTTCGTTGCTTAAATAATTCAATCTTGAATTACTAATATGTACTATACCATATATGTACTTGCATATACCATATTGTAGTCTTTTTCAAACTGCGCGCCGAATTGTTTTTCCGGACTAAATAAACGCAATTAAAACTACTCTACCAATCGCGAATTAAATTGACAAGCAATTTAATAACTTGATGTTACCATCAAGCATCATATATTATAAAGATGTTAATATGTTAAAACTGTTAATAAATTTATTGCGAAAAATATTACCTCGGCCGGGACTTCAACCCGGATCTCTCTTGTATTCCGTACGAGCGTCCTAAGCCATTAGACCACCGAGTGGTTATATTAGTAATTCAAGATTAAATTATTTAAGCAACGAAGATCCAGCTTCGACCGTAATAGGCATCAAATTTCTAGTATTGATTGTGTTTCTCACATATACGGTCTAAGATAAACATATTGTTTAAAATTATTACATTGAAAGAGTATTAATAAAAACACATAGTTCTTATTTGTTTAATTAATGAACCCGATAAAATAAAGGGAATGCTTAAATTATTGATTTAAGATAAGGAATCTAAGGATATTTCATTTTAAATCTATTAGATAGAGCACGAGTAGTATTAACGTATTACAATCTTGCATTCATCTAAGTTATTAAATTAACTTGCATTAATATCTTTTTGTAATAATACTAATGAAACGAGTTGGTATAATCAAATTCTTGAAACGCAAAATAGGAACAATAACCTTATATTTAAGTAGTATAACAAGAACACAATAAATTCGCAAGAAGAAACAAACATGTAAATAGTAAGATGGAAATTAAGTGTATTCACTATTTTGCAGATAAATTTTGTAATATCTTATAATTTTTCTTTAGAAAGTAACGTAATAGTAAATTGTCTGTCTTACATCCAAATGATCTATATTTAAGCGTTCTTCAAATTCGTTTCCTATGGAAAATGACGGGAAAAGAAAGGATGGTTATGGCGTGCTTCTACAGCATGTATGAGACTTGAAGAATTGTGCACTTTTATGTCAGGCCGATAAGAATGGGTCGTTTTCAATATGCTAAAAGAATACTAAATAAGAAACCAAAGAAACGATTTTACGTCATATGAACTCAAATATAAACCGTTGAGGATGAAAGCAGTAAGACTCAAATATAGAATCAAAACGATTGTACGTCATAAAATTCATTTGAACAACCGTTATGAAAGATCGCCATGTAGATTCAATAACTGAATAAGCATATTTATAGCTTTGAAGGAACAGTAATAGCACTTGCTGAGAATAACGTGTGATGAAAATAAGAATAAATTAATCGTATTAATCGCACGAAGACTTCTGTCTGACAGAAATGCACACATACTCGAGCGGCCATTCCACGAGAATCAAAGAAGAATTGAAGAAGGATGCCAAAAAACAACATACTCGCGACGAGCATCACGCAGGGCTATGTTCAGATTCCACCCGAGTGCCACCCAGGTATCACTCTATCCTTGTTATTTATCGAACATTAAACAAAGATGACATGACACTCGGAGAACACCCGGATGGAAATCTGAACACGAGCCAGAAGGCCGGAGAGCCACCCGTGAATAATTGCTTTCCATTTACACACAAGTGAAACTAAGTCTGAAGTGAGCTGAGTATTTTATACTCAAATTAATGACGTCACTGCTTGCTTACTTTGGTAAAAAGTTATCACATGTCAACACAGGTTCATAACTTTGAAGTGAGTTTACGAGACTCACTAAAGCACACGGTCTCAATCTTGTACAGATTATGGGTAAACACTCAGTTGAATCTCAATTGTCAGAATGCAAAAGGAGCGCGCATTCAACTGAGTTATGACGTCACAAGTGAGAATTATCTGAGAATCGATGTAAATGGAAAGCAGCTATTACTAGAGCACTAGAAACGTAGGTATTCGCGTCCACCATTTTTACTCCTTTCTCCACTGTTTGTTCTCTCTACAACCTTCTCTCTTCTCTCTTCAATCTTCTTAGTTTAGCGGCGGAATGGAGAGAGAGCAAGGAATTGAGAAAAGGAGCAAGAGAGTGATAAAAGGAGTAAAAATGGCGGATGCGAATACTCACGTTTATAGTGCCTTACTATTACTAGCGCACTGTTCGCATGTGCCAATCGCCATCTTTCGGCTCTTCAGTGCGCGAGAGATTTAAATTTTGTGGTAATAATGTTCTAACAATGTGCCATGTAATTTAACCAAAAAAGCTAATTATACTCGACTAATTTATAAATAATATAAATAATTTTTCAATCTATGACTTTTGAATGTCTACATAATATAGACTACCATATGTGTGACTATCTACATAATGTACATCGAAGACTTATGTTTCCAAAATTTTTATTTATTCTATGACTTTCCTTTACAGTTAATATCATGTTTTAATGCTCATTTTTGTAACAGATTTAGTTCGATATAGAAGTCCATAACGGTATCGAATGATATTTTGGAATTTATGTTCTGATACAGTATTATAATGTCTTCCATTATGCAGTCAAGAAGTGCAGTAGGTAAGTCTTTTTAAGATTCACTTTCCTCTTCACAACTGTCTTGCGCTAATTCTTTATTCCCCTTTAGCGACCATTTAACCGTACGGCTTTTTGATAGTTACGTTCTTAAATTTGGAATTGAGAGACTCTACTTGCTGCAGTCTTCGATTTAATACATCACATGAATTCTAAACAAGAACATCACTTGTAATTACTTCATCGCTGAAGATGACTCGAATGGAGATGAAAAGTTCGATCGATTTATAATGTAAGAATGGAAATATACTATTATTAAGATCAAACGCACCAACTACTGTGCTATTATTGCTCTCAATCGCCCGGATATTTCTAATTAATGTTTGTTTATTATCTAGAGAACTCAATTTAGATTATTATTTTGTTTTTTATAAATAATAATTTAAAAATAGCGATTTTATTTATATTCATACGACATGCCACATTCATTGCAGCATTAATATTTGTCGTACTCAACTACTTAAAGATTCGTTATTGTTTTGCGACAAAAAAAGAATGTGAATGAAAATGTAATGCTTATTAACTGATAAAAATATTATAAATGGAATTTATGAGAAAAACAAAAATATCAAAACTATAAATAAATTAATGTAAAAAACAAACAGCTGATTTATAAAGTATATTTTAAAACACACATGGAGAAACAGAAAATAATTAAACTATAATATATAAAGAAATCGAGTCTTGATATATTAATTTGGAAAGTAAATATTTAATACATCGTATTCTAATCAAATTTATGGAATATTCAACAAGTTAAGAGTTTAATGCCTATTACGGTCGAAGCTGGAACTTAGATGCTTTTTAAATAATTTCTATGTGAATTTATATACTAAATATGTAATCATTTGAACTGCGCGAAATGATTTTTCGGACTTATAAATGTAAATTAAACTACTATCGTAATATCACAAATTAAATTGATAAACAATTTAATGATTTGATACTCAATCTGGCATTCTGTTAGAAAGATGTTAATGTATAAAAAACTGTAAATAAATTGATTGCGAAAAATATTACCTCGAATGAGGAGGAATATTACTTGTATCTACATTTAAGAAATAAAAAGATCTTCATACGATCATATTTTTAAATGACGAATCTACCTCAACCGAGTAACTTAAATCGTTCAATTTTTACGTACTCAGAGAACCATTTATCAAAAATATCGTCACGTCCCCTCATATATAAGTCCATTCGCCATTCTCCCTAGTCCTGCATGAAATAACCTGAGAGAAGCAAGCGTACGACAAGCTCCCATGCAAATTTTACTTTCCCGCTTTTAAATTTACTCCCGTAAGTTCCGCCAAGAATCGCGCTCCTTGATTTTATTGTTCCACGAGGAACGAGAGAAGCACCAGCGACTGGGACAAAGGAGTTGATCTTTGATGCGGCGCTCCTTTCTCTCGTCGCCTCATTCCGAGGGACGACGATATTTGCATTACGGCCGCGAAACCGCGCTGAGATCGGAATTGCATCAAATTTCATTGGAAATGCGCATTTAAGTCGGGCCGCCTCAAGATATAACGAAGAGGGAAAGGCGAGCTTGTCATTACGCAAATTTAAGGCTGGACTGTATAGGATAACTCTGGTATGTACGCCGCGCCTATCAAAAACTTAATTTATTAAGTATTATTTACTATGTTTATAGTAAACGAACTATATCAGTAAAAACTTTGTACTGTCTACTACTATGAAAAAAATATTAGAAATCCGAAATATTTATTTTTCATGTTAAAAAATAAACCAATAATAAGATTTTTTTATTCGGACCGACAAGAATTAAACACCAAGTATAAGCGTATTCAGGCCTATGACGGTCAAAGCTAGTTCTTTTTTGCCTAAATAATTCCTAGTGAATTATCTATATCCTATATATGTACATGCAGGATATGTCAATTTAATTTAACTTGTGATATTATTGTAGTAGTTTAATTGCGTTACATAAAGTCCGGAAAAATTTCGGCGCGCAGTTTGAATAACTACAAAAATATGATATATAAGCATGTATATATATATATATA
>NW_017297166.1:311011-387578 GCF_001594075.2 Trachymyrmex cornetzi | reverse complement strand
TATTAAAAAATAAACTTTTTGAAACCTTGTATTTTTGCCGCATATCTCATAGGGGTGGGATATATGGCTACTCATAGGGGGAAAGGGGGTATGTACGGCTCATGAAAAATTTACAAATAATGCAAACATGCTTAATAATACAAACATGCTTTACTATTCCACTACACGTATGTATCACGAAATAATACACTAAGTCTTTTACACGTCCTACATTAATCATTTTATGTAGATTATAACTTATGATGGCGTTACTTATTACAGTGACAAATCGATTCAATTCACAATAATTTCATTAATATTAACAGAAAGAAGCTGAAATCATAACACAATACTAATATAACATAAAGGCATGTGACAGAGTAGTTGCGGGAAAATTACCCCCACTCTTTCTATTTTTTCTGACTTCTGCGGCGTAAATCCCAACACGGCGTATTTGCCGGAGTTACCTTATGTATAAAGGAGGACTCGTGCAAATTCTACGCGCTCGCACTCTCGAGTCGTAAAGGGCCACCCTTGTATTAAAACGCATTAAGTCCACCTGTCGGTAGTTCCGCGTAGTCCACACATAACGGTGTTTTACTGCTGATGCTAAAAATTTAATAAGCTCATGCAAATGAGAGCTCTTATGTAAATCTGGGAAATTTCACGGCTAACCAGACTGCCCAAATCGCGGTACATATTTTTCACGCGCACGAGATCCTTATTGCAACGATAAATTTTGCCAGTTTAACAAAAACTTACGAGAGAGTGACACTGATTCGCGTATGCATTTTTAGAGTGTCTCACGTTTTTATCCAAATAAAAAAAAGAAACATATAATTTTCAATATTTTACATACCAACGTTATACTTTAACAGCTTCTTAATATTAAAAAATAATTTTAATTGTAACAAAATTGTGGGAAGTATTTATATACACTGCGAAAAAACGTACTAAATTTTAATAAATACTTTTGAATAGTATTAACTTAACATTTATAGTAAATAAATATTTACTATATAAAAAAGATGTTAAATCAAATTAATAATTTTCGTACTAAATAAATGTATGTTTACATTCAGTATTATTCAGCCAGTATTATTTGTTAAAATTTAGAACATTTTTTTTCAGTGTAACACCAGTAGTTTTAGAAATTAAGTATACTTTCAGAAAAAAACCACTTCGCTCAAGATAAAAGCATTCTTTAAAGAACGTTGATATAAATGACTTTACTAATTGGGGTAATTAATCGGGCTTTTTATTACATCGCGCGGCATTCCCACGATATTGTACTTAAGGACACAACTTAGCGAGACATAAATCACGCGAAAGAAAAATTTGACGTTAGAAGGAGGAACAGTTACTTGGTGTATGTACTTTATCTACGCCGACGGAAGGCAGCAGTCGGAGGGAGTTCGATCTCTTGCAGCGTGTTGGCTAAGTTACTTGATCTGCTCTCTCTAGCCCAGAGTCTCGTGATAACTTTGTGATGGCTGGATAAGGATTTTGTGCCGGGTAGCTACGCGCGTTGGAGAGAAAGGGAAAAGACAGAGGGCCCGGGCTTAAGTCGAGCGAAACTTTCCAGCGTCGTGGAAACTCCGCGTTCGCGGAGGTGTTACGAAAGTCGTATATCCACGAAATGATACCGCGCCTCTTGTTACTTCAACAACGGAACGGCGGTGCTTCTTTGCGTTTATGTGCTTTACGATATGGTCGGCTATAGCCTCGCAAGTAAACACGTGTTTGCAAGCGGAACTGGAGAATCGATCGGTCGTTTTCGCATGAGGCAAACGATTTCGCGACCTTATGATGCGTAAGTCTCGAAATGACTATGACGCAGTATCGTTTCCTTAATTCTTCATGACAACAAATAGAGTCTCTTCAGGTACTCTGGTTTTATTCCCAGTATTATCGAATAATACGTTCTTTCATTAATACATAAATCCATTTGTAAGCAATATAATGTCAAGCAAAATAGATACATTTATTTGTAAACTAACATCTTTAAATATTATATAAATCTCAAAGTTGGCAGGAACTGTACAGTTTATCACTCTCTAATTAATTTAAAAAAGATTTATTTAAAAGAATTTTTTATTATTATTAGTATATATACTTATTATTATTTTATATTTATTATTATAAGTTTGTTACTCACGTAAAATGTAGAACACATAAAATCCACTCCTCCTGTAACAAAAAATTGAATTAAATTAATTCATTCGAGCAAAAAATATAATATATTGTATATACATATATTATTTTATATTATTAATATAAGATATTTATAAGATCTTGTATGAATAAGAAAAATATAAAAATAATAATTAATAACAGTATAGATTGTTATAAATAATTTCATATACCATTTAAATATTTTTTCGTATAGCATAATAGTGTACACATAACAATTTTTTACGGTACTACATCTTACGATTAGTTCCGTTTTAATCGCTCGATCGCTAAAAACAAGTATGACGAATTTTATAATCGCCTTAGTTCCGTAGCGATATTTAATTGCACGACAATGCGCTATGCAATTAAAAGGAAAAAGCGCTGCGTCACAAGTAACTCGGGTTTACGGTAACGGCAATAAACAGCGTATATATACGACAGCTACGTGTGTGGCGCGAGCTTCTTGTTTAAACATAGTAGATGAAAACGCGCACGTCCGTCGGACCTTCGAAAGTTCCGAAAAAAGGAGAACGAGAACGCCGATACTCGATCTACGGACGACTGCATTCATGCCCGACGTAGGTACATTTAGCAAGTTGGGATGACGCGGCAGCGGGCAGGACTCATTGAAAGTTGAAGTGTTGTTTCTTGTTTTACGAAGCGGAAAACTACTTAGGTGCTTAAGAGATAATTTGTCAGACGGAAGACTGGGAGGAGCTGCTACCGCGATTCTAACGGGACGGTGAGAGGAAACGCGTGTTTCTGTGTGAGTCTCCCCGTATACATGTCTGTGTGTGTGTGTGCGTGTATGTGTATGTGTATGCATTTCATCCGTTTACTCCTTAGCTCCACACTTCAATCATGCGGATCTCAGGAAATAGCAGATCGTTCTGACATCTCGGCAAGAGGTCCGAACGCGTGTTTGTAAATCTCTCTGATGCCACGTTTAAAGCCTAACTGTGCACACATGTAAATATTTACATTACACTTCAATGTTATCAAATAATCCCATTCACAAATTTAAATCGTCGTTCAATTCAATTCAAAAATTTTACTCGCAGTGGGACACCTTAACCTTTATCGTACCATATACAATTTGGTGCCTCATCCATATATCAAAGGTCACTATAGAATCTCTTCGTTTTTTTCACCATTTCAAAATAATTTTAAAAAATCTTTAAAAATTCACCAACATACTTTCAACTTTTTAGAATAAATATTGACTCTTTATTTTGGTAAATAATAAAATGTAGTATAATTTATAATTACCGAAAGACTCAAAGAAACTTGCACGAACAGGAATCGCTCGGTCACTAGTTACCTATATTAGTACGGTAAGGGTTAAGTACGATAAGGGTTAAGACCGCGAAGGGCAGCATAATTTAAAGTTCCCGCGATATACAATGAGAGCAAAAAGTATTCGTACAAGGAAATTTGTTATAAAAAAAATCTTATTTATAGAAAATAAACATTAATTAGCAATTTTATACAATGTATATATTCTGTTCTAACATAAACAAACGAGCTTCGCATTTATGCCTGATTTTAGAAGCTAAATTTCTCGTTTGTAGTTCTTGAGCATTCAAGCAATACAATTTTTAATTTTCGCTTATTTTTCAGATGGTATATTGTGTATAATTAATACACATCTTTTTGGTATATATATAATTTTAAGAAACATACAGTCTATTTTATTATTTATGAATAAATTGTTAATTACCCACCAAGAAATTAAAGTCAATTAAACGTCGAATAGACGTCGAATTGGTGTTGAAATCATCGTATCGATATCAATTCGATGACTCATTTCACGTTGGATAATATTTACTTTTTAAAAATAAAGTTTTTTTAAAAAATATTTTCTCTGTATGAATACTTTTTGCACTCACTGTACCTTATAATATTCATGCAAAATTAGTAATCTTTTTGAAAAAGAATAATCTTATATAAAATTATACATATATATATATATTTTTTATATAAAATTATATAAAATCATATAAAAAATTATTTGTATATATATAAATTTTAAATCTTTAAAAATCTCTATTATAAACACGACCCTGACATCGCCGGGTCATTTCTCTCTGCTTGAAAGACAATTTCTTTAAACCTTCTTCAAATTTTGTTTTATGCCATCGCTAAGCATTCATTTTGCATACGAATGACGGTGACAGAAGTTTGTCTCTCATCGGCACGTTCCGGCAAGATAACGGGTCCGGATTGCAAGTTCTACGAAAGAAAATTACAAGTTATACCCATCTACAACGGCTTACGGCTTCGTCTCAGTGTATTACTTCTGTTTTCTTGAAAATGGAAGCGGATATGTCCCGGATGGCACTCGCCAAGGTTTTCATGAATATTCTTTAGCCGACACTAATGCGCTTTATAAATATGTATTAAAGCCGCGGATATCCCCGACAAATTAAGCTTTCCAGCTGCTCCGTAACCCTTCCTGTTCCTTTCAGCCGAGGCGTTACCGTCGGAAAGACGCAATTGGAATAATAATCTGCCCCGACGACGATCCGCATTGCGCCGATTCGTCGTGGGAGACGCTTAATATTCCGTGAACGCAAGTATATTTTTCTATCACTCGACCGCGCACGAGGTATTACGACGTTATAATTAATCTGATCCGATTATAAGCTGCGTTAATGAGGGGATACCAGCGAATGTGACCAAAGTGCATGTATATGTGTCATAACGAAAATATCGTGTGTTGCATTTTATATTAGCGCAAACGAGCCGGCATTCATGAACGCGGCACAGGCTTTCGCTCTTATTTGCGTTGCATGAACGTATCAGTGTAAAAAGTATAGAATGTAAATATCATGCTCAAATCATGCAAATGAGAAGTGAAATTAATCCCAATCTATGTAACACTCGGCGAATCGTAAATGCCAGTTCTGTTTATGGCTTTAAACAACTGTGACCCGTTTGTTCATTAGATTGACTACTACGAACGATACGTATATTTGCACTATCAACAGTATCAACCACTATTTCTGTGGATAAATCGTGTGGCGTTCGCAAGTTTATTCTCTAAATGACTAATATCCATTTCTATGTAAATTAATTGTAATCACGGTTTAATTTACTCTTTATCCTTTTCTGATTCTTAGACTCAGAAAAAGATGAAGAACAAGTGCTAGATTATCAAGATTAAGGTTAATTTATATTAGCAGAAACGGGCATAGATGTACTTGCATCGGAAGTTATATAGAATTATATAGAAAAGATTTATTAGCAGTATACTCATAATTGTTATCATTATCACTGTTTATTGTCTTATAAGACAAATAATTTCTTATGTAAATTACTGTAGTTGTGATCTTGATAAATACGCGATATTTAATAGTAAATATCTAAAAATTGTTCGTTAATTATTATAAAAATTTGATGAAACTAAATTACTTCGTAACGCAAATATATACTATTTTAATTGTAAAATTTATTCGATTAATTAACTTTATGCAGCTTAAGTAATTAAATTAATGTTTGCGGATGTTTTTCAAGACTGACAAATAATCGGCACATAGTTTGCTTAAACTGAAAATTGTAAGATTAATGAACGAAAATATATTATTAAAGACTAAGACCCGCTTTAATCGAATTTTACATTTATTTATGTTGACCTTGTCAAAGTATATAAAGTTTTATTTTAGTAATAACAATGTATGACTATACATATACGATTTCTTTAGGTGTAAATATTAAGTATCTATATAATCACGCTTTGATAAAAAAACAAAAAGTATGATAAATTGCTTACAAGTAATAATATACTGAGATAAAAAATTAAAAGGGAGATTGCAACTCATCGTGATGAAATATTCTTCATACGATATAACGTAGCGATATAAAATATGTACTCATAGCCGCTCTTCAACGTACGGAAATGTACACTCTGGATACCTCTATTCTGCCTATAATAATCCCGCACTGTCGTATTTCCGTTGGATATTCGATCGTCGATCGAGTTCACATTTTCTTCATTTCTAACTTCCGCTTCATATACAGCGTATAATAATGTCTTCATGGAAAAAAATCTCGAGTAAAATCACGTTTTTATGCACGTTTTTTTATCATAAAAAGCTAATCAGACATAAAATATAAAGCAAAGAAACTTATGTGCGCCATGTCGTTATGTCACGCATAGATTTCTCGCATAGAAATAGTCACGGATATTTATATTATTGATTAAAGGGGTATACTTTAGATCTCAAATACATTATATACATACAACGTCGCATATTATTATGCTTATTAATATCTTTCTTATAATCAAATTCATATGATTTTTATAAAGAATCGTATAACTGGGTTAAAAATTCAATGCAAATGCAAGAGTCAGCGAATACAAATCCTATATATATTTGTAGGATAATCCACTTCGGCGAATTCTGTCAACTACGTCAAACTCGCAATCCATTTTCTGTTGCATCGATTCGGATTTAGTTAGTTACCGGTATTCGGACAGTGACATGTGTATCGTCCTACTGTCTATCACTGCCAAAAGGCGACTTGACATGGTCCCAGCTATAGACTGTTTAGTAGTCAATAAATTATGAGATATCGATGTACACATATACTACTCATATGGACTACAAGCTTTAAATCATATCTGTATCCGTTAAAAAAAGTTTGAGAAAAATGAGTTATTTCATTTCTACTCTTATTATCAGTAATATTTGAACGTGTGATGTATTTTGACAATGCATTATGAAATACAAATGAAAAATTAAAAATCAATATTTGTTTTCCTATTCTTTTTAATCCTCCATTGGCATGTTGGACTTTAAAGTCACAGCCGATTTTTTTATTTATATAAATTAAGGTAATAAATTTAAATTTCTAGAAAATGAGTAAAATACAATCTGACTTTTATTATGATAAAAACTCGTTGTTAAAACTTTTATAAGTATGTAAGAATTTTTTCAGATTTTTATACATTCCAGAACAATAAAAAATCTACACTGAAGTTCGAAGATCCAAATTGTGGATGAAGGGTGATAATTTCACATTGCTAATAGAGAGTTAATAATTATATTATTGTTTTTTTATTTCTCTCATATAATCTCATAATTATTCAATCATTATATAATTTACTACAATCACACAAAAGTTCAAACATTTAAACAAAATATTTTAAACTATTCCATGTATATAACAAGAAAGCTCTCTCGTACAAGTCATTTATCACGATATTTTGGATAGTTATTGCCGATCAAGTAGATATGTCGTTAAAAAAATTTATTTCACTTGTGAGACTAACAATAAGATATCGCTTATAAGATTCTGGCGTTAATGTAATGATCCTTTTCGGGCAGCATTACGTCCGAAATTGCCAAAGCGATATATAACCGCGTATAGCGGAACTTCCGTACGGAAAAGTCCGCGTAAAGTTTCAGCTTTAAAACCAATTAAGCCAATATAAACTTCGGGGCTATGTGCGGTCTTGGCGAGCCGTAGTTGAGCTAGTTGAAGTAACCAAAAAGGATAACTGGCATGAACTTGATGCGATAACTTCTATATGTTCAAGTGGTATAATCAGGCAAAACGCAGTCCGCGATCTGAACAAATTAGCAAAATTCTCTCATATATTTAATAAATTTAATAAATTTAACTTTATGTATGTTTTAGTCTCGAATTCAAAACGCTGATATATACGAAGATAATAATAAAATTACTCTCTCTCTTTAAAAAAATTTTAATTATTAAAAAAAATAATATTTTAGATTTTGACAAGACACTTACAATTAACACACTCACAATTAAAACAAATTATGCTTATAATAAATTGATATAAATAAAAAATATAAATTTTATTATTTTAGAAATATCAATAAATTTGTTCAAATTTTATGGAAAGATAGTATAATTCTAAAATATAACTTTTTTTAATTTTTCAAAACAATTCTCTTATATTTGTGTAGTATAACTTTAATGGAAAATTGACTTTATTATAGATAATTAATTGATACTCACGTAATACTGATAAAGCTTAATAAGTAAACGCTATTCTTGCATAAGGATGAAATATGCAGCGAAGCTTGTAATATGAAGTGATGTATCGATGTCTACGGTGCTCGGATACCGCTTATATGAGACTCGTAAGATTTTGACGAAAGTACGCTATGCTCGATAATTGGCATCAACGAATTACGAACTTCTCATGGATCGGATTTCCTATTAACGCGGTCTTTGCTGCGCTTTCCACGGGGTAGAATTAATTTACCAGCGGCATCAACGTCGTATAAGTAATTCAATACGGTGTCCCATGAATAATTTATGTTTTATTAACGTATTAGCGGTAGCTAAATAATGTAATTGACAGACGATATATACATATACACACACATGTGTGTGTGTATGTGTGTGTAATACGTTTTCATTACAATTCATAAATGGAGTATACTTGCGAAACTGTCCAGTAGTAATTACTCCCCAAGACATTAATAAAATTATACAACGAAACTTATTAACGTCTTTATACTATATAAAGTTTGTCTTGATCTTATTATTTTTAAATTATAGACAATAATTCATTTATCCATTGTGCGTATCAAATTTAACAGTGCATATTTTTCTGATTAGAAAAACTTACTTATTGTTTCAATTTTTGTGTATTGTTAACTGTATAGAGTTTAATTTTCTGAAATTGCTTTAAAATATTTTGAAAAAAAGAATAATAACAAAAAAGATGATTTCGATTACAATTATTTGTAACTCTAATAAGAATATACCATCACTTCACTCCAACTATTTTTCAAAGAAGTATTTGTATCGTAAATTCACCAAATTGATAATTTTCAATTTGCACTGTGGGCGCTGATATGCGTCGGCGAAGCTAATCGAGAAATAGATTGATTCGCGAATAATGAGCGACTATAAATGCTTTCCATTAAACCGCTAAAACCTCGACGGTTAAAGCAATCCAATGTTTAAAACGAATTAATAAGCTGCATGGATGAGCGCAATACCATAAGCGGCAAAATTCGCTTTAATCAGTCGGAATCATTTAATTAAACTGCTTCTTCATTATTGTGGTACCGTACAATGCAAATACACGGGCATCAATCAGTATTTACAAAAGTATTACGTATTTGATTTTTGAAACTTAGAAATATGTCCCGATAATAATGCGATTATAACTGCGCGTAAATATATGCACAATTTAAATCAAATACATGTATTTCCAAATCATGGAAACCGTACGCAAAAGCTCTTTTCATTCATTTCAATTAACGCCTGTTGCAAGCGAGTCAACTAGATTAAAATTAAAAACCGACATAATTGCAGTTTTAAATTGTTTAGAGTTTGATGTGCAAAATTCATGGAAAACAATCCCTCGAGGCAAAGGTCGCGGATTTTGCAGAAAACAGTTTCATACATTCAGTATTAAACCCCATAAAGATCAAACGCATGCCGGATAACACAGGATTTTCATTATATCAAGCGCGTTGTTCTTTAGTATTAACAATATCGCTCGAGCACCTGCCGGCGAGAGAAGATTACCCTGATAATGCGTTTCCTCTACGAGTTTGAGCTAAGTAACATAATACGAAGTCTCTTGAGCCTAGATCTTTCCCGTATGTCTTGTCATTGTCAATTAGTCGAAAGCTGCAAGTTTGAAGCTTCAAATCCCCGAGTTGTATACAAGACAAAGTGCCTGGAGGAAAATTATTTGTCGATACCAAGTATATATTTCAAAAAGCAGCAACATGCAATAATAATGTATTTTCTGCGAATAAACGAATATACAATTTTATATCGTTATTAAAAATCGCGATATTTTGTAATTGCATTTAAGTGCAAAAAACAATTATACCTTAAGATGTAATAATTAACTTGCACAAGTCTCGTTTCATGCGAAATATAATGTATATATAATGTTAGAGATGTGCAAGAGATAAGAAATGCAAACATGGTCAACTACAACTGCGAGTTAATCATAGCATGCTCAGTGGTCTTTTAATTATTTATCGATTAAAATAACCAGTATATGTATGCTTCATATATTTAAAAGTAGTTACACAGTTTATGTGTGAACAAACTTGAACTGCAAATTATTCACGAGAACATATTTTTACGCGATGGATAAGTTTATAAAGTAAAAAGTGTTATTAAACCATAGTATAAACTTACATCCAGAAAAAAGTTTCTTCGAGCCAAAGAAATGTTTCTTTGCTATATGATTAAAGAAAGCATTTCTTTGATTTAAACATCATTTTTTGAAATCAAATAAATTTTATTTAATTTCAAAAAATGATGAGAAACATTTCTTTGAATCAAAGAAACCTTTCTCTGGATGTACACAACAAGTACATTACATATTAAAAAGTTTTTAATGTTCAATCTTTCTGATAACGATAAGTGTTAAAGATATAAAAATTACATTTATAACGAATAAGTTAGTAACACCGACAATCATATCTTTAATGTTTAAATCATTTAATCTTTATCTATTAAAAAACATACGACGCAAAACATTATACTCACTCAGAGAAAAAGACATAGTCGTACACTGTTAGAAATGTAATCACGAGCTTTCTTTACCTGTAAATGAAGCTCGTAGTTATGTAAATAGTTACAGTAGTTACTTAAATATAATGAATGTGTACATTAAATTTCATAAATTTTTATAAAAAATACATTAAATTTCATGTACGTGTACATAAATATACTTTTTAGTTATAAATATATTAAATTTAATATAATGTCATAAAATTAAGTTCAAATTGTGTAACTTAAAAGTATATCAAATTTTATGAAATTTTTAACAGTGCAGCAACCATAAAAGTGTAAACGATTGTACAAATTTTATGTACAGAATTAATATACCTGTAGTTGAATAAACTATTTTAGAAATAATTTATAATTTATTCTCTCTTAACTACATATATTAATTTTACATATAAAATGTGTATAGTTGTCGTCATCTATACAGTTCCCATTATACCTTTCTTTGAATGTATATAAGATATTATTCTCTGAATGTATACGAGAAAGAAGAAAAAAACTTGCATTCAAAAGCTTCATTGCTCCAGTGAAGTGAAAGTGTAGAAATTTGAACTTAATTGATTTTTCTTCTCGATCTCGATTAATCAAACAGCAGAGCTACTCTTTTTACGATAAATAAACCTAATCGAAATATCAATGATTGCGGAGTGTAAGTGGGACCGGCGAGGGACGAAACCGAGGGTAATTTATAACGCGCGCCGCGGGACCGAGTCGACTCTCTCAATCTTTGGGCACGGTTAGCTGGATTACAAATCGTTTTGGTCGCTGATGTAGGCAGGCAGCCGGTCCCGCCTGTGCACGTACGATGTTAAGGCTTGTAACCAGCCATGGTGAGAGAACGAGAGAAGACGGCCCGTGAGTAGCGCAAGACGACGTCAGATGGATGCCCCCATTAATTAGCAGCCATCTTACAGTATTCGCTTGCGGCTCTGTCATTCATTCGAGTCACTCCTTATTGTGCCTTATCGTTACGTTGCATGTCGCATTTTGTCCGATAAAATGTGAGACTGATATCGCGCGGCAGGTTTCAAATGTTTAATGTCATTAATAAAAAATTAGATTGAGAGAATTTTGATATTGCACAGGAAATTTATGCATCTCTCTCTCTTCCAAAATATTTTCTGAATATAATTAGTGATATTATATTTGCATTCACACAACACATACACACACACATTTAGTTAAAAAGTTATGAACAGTTTCGAGTAGTATTACAGTTTCGAGAACGATCGACTCAGGTAGATAGGTTGAAATCGCAGTTACAATGCAAACGAAAAATCGACTTGTTTCGGAATGTGCAAACAAAAATCTATCGATTGGGACTAGTTAAATCTAATTTGCTCATAGTTGGGGGGGCTAGAGTGTAAAATTAGCCTCCTCAAAATTGTTTTCTTAACAATCTTTTTACCAAAAGTGCAAACAAAAATTCGAAATGTGCATACATGTGCGAACGGTGAGCAACCGAATGAGCTATAAAAGTTAATTTTTTTTAAAAGTTGGTGGCCACATTTATACACCGGTTGCAGTTACTACTTTTTAATATTTTTACCTGCTCGTTTCCCTGGAAAACCTTTACTTTTAATGCTTTGCATATACATGAGCTAGACTTCCATATACATATATGGAATTCGATAAATCATGCTCATGTTTCGCAATAATAATCGATTTATTGCAATTAATAGTACTAATGTGCAAATTAACATACGATTCATGAATACATCTCGCTAACGTACAGCCTAAGGGTTAAATGCGACAGTTCCAAAATTACTGTACGTTGCTTTACCGGACCATGGAATATATAATAGCCACATTAAAGTATAATCCGGGCACATCTGGATCTTTGATTGCATGCAATTTGTAGCGACAGCCCGAGGTCATGCGAAATTGTTCGAGTAGGCATTTAATGCAAGCTCATTTTGTAAGAAATTTCCATAAGGCTTAAAGGAACCATCGACCACATGTTAGATATCATTATTATCGATTCCTCCGGGCAGTCTGTTGTGACCATCGCATGTTTCCTTGACGGAAATCCTCCCTCTTCTCGATAATCAAAAGTAATTACTTTGTATAGCCACTAACACAATAATGTTGCCGCGATCAAACTTCTCTTGCCCGTATGTCGCGCAAACATGTTCTGTTTGAATCAATATTATTTCCGTTTATACACATCATCGTCCATAATATTGCCGTTATTAAAGATGGCGATCTATATGTAGCTATGCTTTATACGTGGTTATTAATTATCTACGTAATGTGAAATAAATTTGTATGCCGCAGGACGTAGCATTTTGCTAATATCGATCTGTAATGAATTAAAATAAAAAAAGAACTATCAAAACTGTAAGTCACGCTACTGCAACGACTGCTTTTCATACAGTAATTAAAATTTAATTATAATAATGAAATTTTATGCAACATGCGTTTTCACGCTTTATTTATATCACGCATAGTCAGAATTAAATTAAATATTGTTACGTGCGTGGTGATAAATAAAGCTTTTAAACACCATTAAAAACGAGAAAAAAGCAGAACATATTTTTTTTCTTGATTATTATTTTAATTATCCGAATACATAAACTATTCATAATGAATATAAATTAACTTGATATTGTCTTTTAGGGTTAAAAAAAATGCGCATAAAGTTTCATTGAGTTTGCTAAAATATTTAAAAAATTGAAAGATTATAAAATTTAGTATTTCTGCGCATTGCACTAATAACACGTTTCAGCAAAATAAATATCTTCGATTGTCGGCCAAAAAATGAAAACCGTAATTCGTGTCGCTTACGTAGCATGAATATTTCATCATTTTACGTGTTCACCGGATTCGATTGTTTCTAGCCTATTTTCCAACTACGTTATGCCATCGTGCATCTGCCCGCCTACGCGAATGTTTTAATTACTAGCATGGATCGTGCCGATAAAACTTTATACGCGTCCCCATTATCTTTCTCTGAATTTCCCGATTCGCTCGCAACGTGTCACACTTTCATCCCATCGGAGTCGACGTGAGCGACGACTTGTTCGTAACGGAAGCCACAATGTACATATAGTATGTACACGTCTCTTCTTTCACAAGTCACGGTAGTAATTCTTTGGGGGACATGATCACGCACGAGCAATTAATTTGCGTTAGATTCGCTTTGATCTATTACGGCGCACTATCACACGGACACGGGGTGGCGCATAAGCCAATGGTTCACGTCGAAGATATCGGAATTCCTGTGGTCGGTCGCTTCAATAAAATTAATACCGCTGTCAAACGTAATGCAATTAAAATGTAAATTCAAGCGTAAATCAGGATTTCATCTCTAATACTCGCTGGCCAACGTTGGTTATTATAGATTACGTATTATTACATGCTACGCGTTCCTCTTCTTTTTTTCGTACCTACGTAATCGTTTCGAATAGTGCGGTCGACTCTTAATTCTTTCAGGATTGAGTTTCTTTTCGTGCAAAAAAACTTACATCTTTTATAATTAAATCTGAATTACTATAAACAATACAAAAATATTTAAAGAACTTTTGAAAAAAATTGAAGATTACAAATGATTCATATCGATACATAGAAAGAATGATTTTGCTGAAGTAAAAATTTAGGTAGACACAGAAAATAATTTTGTTGGATCATCAAATAATTGTGAAGGAGACTCAAGCATGATGATGTTCGGCATAATTATTTTAGTAGTCTAACAAAATTATTTTCAGATCAGTACCTAGCTAAATTTTTAAATATTTCAGCAAATTCGTTCTTTCCATGCAAATATTTCTCTACATTAATAACTTAAAAATTATCTGTTTTTTTTATGACGTTAAAATAAACCAATCAATTCGGCATTTTATATTTATAAATAATAGTATAAATGTGGTCAGATGTACATATATTCATAAAACAGTTATTGACCGATGATTCTTTGTTAGTTATGCAAATATGCATACGTGAGAAAAAAGAATAATACTTCACGTCGCTGCTATTTAAAATTGTATTGAAAATTGCTTCACTATTTTTATTAAATATCGACATTTTCAAGGATTACTGTTATTCAAACATATAACTGTTACGCGCACGCGCGCGCGAGATGAGATGATATCGATTTTAGAAGTTTATTGGAAGACGAGTGTTTGCTTGGGTAATCGATTTTTCAGATAATGGAACATTCGTTGGGTTAATATTGAATTTTATGTACTATACGAAGCAAATCTGATCTAACGAATGAAACGAAACTATTATTCATAGTTTTATTGTAAAAAAAAGTTCAATTTTCGTACGCTTCATTTCATTATTCGATAATTGTACAAATTCCTACAAATTTTTCAACATTTCATTTTCATCTTAACATATCTCACAAACTCTCTCTAATCGTACCATATTTCAAATCGTTCTACAAATACCGCCATTAACAGATCTCAAGATGCAGCAAGAAAATTGTATCACGAAAGGCAAACAAATGAGCATTTTATTGGTTGCACATTGTCAAGTTTGGAATTAATATCGTTAAAGGTACGATTGTTAAGAGAGAGAGAGAGAGATAACAACTTTATTGTTACAAGAAGAGAACACTGAGACATTTCGCGGTAACACAATCTGTAGTCTCAATCTTGTTAACTCGAACGGATTCCGGAGCGCCAACTGAACAGGTGAGCGACAGTCGGTCCAGTTTATCGTAGACTGCCCCCCGCCGACCTTACGCCTCAGAGGCTCGCGTGCAGCGATAATTAAAGCTGCCGACACGGACGCGAAATGGTGAAATTGAACCGAGCCACGTGGCGAACGGAAACACGTCCTTAACGGGCGTTCGTAACGGATGCGCCATCCTTGCCTGCGCGAGCTCTGTGTAAAATGGATCGATCGGTTTCGTGCGCGGAATTATACCTTTCGTTAAAACTGAAGTTAAGTTTAACCCTCGACAATCGAAGTGCGGTTAAATCTGACTTCGGAGATTTCTTAAAATGTCAGGCGAACAGCGTTACTTGTTCTCAACTAATCGCTTTCTTGATTTCTTTATTGGCTCTCATGTGGAAAATGGAATCCCTTTAATCATCACAAATGTAAGAAATTAAAAATACAGTTAGCTTTTAAATAATGCGTAGTGTCGTCGTTCTTTTTAATTTATTAATATTTTTTATCATTTCCCATTACGTTATTAATTTGTAATAGACGCTAATGTTCTGACGCAATTAGCAAATTACTTACGTAAAGTAAAACAGTTTCACATCTACGAATTTAACATGTAATTTCTATCTGCAGTTTGTACAAAATGTAATTTTATTTATTCATACTCTTAATTAAAGGAGACGTAATTTGGATCAATAAAAATTAATAATTAAGAACTTGCAATTGACTATTAACTTTAGCAACAATAAAATTTCCATTGAGTATCATTCGAAATAATAAATTAAATCAAAATAATTGATAATAAAATTTCCGTAAGTCATTAAGCAAAAGAATATTATTTCCGTAAGTCATTAAGCAAAACGAACATTTTATTATAATAGTTTCTGTACACCATATTTAATGGATCAGTTTAAAATTGCATTTCATAATGAGAGAAATAATTTACAGTCTTTTAATTCACAACTGCGTTATTATTTAATATTCAAAATAGAAATACTGGATATTTCAAAATGTAAATTTTGCATTATCCCCATTGCAAAAATATTGATGTCATTATTGTAGGAGTATTTGTCTCGTGGCTAGAATTCACGTTACTACGCGCGTGTCGTGCTTGTCCCAACCGTGTGGTATAATATAGCCCAACTACCCGTGCAAACACTTAACGCGATCCCAGAACGTGCGTTTGTTTAGTTACATTTCCGTTCCTGCGTCATAGCGATTGTAGTTGCACATGCCAGCATGTTTCTAGTGAAAATACACACGTTTGATTATACCGAGCATTAAACGTCGCGCTGCACGACATCCAGAGGGTTTAAAGCGTTTTATCTTAAAATCAACGAAACAAAATATACGCGAGAACCTACAAGTTTATTAAAATAAAAAAAAAACTTGAACAAATAAAAAACTAATAAAGAAATCATAGGAGAAATTGTATAAAGTGTAAAATAAGAACTCTGAACAATTTTGTTTCTGCAATAATCTTTTTTGAGATATCAAATTGTTCGACGGTTTATTTTCACTGTATTTTAATGTTTTCCAAATGCATGTCTTTTAATGGACGGAGAATTCTTGAAGTAATTTAAACTCTCTAATTAGAATAACAATGATAAAATCCAGACATAACTCTATATGCATTTTTATGTGAAGATAGTTAAAAGAATCTCTCGTCGCTTCAAAGGACGTAGAGCGTTGCATGTTTTATAGATCGTAGAAATATGCGTAATAAAACGGGATAATATAGCGCGGAGTAAGACACTCGCGTCATCGTTTCGCAGCTTGCAAGGATGTTGTGGACATTCCTAATTTCATAGAACTGTGGTTTGTAGCAGTTTCAAAGCTGTACGTTTGCAAACGACGTCGTGTCCGGTTCAGCCATTACTACTTCGGGGACAGCCGTAATGTACACTCTCCGGCAGACGGTTTGAATGTGTGGCTAAAGCCTACAAACGCCGGTCGCGGAAAGAAAATCCTGCGAGTGAAACACGCTTTGTCGGCAGCCGACGTAAATATATCAAGGGAACTCGTAACCTTTTGATCTTCCACACGAAATTAAATAATTTCGTTTTGCAAGCCCTCTTGAGCGATCACGTTATACAACCTCGGGAGATTGAATTTTAAATAAATATTGAATCCTTTAGAGGATATGAAAATATATCTTGATCTATGCGGACTAACTGATATACCGAAGGAGATATATAAATATATGTATATATAGCTATTGTATTTCAGCTTCCATTTAGAAACTAAAAAGATATGGAATAATGTATAGTATAAATAAAAATCGATATAATGTGTCAAAATTACTTCATGTAACGAAAATATTTAGCTTTGGAAATGCGGTATTTAATAAGAAATTTATTTTATAGATAAAATTTATCAGATAAAAATTTGAAATATATATTTTGGTAGAATAATTCTTTAAAAAAATATGAATATCAAAATCGTTGATTACGTTTGGCAGATAAAGTTAACAAAGTTAATTCAAGCGGCCGATGGATAATACGACGGTAATCGCCTTGCTTCCGCATACTCCGTGCATACTGAAGAGCTTCTCACTCACCACGCCACGAATTGAATTAGATTTTTCAATCAACCGGATACCCGTCGCGCCAAAGGAAGAGGAAAAGAAAAAAAAAAGGAGAAAGAATACGGGATTCCTTCCTCCATCCAATATGCCACTTTGCAATGCGTGCTCGCTCACGGTTATCCTCCGGCGCGGCAATGAGTAGTTAAGGAAATGGAAACTCATCGGCTAAGGACGTGCCGCGTGAAGATGAAGAGACCAGTCTCTCTTTCTCTGCAGGCGAAGAGGTGCCAGCTCTACGGTCAGCGAGACACGCAGGAGGAATCGAGCAGGGTCGCGGTACCGCTGATGTCGCTGACCTTCTTCGCTACCTCTAAACCCTGGCGAAGCTTCTTCCGTGTTCACTTGGCCATCATGCGTTCTTATCGAGTATCTACGACGTCGATCGACGACCCGATCGTAACTTGCCTCCATTAACCTCCGCGAAATATACAGGAAAGAAATGTTTAGAAACGAAATAGGATAATATCGTCATTTAACTTGAAAAAACATTTTTTCCCGCGAATATTTAAACTGGGTAATTAAGAGGTTATTGTTTACGTGCCAGGTAGAAAGAGCTTAATTTTAAGTTCAAAGAAGCTCAAAACGAAGAGAAGTTTCTTTACTCTGCGAGTCAGACTTCAGTTAACAAGATAAGTTTGTTGGGTGAAAAATTGGAGATATTTTATACAATCGATAAAATATTTCAGTAATTACATTATAAAAAATTTAAAAAATGTCAGTAATAATTATGAGATTTTGTTTAGTATTTAATAGTTTCTTGGTGTAGGATAAATATTAAATTTTATATACATGTGACTTGTACTTGCCCCAAAAAGTTTTCTTGAGTAAACTTGTTTTGCACGTATTCTAATACATGTTGTTAGGGATGTTCTCTAAAAAAAAGACTGCTACAGTAAAAAGTGGGAACGAACATTTCCGCGAGACTTCATTCTCATTACTTATTCTAGTAATGTGCAGGCAGCAGCTCCGCGCGCTTCTAAAGTCAGTGAAACTTTGATGCCGCCTTTCTTGAAAAAGAACTTCTATGTATTTTACCCTTTAAATTTCCGGGTATCCTGCCATTCGACTGAACCAACAATAAAAGAGTAAGCTACAAATATCAGTAAAGTACGTCAAAAGTAGCTTGCGCGTTAAAGCATCGCGGCGCCTCGCGGCGAACTCTAGAAGTCCGGAGTTTATGTAATAAGCAACAAGATACTTAATTGACGTTTATAACAACGAAGACTTTTGCCAACATTGCAACGAATATTGCATAAATATATAAATGTCTGTCATGTAAGAAAAATAACTTTTGACGACGTAAATTCGTGCATGTTTCTTTCACACGTATTTATAAAATTATAAAAGAAAGCTTCTGTTAGTTAAATGTCCGTTTCTATCACTGCAGATTAACTTTGATCTCGGTTTAACTTGCTCTTCATTTTTTTCTAATTTTAGAATTAGAAAAAGATAAATAGTTAACTATAAACCAAGATTAAAATTAAAAAGTGTTGGCAAAAATAGACACAAGAATTTTTTAAGATCTTAAAATTTTTTAATTTAACATTACAACATTAAAAACAATTCTTTACGTTTGTATAACTTACAACAAATTAATAAATAGTAAACAGGTCAACAAATTAAACGAGCTATAATTATATATGTGACAAAGTAAGATTTATTTTTTCACAATTATAATTTTCCGACGATACATTTCGACTATACTTAGTCCTCAACAGTCACAGAAATATAATTACACCATATATCAAAATTAAATTAACATATTATGAGGATTGTCTCATCTTCGATTTATTGTAAATAATCGAAAAGTATCGTTGGAAAATTATAATTATGAAAAAATGAATCTTACTTTGTCACATCTAATTATAGCTCGTTTAATTTGTTGACTTGGGTTTACTATTTATTAATTTGTTTTAAATTTAATAAATTAAATTAAAATAAAATACAATATTTATGAATTTCTTATACAATTAATATAATAATATAAACTAAATACCGGAAATATAAGTTACGCTATATATTTAACGTTATACAACTTAATCTTTAAATATCATACTACGGGAACAAAACACTTGAATATACCTAAATCAATTCGACGATTTATAATTTTCGTAACAATAAACATATCGTAAACAACTTTTTTCAATTGGAATATCATTGAGGAACAAAACGATACCAAGCAAATTTTTATTAATAAAAAAGTTACAAGCAATGGAAAAAGCATAGGAAAAATAAAGTCGAGTATGCCATATCAAAAAGATATTTAAAGATTAATCTATAAAAATAAGTCGAAAAAATATTTATTACTAATTCTCTCTAAAAATATTCTGCAAAATGAAATAATCCTTTGTCTTTTAATGAATATTTTAGAAGAAAATAGAGATTTTATACCTGGGCATAAAGATATAAACGACCGCTTATGTATACTTTCGCTGAGATCCAAGTGCAGTTTCTTGTTAAGTAATGGACTGCTTAAAATCTAAATAAAAACTATTATTTCCGCGTTATTACCGATAAAGAAACAGTCATTTTCGAGATGCAAACCCGGAGGAAAATATTTTCGAACGTTTTCACGGTAAACGAAACAACGTCGACTTGCGAACGATCGCTTCGCAGGTCCATATCCGGAAGGCATCATGCCGGTTGCACAGTATGTAGACCGCACCAGGATCTTGAGCATGCGAGACGCCTGGTCGCATTTGGTAGGCAAATGCTCAGAAACTCCGCCGTCAAATATTGAGACACGTACACATCAGGTAGATGAAGAGAGAGAGAGAGAGAGAGAGAGAGAGAGAGAGAGAGAGAGAGAGGAAGAAAGGGAGATGGAGAAACCTGCGTGCACATAAGGCGACCGCACGCGGAATCCAGCAGGCGAGCGCAAGCTATTTATGTAAACGACAGTTCCCGAGGGTGTCGAAGGCGCGTTCGCTTATATTTCCGGCATTTTGCGAACGCATTACGCGACATTCAGGTGACATATTCTCGCAAACCGCGTCTTTCTCTTTCCCTCCCCAACCTGCCAGCCGCATTTTTTTTCCACTCGACGACGACGACGACGACGACGACGCGACAGGTAAACCCGTCCGTTCTTATGGTGCGTCAAGGCACTTCCGTTTCCTTCCTCGGATTCTCTTTTTTCTCAGCTTTGTATCTATCCTTTTGTTTCACTGACGGCTACGAGAAGGTACGGCGGCGGATATCGCGCAAGTAAAGCCACTTTGCTGCAGTGATAGCTTTATACTCCGTGGAATTTGTACGCAGTGGTATTGTTTCCTCGCAATATAGGACGCATTTGGAAGTAAAAGCTTGTGTGTTCTCTTCTTCATTCGCAACTTCTCACTGAATACTCCTTTCGGCCTTCATCATTTCACATTTTCCTTCTCCCTTCTCTAATTTCCTTTCACTGTGTATTTATAGAGGGTGTACGAAAAGTCTTAGACTTCTTAAATATTTTGAAAAATAAGTATTTCTGAAAAAAAATGTTTCATACAAAAGTAGTAGAGTTGTGAGTGGTGCATTACATAACAATAGTAGTTAGATATCATTGTATAAATCCGATCCAACTTCCACGCAATACTCGTTAGGTAATCCTAATGCTATGGTACTGTAACTTTCAAGCCTCATATAATTTGCAAAGTACTGATTAAAAAAACTTCATTATATAAAATATTTTGAAAAGCTTTCGAGATTAATTGTAAGAATACGCAATAAAAAATTAGAGTTTCTATTTAAAAATTTCAAGATAATCTTGACAATCATATCCAACATCATTTACAAGTCTACAACTTTTGAAAGAAACTTTTTTTTTTAGAAATATTTATTTTTCAAGAATAAAGGAGTCCGGGACTTTTTGCTCACCTCGTATATGACATCTACTTTTCAATTCTTTATGCCAATAAAAGCTCTGTCGCTATATTCTTTTTCCCAACTGTTTGCTGCTTAGAAAGTTAAAAAATAAAAAAAGATGAGAGTAGTAGAGACTAGAGACTATAATAGATATCTGACCACGAAATAAAACACTTTTGATTAGGCTATTATTTCTGTTAACTTCTAAGCTAGAATAAGATAGAAACTAGAATGGGATAGCACATATAAAAAGAAATAATGTACATATATACTTTTTTTTTACTCATTTTGACAATTGTTTGTGGCCAGACTCTGTTATATTCATAAGGTCTCTAGTACGTGGAGACAAAGGAGGGTAGAATTTTCAGTACATGAAAACTTTGTGAGCTTACATTTTGCGTTTCATAATTAAGCATTGTAATTCCATTCAACGTACATACGTATAAACGCTGGAAGCAATATGCGCAAGTAAAATCGCTACGTGAAGGCGGCATTTCCCTAGCGATAATGTCTTTGTTTCGCATTGTTTCGATCATTTCGATCCGAGACATCGATGAGAAAGAGAGAGAGAGAGAGAGGGAGGGGGGAGGGAGAATGAAGTGAGACACCATTTGCAATGCTATTACTTCGACTTTAGTGGTAACAATGGCTAATTTGAATGTATTAATTCCAAGTTGACACGGTAACGTTCATTGTTCGGTTGTAGAAGCTGGATAAAGGATAGGAGAGTGCATTTAGCAAGTGCATGCAGGATATATTTCATGGCATTCATAGACCCTAGATCTTTGTGTATTTCTATAATTTAATCAATTGTATCTCAATCAATCAATTTAACAAAATTCTAATCAAATCAATTAAATTCTAATTAAATTCATTAAATCAATAAAATATATGCTAAATGAATAATTACTTGTGTGATTGACCCTTATCGTACCATCTACAATTTGGTGCCTCATCCATATCATCAAGTCACTTCAAATCTCTTCGTTTTTTCACCTCTTCGAAATAATTCAAAAAATCTCTAAAAATTCATCAACATACTTTCAACTTTCTAGAATAAATATTGACTCTTTATTTTGGAAAATAATGAAATGTAGTATAATTTATAATTACCGAAAGACTCAAAGAAACTTGCACGAACGGGAATCGCTCGGTCACTAGTTACCCATATTAATACGGTAAGGGTTAAAAAAAGAAAAAAATATTTTCGAGAATTTAAAATTTTGTAAATACTACTTCTTGAATAATTATTATCTGTAACAGAAATGCATGCAATTACGTAGACAAGATACAATATATTAATCTTCAATATAATTCAAACTGGAACGTAAATAAAACGAGACATTTTTCACCGTAAAAGCTATAAATTACTGTAAAAGCAAATGCTTTAATTTCAAGCGAAATCGAGTAATATGCTTTTAGTCATATTTTTTTCTTTTAATCCTTTATTTGCAATCTAGATCTTTTTTTAGCACATAAGCGAAATTTCACTCTCAAATTTCTCCGTAAGTAAAGAAGTTCAATTCTTCACCTTAAAATAATCGAAAAACTATTTTAATAATGTAATGGAGATGTTAAAAAGTAACTCTGAATTTTACCATATTTTTAAAAACCTAGAACTGTAAAAATAACTTGGGCTGGATAAAAAAAAAGACCCAGACGAAGTATAATAAGTATAATAAGTCGTGAATGCGCCAGCGTTCCTTAATTTTATTGTCACTTAAAATAATTTAATAATTTCTTCAATCGATCGATGGTTTTATCACATTGATAGTAATATACAATTACGGTGTAATAATATTGATCCTGTAAGAGCATCCCTTAATGGATAAACAGCCTTGTGTGCATGCGCGAAATAACCAGGACAGCTCGTCGACGTGTCGCGTCGCGTCGCGTCGCGTCGCGTCACGGCGCGGCGAGACCAGGCGCAGACAGAGTGGTGTGGCGACCGAGTAAATGCATGTATATTGCTTCATGAATGCGCGTGGCGATGAGCTTGTAGTTAGCCGACGTTGTGCCGTCATTATTAGCGCGGCGGCTGGCTTATGCGCGCCGCGCATCCAGAATCCACGCGGTGACAAATGGCCCGCTCTGACAGACGAAACGCGCCGGAAGCAATTTGTGCACCGGGCAAATTCGCCGGGGATTCCGCGCGCCGCCCTAAAAATAACGAGCAACGAGCGGGAAATGCAGACCGCGACTCGTTCTAATTATCATTTCACCCGCTTTATTTTATAATTGAACCAATGTGAAAGATCAGCTACATCAAGATGTCTGTTTTTCACGAAAAGAAAGATACATCTATTTTGAGAAATTTAAGTAACAGAAAATTAAATCTCTCACATAAGATTAAAAAAGTTACACGATCTAATTGCACACAAGTAGCATTATTGTTACCAAATTAATTAATTGGTTTTGCTGTGGTATCTAAAAATTTTAAAGTGATGTGTAAATGCCAGTATGGGCCAACACGGGATATCGGTGTGTGATACAATCAAATCTTTATTAATCAACAGTGGTAAACGTTTTGACCTTTGTTTCAGATCGTCTTCAGTACATAAAATAATGATAAGAACAATTAGTTAGCCGCAAGATCACATTACGAAGACTGTGTCCAATATTACCCGAAGATGTACATCAATTTGGCGGATTCGATGTATCGCAGAATCGAAGAACATTTAATTACCACTTAATCGGTATTGAATTAAAAAATATTTTCTTTCATTATTAGTCGAGCGTTCGAATTGTGAGCAACGTTTTCATACTCATCATGCAAGATACTCACATTGAAAGAAAATCTTTCTTAAGAATATTAAAACTTTTTTGTAATATTATTCATCAAACTTGAGTTCTCTACATAATTATTTCGATGGTCCAACAAAAAATTATTTTCTTCAGATCTTTATCTATCTAAATTTTTAGATACTTTGGTAAAATCATTGTTTCCGTGTAGATATATCTACTTGGAACAAGAATTACAATTCACAAATCCATGCAGATTATTTTCCGAAATACAATACATACATTGATAATGATATATATATTATCTTGTGTAAGCCTTTTGGATATCTTGATTCATAAAATCAGGGCTGGCATATATTTGAAATACTTTTATTTAAAACACACTATTTGCAATACAAGCGTATTTTGTATTTTTTATTTTAGCGGATCACATAAAAATATTACGTATTTTGTATTTTGTATTTAAAAGAAAGATTGAAAGCTTTTTTTGTATCTTGTAATTCAAATAATAAGGTTGATTATCAATGTTAGTTTGAAATACAAAATACAAAATACTTTCATAATCTTTTGTTAATACTGAAATATAAAATATACAAAATACTTTTATATGAAATACAAAATACAAAATATTTTCATGTATTCCGAACAAACACAAAATACAAAATATAATTGTCTTACTAATACTGTTTTTCAAATAAAAGTATTTTAAATACATGCCCAGCCCTGCATAAAATTATTGTCACAGTGTTAACGAGATGAAATATCAAACATGGAATTCATGAAAGTTTGGGATTTTAAATTCCTGCGGTTAAGATCCTAATCATTGTTATTACTCGCTGTAATATACGTGCACATTCAAGCCAATGTTTGGATCCGCTAAAGGCAGATCCTGACCCCTTATTTCTGGTTTAATTACGCTCTAGCTCGAGGCAAGAGGGTGAAAGATAACTGCAGGCTTTCGCTCTTGGATCGATAGAGCGAAACAAGACGTGAGGAAGGATACGACGAGCCGATTTCTATCTACCTCGTACGGCAAAGGAAACACGAGGAATTCTGTTCGAGCACCAAATTAAAAAAGAAGGAAAAAGACGAAAGAGAGAAGGAAGCTGAAGGCACCGAAGACATACAGAGAAAGTGACGGCGCGGCGCTGCACCCGATTTAGCGCGCGATGGTTGCATAAATATCCTCGGGCCATTTATTTCTTTGCGAGAGATACGCAGCGTACTATTAATCTCATCGAAACTGAGGGATGTTAATCTCGCTGAAGGAACCAAATTATGATCTTTCTGCGTTAAAACCGGCGGTGAAACGATCATCGATTACCAGTGCGTAAAAATTAAGTTTTCACGTAAGTCAGTCGAGAAATCCGCATTCAACGCACTAAAAGTGGCGTCAATCTCAATAAGAAAACGACGTCTGGGAAAATGTTATCTCGGGGAAAAAAGTTACCAGTCAGAAAAAAGGAAGGGAAGTTCGGCTATTGTTACGACCGGGAAATATTACCCTTTATCGCATCCCGCTCTGATCATTGCCGAGCCGATACATTGAAGGAGCTTTATTCCCGATCCCCTTTTCAATCTCCTGATGGGACAATTTCCTTCGGAACGACGAATGATCAGACCAATATCTATTTCTGTACTTTTTTCAGGGCGTCCTCCGTCCAAGCTCAGTGGTCCCACAACGCCGTCGACCTCTATTTCTATTAGCCATTTATGGTCGATGAGTTACTTTATGTAGTTTCATCGATTCCTTTTGGTCGCCTCTCGATCGTGCCACGATATCGGTAGCCAAATAAATCGTTAGGGTATTGTGTTATAGACGACTACGGCTGTGTGTTAAAGTAATTCGGATAGCGCATCAAGCGTAACAAGATCTAATCTATAAAGGAGATAGAGATCTCGTCCTTTTCAAAGATGTTAACGAGAAATATGTATCCACGATAAAATAAATACCTTTCTTTCTTTTTATTTCTTCTCAAAAATTTTATGAGATCACTTTTTAAAGTCAAAGCAAAATTGATCATTTAACGAGAAAGATGAAACCTCTAATTGCTGAAATATAGCGACAAGATAATTTCAAGTCCGCTATATAATTATTTCAGAGAATGTGCAATTATTTGTCCTCATTATCTATTCATATCCTATTTACATCTCAAATCAGTCCCACAATGTTGGTGTATATACGTATTGTATTATTTTGCATTATGATAAAATTGCTCCTTTGGTTTTTCAGATCATAATTAAATAAAGAATTTTCTTATAGTTTTTAATTCTTTTAAACATTAAGTATAAAAAATATATTCGAAAATAGTATTGATAATTGTAGCAATTTTATTCTTAATCTGTTACAAAATAGTTTCAATGGTTTTTAAACGTCAGCAGATTTCTAAAATCTAATTGAAGTTAACGTATGTGTGCATTGAAAAAAAATATAGTCAATTTTTAATAAATATTTAGTTGAATACTGCCAACTAAATATTTATTAAATATAAAGATATATTTATTTGATACAAGAAATGTTAATTTGATTTAACAATCATTTTTTTCACTGAACAAATATTTATTTACTGTAAGTAAATGTCTAGTTGGCAGTATTGAACTAAATATTTATTAAAATTGACTATATTTTTTTTTCAGTGTAGATACGCGCGTCCCACAAAAACTTCATAACAGAATCAATTCTATGTAGAGCGAAAGAGCGCAGACAGTCAAGTGCAAACGTGACCGTTTGGAGTTTTATTTCCTAGCTAATTAGCGAAGCGACCGCGCAATCAGAGATTTTTCGCAGCGAGTAGATATAATTACTGGGTTCATGAGAAGAGACACGAATCTGCTTTTGCGGTCACGTCCAGACATAGATATTACTCGGCTGCAATTTGCGAGGACGGGGGTCCGCACGCATTACAATGCACGATGCGTCCTCGGTCGGCACGATCGCTCGCAAGGTAAAATAATGCGGCACGCGCCCGTTATTTTTATACCGAAATTCGCGGAGACTCTCCTTCCTACGCGCGACAAAGCTGCGTACGACATGGGAAACGAGGCGGAGATAATTCGTTCCCCGTGCTCGGCGCTCGAGAAAAGAAAGCCACGTCGCCCATGTTCTCTTGCAGTCTTGCCAGAGCTGTTGTATCGGAGTGTCGAATTGCATTGCAGTTAGATACCTGAAAAGAAAACGCGGCTCGCAACCAATAACGCGCGTACTGCAATATATGTTTCGTAAGAACGAGAAGGAAGAAGTTAAAGAAGAAGAAGACAGTAGAGCAGAAGAAGCAGAAGGAGTAAGAGACCAAGAAGACGAAAAAGAAAGTTACAACCTAATAGCATCGATTTCGAATTGAAATTGTTGTAATGATTTCCAACTAATATTTTAATTCAAAAGAATAATCTAAATGTAACATCATGGACATGTGCGCTACTTTGATTGATAATTACACGAAACTATGAATCAGTTTGATTCATTTGTAGCTGACAGAGAATTAAACCAATCGCCAGGCCGTCCAAATACGCGTAATATCGCGATCATTAATTATCCTAATTGGAGGACCGTTCTCCTGTATATGGCATCGAATAGCAGTTATACCGAAGACCTGCAGCAAGATCGCAACAATCGGAATCTACGGCTTGGCGTTAATCCATTACCTATGTATCTATTCACCGATTTGTGTAAGAGCTACAACGATGACGATGTATTCCCGATTAATAAATATGTGTACACTCTAAATTTCCTACAGTGAAATCTCACTCCAAGAAAGTGAAAATGCAACCACCCTTGAAAAAAAATGAAAATATTTCACTTCTTGAAAAAAGAGTGACGATCTTCACTCTTTTTAGAGTGAATTTTCATTTCAAAAAAGTGAAATCTCATTCCAAAAAAGTAAGATTTCACTCTAAAAAGAGTGAAGATCGTCACTTTTTTTTCAAGAAGTGAAATATTTTCACTTTTTTTCGAGGGTGGTTGCATTTTCACTCTCTTGAAGTGAGATTTCACTGCAAGAAATTTAGAGTGTATACATGGAATATGTCTAAAACAAAAATCACGTTGAAATTTATCTAATTCAGTTTCTACTAATATGGTTTAATTTTAATCTTCAATTAACTCTTTATCTTTTTTCTAGTTTAAGAATTAGGAAAAGATAAGGAATACATTGAACTGAGATTAAAGCTAATATATATTATGTACATTGAAATTGACAGAAATGGGTAAAAATAAATCAGATATCGAAGAACAATGTATCATACTTGAAACATATATATCTCTCTCTTATCTCTCCGAAGTTGATGGTGGATCTATTGGAGCCACTCAATTATAAATCTTTCTATCAAAAATGTCAAACAATTTAAGTTTCTTTATGTTATTATTTGCCAATTTAGATTAATCTTATTAAAATGTACTTAGTATTCATTTTCTTTATACAAGTTACATCATTTTGATTCCTTGAAATTATAATAATTAGTATCTTTTAGCTCTTCGGTGCCACTCTGAGTATGGCATTTTTTTTTCCAATGTTCTTCTAATGCTTATAACTTGTTCATGAATAAAGATACATACACTCGCTTGATATGTATCTTTATATTCGTTATGTTTTTTATGTCTGGAATTTCGATGATTGAGACAATTGTTTATGATATGTTCATTTTTATGAAAGTTGTAAGTATTCGAATTGAGTTGAGTATCCCAAGTGTGTCGTTCCTGTAGTATGACACTAAAGGGATAATTAACATAAATTAAGTACAGGTCATACTGGCTTGGTATCAGTAACTATGTTACAGATATTTTAATGACCTGAGGATTAATTCTACTTAATAAACTACTTATAAGAGAATGTTTCTAGGAAAGCATCAATGACAGTCAATAATACTTATTATAAATAATTTCCCGTGTTACTAAATGTCAGCAATAATGAGAGAGAGAGAGAGAAAGAGAGGAGAGAGGAAGTTAAAAAGCCATTTGTAAATTTATAAAGAGTAAGAAGCATGCCTGAGTTGAGATAATTTTGCGGCGTTTTGCGTAGCGTTATGCAAATCCTCGGAAGTATTGTATTTCTCTCGCGGGCCGGAAACGGATGGCTATCCTCATCCCGGGCCACGTCGCCGTCGCAGCATCTTCATGCCAATTTTACGAGCGTGTCTGCCGAACAGCGCTTCTATTTTCCTTACTTTCGTGACATCGCGTGCGCATCTCGTGCATACGACACGTTACATTTATGCATGGCATCCCGGATCTCGAGCATTTTATGCTCGCCCTGCGCAAAATATGGCAGACGAAACTCTAAGCTCCTCACTGTTTTTCGTCAAAACAGAGACACACGCGGAAATATCGAACATATTAGGATCATTTCTTGTTCCGTGGAATAATCAAATTTTATTTCTTTAAAACTTTATAACTACTCACCACGGATTTTCAAATTGATATCGTCGGGGAAGCGAGAAAATACATAATAAAATTTCTAGCAAAATATATGAAAATGGACATACTTTTTAATAAAATAATATTTGCATTTAATAGAATACATCTGTAAAATATGTATAACGAAAACTCTATTATTTCGGAATAAAATAAAATCATATTTATCTCACTTTGACAGCTATTATATTAGTTTGTTCGTTTTCTGGTTAGTCATAATTCAATTTCAAATATATGGTTATTTATTGATTAACGGTACGCAAGGGAAATTTTTGACATATTTTACAAATCTATTCTATCGATTATAAATGTTGTTTTATTAAAAAATATTCACATTCAACATAGTTTGCAAGAATTTTCTTTATGTTTTTTTCTCGCTTCTGAATCCCAGATAGCTGCAGTGAGTAGACAGGAGTATCAAACAGACTCTCACAAAATTTATATCTATATCTACCTTGTGGCAGTAAATTATTGTGCATAAAAATACAGCAATTTAAAATTTGTGTCAATTTTTACTAAATAATGAGATTCTATCATGAATAAAAAAATAAATAAAATAGCTTTAATAAAGTAATCTCAAATTAATTCGTTATTTTGTTCATCTTTATAATCCATTGTATGTTGTTTTATCATTATCTACCTTTATTTCTTACATAATCTTCATAGATAAAATACATAATTTTTTAGTCATTTATTCAAATATTAAAAATAATGCATATCTTGCAAAAATAATCAGCAAAAAGGATGCGTCACCCATTTACTACTTACATATTTAAAAATATTTTAATCTTGCCACATTTCGACTGCAGTCTCGATTGTTAGCATCAATGACAGCGAGAGCTACGAAAACTTTTCTCGGCGCATTCACTCGAGCAAGTCGGGTAACCCAAATTAAAAACGGTGGTGAGCAGAGTAATGGGACTGAAAACCGCAGACTACATACGGCGGACTTTTTGAGTTGCTTTAAGCGCGACAAGGCAGAGTTTCCGACCGTTTTGCTTGCTTTATCAGAACTCCGCTAATTAATTCCGGAGTGCATGGATTAGACTTTCTCTCATGAGTGTTGGAACCTTGCACGCGCTCTTCGACTGCTTGGATATCGAAGTTGATAATTCTCAACCATTACGAGTTTTATGCTTAGCAACGGAAATCTGATATCTCGCTTGATTTCATTCACGGACAAAATTTTTACATTTTTTATTTTACATTATAAAATTCTATATATAAGAACATATATCGTTTCAAACTATCCTTTGTATATTAATTTTATACTAATTTTTAATTGAAAACTTATTCATTCCACGAAAGATATCTATATAGTAATAAAAATTCTTAGTAAGAGTAAACAATTATTTAATATTATAAGATAACATTAAAAAAGTTTTTATAATAATTGTTAATAATTAATAGTTGCTAAGCAACTGCTTCTTATAATTGCAAATGATTATCGAGTGGAAATTTTCGCAAGCTAACCCACGAGAGATTCCTCCGAGTTCGACTATTCGTCTATTCAATTTTCCTGGATTTGCATTTTGTTTCGACGCACGACATGCTCCCCGGCGTTTTACGACGTAGAGAAGGTATTTACGAAAATTACTCGACTATAGCGCGTTCGCCCATTATCTTTTAATGCAGGCTTGCACACAGGACGCCGTAATTTTCAGAAATTAAAATTCCCGAGAGTAACGGATATGCGCGGAAACTGACTACGACCGACGAAACTTTTTCACATGTGCGACACGTGCAACTCGCAAAATTCGAATAAGCAAATAAATACATAGTGACGTAATAATAATAATAATAATAATAATAATAATAATAATAATAGTAATAATAATAATGAAAATGATAGAATCTCAGATTCAATCAGATAATAATTTTAGAATTATTTTATTTAAGATATAATATTTATAAAATATATGGAAGCTTGTTTATATATATGTTATATCCAGAATATAAGCGATATGTGAGAAAGATTCACTATTAAGAAAATATATAAAATATTTGTCACGATATTGCCATCGGAGGTACGTGATGTGTGTTTTACCAAATATTTTTGATTTTATTACTACTTATATGGAAATAAAAACGGTTCAATAATCAATCATATTAAATTTATTGTTTTGAATTTTATGTTTTCATTGTATCAGGAATTTGTAATTAGCAAGATGAGAGAATTTTTAAAAATCAATTAACGCGTTTAATATCATATTCAAGTTGAAAGTAAATTAATTTTTGTCTCAAAATCTCTTAATTATTTATCATTTACCATGCGCGATGTTGTTCTGCATTACGAGGACGTATAAAAATATACCAAATACCGTGTATGTGAACGTTACTGTTCTCATAAACTTGGTGGCCCTGCTGCGAGCATGACCATCCATCCAGTAAACTTTCCACGAGTTGTACTTTGTTTTATCAAGCGGCAGTTGGCGCTACGGGCATTTTATGATGTCGGGACCTTTATAATGTCTTAATGTTTGGCTACGTCCAGGTTTCTGCGCGAAAACCGTGGCTATATTATATCAAGATAAACAATTTCCCGGAGCGAACATCCTAAACCATTTCTCGCGCTCTCGTGCTCGCGAAGTTTTTTTTTCTATCCATTCTCACTAGCGCATATGTTTCGCGAGATCATATTTACTCGGTGTAAAATTATAAATCTCTTTTTCTACCGCATGCTGCACGGGGGACATGGCTTTAGTTGAAAACTCCGCTTTTCGTAGGTATAATGTATATCTCTTTTAGAAGCTTACTATATGTTCAAAATAGGTTAATACAAACGCATATACGTTTGCATGTAAAAAATTAGCTTACACGCAGCCATCAGATTTTTGTGTTTAATTATCATAAATTTATACAAAAATATTAAATTATCGTACAAAAAATGAAAATATATCGTACAAACGATAAATTATCGCGCAAAAAAGGAAATGGAAATAAAAACAGTTATCTAAAAAGTTATTTTTATGTAAATATACGCTTAAAAATGTTCGCGCGTTTCAGCAAAAGCAGATTTGATATTTCGCGAAATTTCGCTACCTGCAACGCGCGCCGGATGTGCCAACGTAAACTGTTCACTTGTCACCCCGTAGGACCTCGCCAACTGTAATCAGGGATATTTACGCGTAATTCTCCAAGGGAAATATCCGCGGTAATACGGTTTTTGACGCTGAATGTCGCAATTAGACACGCGTGACGACGAACTTGGTGAACAGCATCAAGGAAGGTCCCGACGCGGTATTATATCACAAATGCTACGCGAGAATTGAGCCACACAACACGGCGTATGCCTGGAACGTGTGCGGGCATACACGGCATATGTTATATCCGTGTCGGACGTTATGCGACCGCGGCTCTTTGTGACGCGGCCTGGCTGAGGTTACACGCAGCGATTGAATAAATATTCATTAGCGTAATTAGCATGCGTGCGTGACGTGCTATCCGGTAGAATGCTTTTACGCCTTTAATTGCCGCCCGTGTGTCCGCGGGCGCGACTCTTTCTCGTAGCTGCTCTGTAATTCGTAATGACAGGCCGTGTACACAACTCGTTGTATACGGGTTATTGGGTGAAAAGCTCAGGAAAAGATAAAAGTGATATCGCTCTCGAATTCAAATTTCATTATTCCCTAATGAATATTCTACTTTCTTCAAATAAAGCTTTGATACTATTATGTATGTCATATTTCATCAAAGAGAAATTTAATGAAAATACTCTGTTAATTATTCCATGATATATCTCATAATTTATGATCATAATTAGTTTCCTAAATAATGTATTTTCAATAAGATAAATAAACTTCTTTGATATAAAAATATATACGTTTTATTAATATGTTATTTAAGATTCTGTTAAATTTTATAGGGTCAAATTAACTTAATGTGAGTTGCCACTGCTCCTACTTAATAATATCGTTATTTTTTACTAAAACAATGATTATATTTGACACTATACAGTATCAATTTAACATTATATAGTGTCAAAAATGTTTAATTATCATTTTAATAAAAAATAACGATATATTTAGTAGGAGCAGTGGCGACTCACATTATTATTATTAATATTAGGTTAAATTTGATACTACAGATTTAACAGTGTAGGTATATCCCAATAACTGCAATTTTATTGTTATCGGTTAGATTGCGAAAATGTAACGAAAATAGTAAGATTCTTAAAACGCGCGAATTAATGAATAATTGCAAATAAACAAATCAACAATCATTGAGTTTACTCACTCATATTGAGTTTACTCACTTGAGATGATATCTATCGCTACAATTCTTTTCTCCATAGTAAATTCGTCCAAATTTCACATTCACTCACTCGCGGATAATAAATTAAAACTTTGATCAATTATTAATTTACACATGTTAATGATTAATCACCCGAGATTTTATTCGGCATTCTCAATGCGATTTTTATTTACATGTAATGCTTCGCTCGCTCCTTTCAATAATTATTTATTCGCGTCAAATCTTACCGACAATGCAAATATTATACAAAATTTTGAAGCAGCTGCCAAAATAAGAAACAATATTATAATAAGAATATTATAGCCGTAACAAGATTTACTTGAGGAAATTATTCCATATTCATGCTAGTAACTATATCTATACTATATAATACAAAAGTCTGTTATTTATTTTTGTATTTTGATACTACATGTGACTATGATATTACTGTTAATCTATGATTACAAAATTTATATTACTGAAATAAATATTGTAATTGTAATTATCCTCATACACATGATCAATCTAAGTATAAAAAATCCAAAATGCAAGCGATACTACGATCGCGCGGAGTTCATATAACAGAACTGTCACACTAAACGATAAATTATATCAAGCGTAATATGCCGGTTGCTCGATATTTCCGATATTACCCGCTTATATCTTTATACGATATTTAGTCTCAATAACTTTTATAGATTACAATAAGCCGTTATCTCGGCCGTTATCTAATCTTTAAGTCTTAAGCTTTAAGTTTTAAGTAAGAAGTTAACCAATCGTATTCTTCTGATATTCGACTGATCATTTTCCCACAGCTTAAGATTTAAAGCTTAGTAACAGCTTATTGAAATTATTAGAAAACCTATTAAGATCTTAATCTATATGAGATAAACGAATCATATAAAGTTATGAAATGAATGATTTTATTGAAATATCCAAAAATTTAACTAAATACAGATTTGGAAATAATTTTATTGAAAATAATTACGTAGGAAACTCAAGCATAATAAGCAATTAACATTATAAATAAACATTTTATAATTACCGATAGTCCAATAAAATCATTTTCAGATCTGTATTTGACTAAACGTTAGATATTTCACACTGAAAAAAAAAATCTAGTTATAACTAATTAATATTGAGTGAAATAATTTTAACTAAATGTTGAGGTAATATAAATAAACATAATTTTATCTTTACACAAATATTTAGTAAGTATTAAACGGCATTACCTACAGCAATACTTACTAAATATTTGTAAAGATAAAATTATGTTTGATTATACTACTTCAACATTTAGTTGAAAGTATTTTACTCAATATATATATTTGATAGCTATAACCAGATACTTTTTTCAGTACAGCAAAAACCGTTTTTTTCCGTACACAACCTTCATACCGTGATATGATTTAAAGCCTAGCGCACATTACTCATGGCATCAATCTCGGAAATCCGCTGTCTTCTTTCCCTTATAAATCCGTGTTCTAATACCATAAATAATTTATCGACAAACACGAAAGGTATCTTTATTGCCGGTTCTGATGCGTCATTGGTTCCGATGTTTTAAATCATAACTACATAAATATGATAAGTCAAGTATGACTATTTCATGTGTCAATTGAGTATTATTTCCGTTAAATGCGATGTTCACGCATACATTAAATATAACGTGAGTATCACATAATCATCGTCATCACCAGTCATTATTAAATGATGGATATTAATAGATTATTAATAGACACGATGCAATATTGGTCAGATAACTGATACCCGTTACTCCCGATATTTGTTTGTGAGAATAACGTATTCATGTGACCAACCAATGAGGAATGCGTGGAATTTCGACTAATTTTTACGATAGACGAGACGATCCTAAGCAAAATATTGCTTCAGCAAAGGGGAATGTATGAGAGAATTCTCGGAAAAGGAGCGAGCTCGGTCGCATTGTTTATGTTATTATAAGAATACCGTAAATGATACCGTAAATACAATACAATTAATCCGTTTAAACGTGAAAATCATCGGTTACAGTGGTTTTTTGATATTCGTCTGTGGCAACTCTGAAACAGAAAAAGCGCAGTTTGATGGAAAAATGATGGATGCCCACAAAAGCGATATACGCTTGGCATTTATTGTATTTTTCAATAAATCTGACAATATTTTAAATGCGATAAACACATTAAAATGCAACGTTCTGTGCAGGATAATCGCAACGTGACGCGGCAATTTTCATCTAGAGATTATCATGTATTAGTTATTATTTCTCGCGTGCGCAAATTGAAGCGGTATTAACCTTATCATATTCAAAATATATTGCTCGAAATTCCCTAATATCACGGACAGTATCGTGAATAAAAAATAAGAAATTTCAATTGTTTAAATTTATACAGTGAGTGCAAAAAGTATTCACACAGAAGAAATAGCTTTAAAAAAAATTTATTTTTAAAAAATAAACGTTAATTTCAAATTAATAAACAAAATGAGCTCTCTAGATAATAAAACAATCATCAATCAGAAATTTCCGAGCGATTGAGAGCAATAATAGCGCAGAAGTTGGTGCGTTTGATCTTCACAATAGTATATTTCAATTCTTACATAAAATATCGATCGAACGTTTCAGCTCCATTCGAGCCATCTTCAGCGATGAAGTAATTACATGTGATGTTGTTGGTTGATTATGTAAGAATTGAAATATAATATTATGAAGATCAAACGCACCAACTTCTGCGCTATTATTGCTCTCAATCGGAAATTTCTGATTGATGATTGTTTTAAACATTAATTGGCAATTTTTTAACAAAGAATAAAATAGATTGTATATTTCGCAAAATTCTTTTACCTAAAAATATATGTGTGTGCGTGTAATTATTAAAATATATTATAAAATTAATAATAAGTATAGGGCTACGAGCTGAGCCAGGTCTTAATGCTGTGTTATTAAAAAAACATAAGATTATTATAACAATTCTATCAAGTTTAACACTGAGAATGACCCAATTGGGATTGAAATAAACTTGTTTGTTGTAATAAACTTATGTTTTTTTAATAATATGGCATTAAGACCTGGCTTGGCTCGTAGCTCTATACTTATTATTAATTTTATAAATTATTTGAGCCTTTTTTCTTATATTAAAATATATTATTTTAAAATAATAGAATAGAAAACCGTATTATTTGAGTGCACAAAAAGTATTCATATAGTCGAATTTAGTTTGTAAAATCAGAAATACGAGAAGTTTTTTTGTTTATACTAAAATAACATATACTCATAGTGTATAAAATTGTTAATTAATATTTATTTTCTACATCTTTCTATGTATTTAAGACCTTTTTTTATAAAAGTTTCCCTGCCCGAATACATTTTGCGCTAATTGTATATGCGAATTAATATGTAAAAATATATTTAATATAATAAATTTTACATTAAAATTTTCGTTAACTAAACTTTTTGGACTTTGTGTCTAATTTTCTATATTATATTGAAAAATCCAAAATTTAAACACTTAAATCTATATACACAAATACTTGAAACAAAATTTTGAAAGAATAATATTAACAAAAATTAGATTATTTAAATATATTTTGATATCGATACATTTGTATTCACTTTCCAGTTAGCGCACCGTGAGGTATATACAAAATATACAAAAAAAAACGTAGCGAAATGATCTTCTCACAAAGTTCGTGCGAATATCGCGTTTCAGCATTGCAGATCTCTGAAATTCCCGTAAATTTAATGATAGTACTCGAACGCAACTAAATATCAATACGTTAACCATCCCGCGAGTGATCCGATGGTAGCGGATAGGTTAAAGCGACACTATATCGATACCATTGAATACATACGTGTTAGTCTTTTTGACTGATTCGAAATGCAACGCGGGTCAAATAAGATCGGCCGTACGCACCGCTCACGCACACGATCGGTAATCAATAGCCTTGTAGCTGCCAGTAGCTGCATCCGTGTGCCGGAGATAGCTCCGAGCTACATGCGTATAATGGCAGACCTTCTATCACCAAATCGATCCCGATCGGATTTATTCCGAGCATTGTCTCGAGGCACACCACGCGTGCGTATGGCTTTATAAAAAGAATAGCTTGCAGCGTTCCATTTTCCACGTATTTTTGACGTCGTTTCTGTCTCCTTCACGTTCGAGTTTACTATTGCAGGAGAGGATAGGTAGGGGTATTCCGCTACGAGAAAGAACGGAGGTGGATTTTGTAAAAATGCGCGACACGGTCGGACCGTTGTCATTTAATTTCCTGTGGAACGCGCTGAGAAGCACTTACATAAAGCCGTGTATCCGAGATACCGATTGAACTTCATGCTCCTTTATTCACATAATTTTGTAAAAAAAAATTGTTAAATATATATTGCATGTATAAAAATATTTTTTCATATGTACTGAGCATCGATATAACTATTTCGAGTCTATGTGTACGAATATTAATTGTGCGATGCTCTACATGAATATATCAAGTGGTGTATAGATTACATATTTCGTGGTATTGATTGGTATCTGCCAAACCCCTTTGAAGCGGCGCCTCAACCTCTGTAACAATACCCTTGTGAAAAGATGTTATTTATTTTTCATTTTTCACGCTCTCTTGCCATCAGATTTTTCCGATCCGCTAGGTATCCACTGCCGCTGTTTATATTTTTATCTTCTAGAAGAGAGAGGGAGGGGAGGCAAGCCGAAACATATAATCGATAGAAATATGTGGATGTTACGGGGTGAAACGAGTTTTTATGCTGTTCCAGATCGGTTTGGTATTTTCTCGTAAAATGATACCGTAAAAAATAAAATCTATCAAAAAGTAGCAATTAACAAAAATTAATAAAACGTAATCACGATTTCGTCGGAAAAAAATACACATTTCTTTTATACTTTTTACTCAAATTTCCAATAACGGAAAGTAAGCTTTGTGAAAAATCATCCAAAAAAACATACAAAGTGTAAGCTTACACTTTTTGATCAATTTACAGGCATTAATCATGCCGTTTGTTTCGATGTGTTAACTACTTGATAATTGACAGTTTTCACTTCGTGGAAACGTGATTCGAAATTCAACAAGCGTCGAAATAATTATATAATTTTGGGGGAGGGAGGGAGGGAGGGGGAGGAGGAGAGGCGACAGTACGGTGAACGAGAAGGATGTTCCGACAGGGAAGAATTTCATAATCTCTTAATTGCACATACCACGAAAGCACCACTCATTTACATTTATATATCGCGTGCCGATGGTTCGGTGCGTCCAGGATAGTTGAGCTTTATTTTTCTTGCCGCATTTCTGCAAAAGAATTTCTGCGCGCGCGTGCGCGCGCTTTCCCGCATCGCGTCTGGTGGTTTTTTCTTGGTTGCGAAATTATCCGCCGAGGGTATTAAACGTCCTCGATGTTGGAGGCAGAGCACGCACCTGCACCTGCACATGAAATTCGCGATTGCAATTACGGAGGTCAACGCCTCGGTCGCAAAACGTTCGTGTCGGATGATTCGAGAATTCGCAGCTCATAATCACCGATGGGGAACTTCGAACGGAAATGAAGCTTCGCGACTCACCGAGCTTTTCAACTGCTCAATATGGCAATTTGCTCCTGGCTTGTAGGTATAGGAAGTATAACCAGAGCTATCGTAGCTTCCTTTCAGTTATGGATTCCTAAAAATGCGATATCGATAGCCTCCATAGCAAGCATTGCAGATAAAATCGAAAACGATATCGGAAACTTTTAACTTTAACTCACGTAAACTAACTCACGTTAACTTTTTACTTCCCATAACATTAATTGAATTCCTAGTCAAACATTCATGGAGCATTAAATATTTTACTTCTGCAATAATGATCATAAAACTTAAGCTTCGATATTTAAATATTCCATATTTAATTAGAATTAAAAAATATATACGCATATCAAATTTTATAAAGATTTTTAGATTGATTGTTTCTCTAAATTAATCATAAAATAAAACCTTTCTCTACGCAAATAAACAAATTACTACGAAAAATAAAAATATAATTACAAGAATAACGCTATTATAAATAATATCAAATATATAACAACGACTCATTTTAGCAAATTGATACAATTTTCTTATTTGCCATGAATATATAAATTCAACTCGCAAAAACCAATCTAGTGTATTAGCATTACTCTCTAAAAAAATGGAATATTTGATTGAAGTTGATGAAATTCGCATAGATTTAACAAATCCGACATAGTATAATTCTTTCGTTTGTTAATCAAATCTTCCATTTCTATTTTATCATTCTAAATTGTATCACTTAATTTGAAGATTTAAAAATGTATATATTGATATTGTTTTTTTGTTAAATAATACATGTAATAATATAATAAGCACAATTTCATTATTAGACACATCACTTCATACATTCGTAATATTCATCTGACTTTTATTTACTACGTAAATTATGACGTGGGTTAAAAGGATCTCTCATAACTCTTCCTATATACTAAAGTCACGTATAATCTTTAGCCTTCCGAATGCACCGGACGCGCAATGGCAACGGCGTCCTCTTTCGTGGGAGAAGTCATTCAACCCGAGGTTCAACTGACAATTATCTCAACGACTCGTTTCGTCTGTCATTGTATCCGTACTCGAGCATAATGCAGACGAGTCGCGACAAAAACGAGTTTCGCCCGCGGTCGCATGCAGAAGTGAAAAAAAGGCTGGCATATGCCAACCGTATATAAACGGAAATAATCGTTTCACCGAATTGTACAAACAACACGCAAATTTACTCTTGCACTGGAATCCTTTTCAAATTGGCATTTTCGTTACTTTTTTTTTTGTTTTTTAGTACGCATACGATAGCCTGTGTTTCGTGCTTATTTGAAAATATAAATTATATACTTGTGTATGATAGTACACAGTAAAAAAATTTATGTTAAATTTAGCACATTTCACATGTCCCAAATGGTCCATCCAAATTTTTGTGTTAATTTAACATAAGATGAATATGTCAGGAAGCAACACAAGAAGTGTAATACTTTGACACAATTTAAAACAAATTTTATGTTAAATTAACACATTTATAATGTTAAATTCAACTGAAATTAGATGCTATTTTTATTTATTTTTGTAACAGATATTTACTGTTACAAAAGAAAAATAACACAAAAGATTTGTATCTTTTTACATATAAAATATCTAACTAGTTGTACAGAACATATTTCTTTAATAAAATTAACATTTATAATATATTAAATCAACACACACATTTTATTCATTTATTCTTAGAATTTACGTTTTAAAACTACATTATTTTTATGATATTTGTTCATTTATCTATAATTGTGTTATTTTAACACTGGAAAAATGTTAAATTTTAATTTAACACAAAATATTCAAATAACACAATCATATTATATTAAATTAAAACTCGGATATGTTAAAAATTCAACACAAAAGAGAGAGTTTTAACAAAGATTCGTTTTAACATAAATACAAAATGTTTTTTACTATGTAGGTATTTTTCACTGATTCTCCAAAAATTAGAAAATTTAGAAAAAAGTTATGTCTCCTATTATCACGTATCTATATTATCATTAAAATCGATCATTTGTAAGAGATTTAATTAACTTTAAACACAACGATCAAAAAACTTTTATATATCATGTGCTAACTCATTCAAGTAGTTTATCGATTTATCGTATCTATTTTAAGCAATCCGTTTGGCAAAATTCGAATTGAAATTTGTGACACCTTTGAGGCATTAAGTCGTACAATACCATGCAACTTACGAACGAAACGGGTTTCGATCAGTACATCGATGATTGGTACCTTCGCGTGTATCTCTGATTAATGTTTAGAGTACGTAAATGCGTTCGTTGACTGCGCCGCCGGCACAGTACACCAACGTGAACCACACATGTAAGGATGGCAATGCGGTTAAATCTCTACTAACAGCCATCCATCTATCCGTAACTACGAGTCTGTACATGAAGGAAACACCTATACACGTTTATTCATATGCGCATATTTACATTCGAGGTATACACGTTTTATTAATAAATTTTACCTACATCTGCACTTTGCCCGCATAAAAATATACTACTAGTGTCATTAGTGCAATAAGTAAATTTGACAAGTGGTGTCACTAATAATGTAATAGTGGTGGAGAAAATTTCATTAAAATTTCACTGAAATGTTTCACAATAAGATTTCAGTGAAATTTTCTTCACCACTATTACATTATTTGTGACACCACTTGTCGAATTTATTTATTGCACTAGTGACACTACATTCTAAATTTCCTACAGTGAAATCTCACTCCAAGAAAGTGAAAATGCAACCACCCTTGAAAAAAAGTGAAAATATTTCACTTCTTGAAAATAGAGTGACGATCTTCACTCTTTTTAGAGTGAATTTTCATTTCAAAAAAGTGAAATCTCATTCCAAAAAAGTAAGATTTCACTCTAAAAAGAGTGAAGATCGTCACTTTTTTTTCAAGTGAAATATTTTCACTTTTTTTCAAGGGTGGTTACATTTTCACTCTCTTGAAGTGAGATTTCACTGCAAGAAATTTAGAGTGTACACTGACATAAATATGCTGTTGATTTAATTAAATTCTATATTACGGGCTGTCACTAACATAAGTAAATAATTTATGTATATTTTTATTGACATAAAGGCTTGATCATTGAAATAATAATTTATGCCTTTATGTCAATAAAAATATACATGAATTAATCACTAATGTTAGTGGCAGCCCGTAATAGACTTTAATTGAATTAACAAACAGCATTTTTTTCTTAATCTAGTATTATATTTTTATGCGGGTGTAAATTCAAATTTTCCAAGGCTCTCGAATTATCGAGATTTAAAAGTTAATGTGGTTCCAAAAATAACATTACACTGCAATCCACACGATAGAAAGGCTTTCCATAAATTAATACGAAATATCGTAACATGTTGCATTTCGTTGAGTTAAATAAATAAACTTTCTGGTTTTCAGGAATGTTAACTTAAAATAAGACATATCTCTGGCTTCACAATCGTCAACGGATCGCGGTTACGTAATTAAGTCCCAATATAAATTTCCTCTATATGCATCTCTCTTTCGTCGAGAATACATCACGTGGAATTTTCACAGGCTTCGTACGTGCGCGTATGCTCGCCCCAAGTGAGAATACATAGCCCATCGCTCACACACATCCCGAGACATGTCAAAGTGTACCCGCGGGCTCGTAATATAAGTTTAATGCGCGCTTAGGCGAGCCTACCGCCGCGCGCGGTTACTGTAAATTCAAGGTGCAAGGTTATGCATGATGTACGATGCATCGACGCAGCGATATTTCCCGATTGGTAGGATGCGTCGGATGACTCTCTAATACCGCAGACGGGTTACGCGAGGAGATGAGAAACGACCGTCATTTTCGTGGTGCGCTTTTATGCGATCGCAGCGCGGATTAACGTTACGAAACGGCAGGTATGACGACGTGTCGGGACACGCATTTTACCGCGACCGGTGAAAAAGCTCGTTCTATAGAAATGCCTTTTTTCAAGAAAGCCGTATTACTGTTCGTTGAATTGTCGGAAGCCATCTTCGTGAGGCTACTCGCTTTTTACTCGACGAGTTGCGAAGCGAACGCGGCTCCTAGTAATTCATACGGGTATATATTACGATGAACTTTGATATATCTACTTTTAATAAAATTTTGTTACGTAAAGTTGTAATAATCTATTCAAAATGTTTCAAAGTAAAAAGGGTGATGTTATTTCTCCAAATAATATTCAGGTTAAACAACTGAGGAATGCATCTGACACACAAATTAAGATTTACGATAAAATAAAATCTTGTAATATTCACGATCAAATTATATTTTGTCATTTTACGAATTTTATTACGTCATTCAGTTGTCATATTATTTCAATCGTGAGATTTATTTTTGTCAAAATATATTTAGAATTATAAAATATTACAAGATATAAAATTAATTATGGAGTGAAATGAGGACAATTGAGAGCAATCGCAGTTGACTTTAGCGTACATCTATTCACGTATTATTACATACAGTAAATGCAAAAAATATTCGTACACAGAAAATATTTTTTAAAAAAGGATGGGAGCTGCCACTCTCCAGCTAATCTCATGAAGATATTCGCTGATTTCAATATTGTTAGTCGGACCACTGAAGATGTTTTTATATATGTATTATTACTTGAATAAAAATCTTATATTATTTACACTAATTACCGCAATTTTGACTCTCAGCGCCCGAATTTGTTGTATTGATTTTATCGAGTTGTTTGATTTAAAGGTTATATTTTTTTAAAAAAACTTTATTTTTAAAAAGTAAATATTGTCCAGCAAGAAATGAGTCACCAAATTGATGTCGAATTGATACGATGATTTCAATACCAATTCGACATCGATTCGACGTTCATTTCTTGCTGGATAATTAACAATTTATTCATAAAGAATAAAATAGACTATGTTTCTTAAAATTATATATACCAAAAAGATGTGTATTAATTATGGAAAATATATCATCTGAAAAATAAGCGAAAATTAATAATTCTATTGTTTGGATGCTCAAAAAGTATTCGTACAATCGAGAAATTTAGCTTCTAAAATCAGAAATACATGCGAAGCTTGTTTGTTTATGTTAGATTGCTCAAAAAGTATTCGTACAGTCGAGAAATTTAGCTTCTAAAATCAGAAATACATGCGAAGCTTGTTTGTTTATGTTAGAACAGTTACATACAAACGTTTCGACTGATATTTAAGCCATCTTCAGCGCATACAACAATAAATTGAAATCATGGATACTTGATGGTTCTGAGATCGCACAATTTGAACATTGAGAATGAACTCCTTAACTAGCGTAAGATATGTCGTAATTTTTTAATATAATGTATAAGATAGACAGAAATACAAACTTCGAATATCATTTAATTCGCTTATCCCCAAGTACAGTATACTGCAAAATATCTGGCTGTTACGCCACATTGGTTTCGCATAGTAACGTGAATCGAGTAAGCGATCGTTGACCCGATGATTGCCAAGAGTGTACGCGCGTGTCCTACAGATACTATCGATTTGACCTCTATTTGCGCAATAGTTTCAGTCAATTGCATTTTATGTGGTCTGACAAAAACAAAATGTGCCGTGCATTGAAAAGTATTTTGCATATAAATACAAATAATCCAATGTGTCGTTTGATCACTAATTTCACAAATATATTTACAATTAAATACAAACACGTAAAAACTAAGCCATTTTAGCCTTCGAAAAAATTAGAATAAGTCCAAAATATTAAATATATTCTGAATTTCGATGTGATAAAAATATGATTCATGCAAATTTTAACAAACCGTTTAAGACTAAATTATTTATCCCTATGTTGTGTTATACTTTAGAAGTAAGTACTGTCATAAAGATTTCTCTTCCAGTTCGGTTTAAGTACGCATAATGTAGAGCAAGGAGCATTAAAATAAATTATATTTTCATGTATCTTGCTTCTACATATTGCATTAATAAGAAAATTGATAATTCACAAACTCGCTTTTTATATTCGTGAAACACAATCCCGAAAATAATGTTCTTCCCAACTAAAATTTTATATGTCTATCGGTGATGGTGGTATTTGCATTAAATAAATTAACATGTACTATTCTGAGTGAACTTGAATACGAGATATCGCTTGAAATAGTAAACGCATGAGCGGATATATCGGGAATTGCTGTTGAGCTTTAAACCACGGTATATAACTATGATACTGTGTGTCGGAAGTCGTTTCAGTTGTAAATGTCACTCGTACATAGACTCTACTACCCCAAAACTATTGGTAAATGACTGCAAATTGATTAGCCGCGACTAGTCCCAGTAGTACTGTGACCTTAATGGCAATTTCCGTTATGTGAGCTTGCTGTTACCTCTTACCATTCTTCTCCTTCCGGTCGCCAACCTATCCCCTATGTTGACCCACCGCTAGTTGTATAGCTATAGAAAAGTGCCGAGCTAAGCTCCGAGAACGGCTTAAGTTTCTAAGCAGGGATATTGTTGAACAGCTTAAATCGCAAAATTTGCTGAGCTGTTGTAAAAACATCGAATCGTACTACGAACAAAGTTTATTTTGCGATTTGTCTTAAGATTTTGATTTATATATCTATATATCTAGTCTAATTTTTTAATATATGTCCAATGTTATTTAAAAGTTTTAATAGATGTTAAATATTTATATTAAGAACTAATTTATAAACATATATAGTTGTATACGTATGTATAGAATGTGTATGGAATATTTATAACAAAAAGAATTTAATTAAATTGGTTTAATAGAATGTTATATTATTTATTAAACTATAATTATTAAATTATTATAGCATATTTAAGGTTTATGGTTTTATAAATCATACTTATTTGATGCATCTACACTTTATAACGCATAGATTTAAATAGAATAGAAACAGCGACTGTCAAAGTGAGAATTAAAATGAACATATTCCATATAAGAATATTCCAGTTGTCATAAAATATGAAAATATAATGCGCCACAACGCGACATGCATGATAATCGCGAAGAAAGCCCGGTAATATCGACTTTGCGTCGCAGCATTGGAAGTATTGAAAATATTGAAAGACATCTATTTTGATCAGCTTGAATGAACGTCAAATTTATGATACAATAACAATAATGTCTTCATATCGGTAATAATTTCAAAAACTTTCATAATAACAAGACAATATTAATAAAAGCTTAAATTAAAAACAAACCGAGATTTTTGTAGTAATAAATTAGAATTTAATCTAATCGCAATTTTGAATTAATTTTAATAAAGCACTGTTTCTTTCTTTAAGGAGAATTTGACGTGACATCACTAACATAAAATTAAATAATACTAGTCAACAATGATTTTGTTAAATGGGTAATTTTGGTTAATTTATACATACTTATGTTAATTCTTTTATGTTAATTCTGAAAATAAAATTAGAATTTATCTTACGGGATCCAATTTTTTGTAATCGACATTTCTTTTCAAAAATTTGTACATTTTCCTAATAGCTCGTTATGCGAGGTTTTTCTCTTAATTAAAATAATATATTTTTATTTGAAGCCTTTTGTAATGAGCAGAAAATTATGTTAAAATCAGTAGTTATTCCCTATAAATCATTTATTTATATATGTATAAGTGGAAGAGATAAAAATAAAAGATTTTTAAATGCATGCTATTCAAAAACCTTCTTATAAATTTAACAAACACATGAAATCAGCGCCAATAATACTATAAGAAACGTTTCAGGTACCGTTATTTTAGAATTAAAAAATTGAAATTTTTCTAGTATAATTATAAATAATTCGATTGTATCTCAAGGAGCGCATAAAATATTAAAATTATTTATCATTAATTTATTGAACACAGTTTAATTATGTGTGTAAATACGTCGTGTTGACCGGACTCTGCCTTGAGCATTTCGAGCAAAGCATCGAAAGAGAGACGCATCGCGAGAAATGGCCGATGCAAATTTACCGTTGCAACGTACAACTTGGTGAAGCAGGCACGCCGTTCTCTCGCAAACCGCATATACACTGCGCCAGGGCCTCTTCATGTAGAATTCATGTACACCTCTCGGCATTCGAAAGAAACTCCACGTAACAAACTGTCTCCGCATCTTACGCCACAAGCATGGCTCTTACAAGCACGCGGCGGTATGATAAAAAAGTATGGATAAAAAACGTGTGTCCTGCGTCACATTGCCGCACTTAATGCATCATGCAAGCATTCGCTCCCCAGTTTTCACATCATACGCTGGAAGATGGCACTTTTGTAGCCATTACGTTGTAGCACGTGCTAAGATAATCATGAATGTGATCTAAATATTCTATTTTGCCAGCACACTTCTACAATGCTGTTAAATATTGCAGTGTTATTTTTTTTCTATCGTTGTTGCTTCAAAACTTAATTTTATTCTACTTGTGATATACGTCGGTCGATAAACGAAAGGAATTAATTATTTAAATAAACTTTTTTAGAAATCATTAAATTTAATTCGCAACTTTCCTTTTTCGACTCGACTTTTCAATGCAGTCTACTTCTTTTACGGACCCTCAGACTTTAAATTTTAATTTCATTATATTTTTAAAAGTGTCTTCCAAAGTGCTTTTCGAAGTTCTACTTTAAAAATGACATCCCTAATAACACACTTTATCCGGGATACATCCTGAGGATGTCCTTAGGATGTTCAAAGGACATTTGGACGTCCTTTGGACATCCTCAGGACGTCCCCCTGGAGGTCCGTGTTGTTAGGGATATTGTATTACAAGTTTAAGAGACAGTAAAAGACGTAGATAAAACATTATTTTCTTACGTGGTAATATGTCAGATCGTATCCTAACAAATATGTATGAGCGTGCGCATCGGTGATATTTCTTATTAGAAAAGTATTTCTTCCACCGAGCGTATGCCTGCCAATATCTCGCACGGGGTGTGTAGCGATCCAACCTCGCCGATGGGGGGACATTAATTTTTCTCGCGAATTGATACTCGGCCCCTTGCACAGTCGACCGCCATAAAGTATACCTACCGCGAGATGCGCCTCGAAAAGTATTGCGTAGCTACGTGCAAAGTGTCTGCCTCTCTGCCGGGACGTGAGATTCTTTACGAATACATTTTATATGCAGAACAGACTTGGCGTACGCTTGGTTTGCTTTGGGAAGAGGTTCGCAGACGAACGAAGTATCGCCACGTTATTTCCGGAAGAATATCTACGCACCAATGCAGCGTATAAATTCTCGTATTAATTCAGGTATTGGTTGAACGTGGTCTATATAACGCTCGCCAACTTGCGAGAGTGAATAACGAAGTTATGCTCTCCGTCACGTCGCACCTACTAATTGTAAGTTCAGTACCGCGGTATATAGTTCACTAATTGTCCGATAAATAAACTGGATTCAGTAGTGCTGTCAATCTAAGTAATATTGTAGAAATATGACATTTCGAACGTAATAAATGAAAACCCTTTGCATTTTATAATCTTAATCATTTCATTACGCGGTTGAGATTATCTGTTTAATTCTCACATTACTACTAGTTAGTTTTTATCCTGTTCACTGTATATACTTTGCAAAAAGTTTTATTTTACTTTTGCTCCTGCAGATTTACTTTGCAGATTTACTCTGTAAATGCGTACATTATAATTTCGCGACATTAATGTATCCCTTCTGTTAATATTTCCGTGTCTCGGATAAAAAGTAACTCTCTAATTTTGAAATATTCTGATTTTAAAGTAACATGTCCATATTATGTCATGTGTCTACGTATTCATTAAATAAACAGTAAAAAATATTTTTTACTTGTGTTAAAATCGATCTTTATTAAAATTTTCATGTTAAATTTTTAATATATTCGAATGACAATTTAATATAATGTAATTGTGTTACATTTGAATATTTTGTATTAAACTGATTGAAAAATGCATTCACCATTTATTTGTTATGTTAATGTTAAAATAATACAATTTATAAATAAATAAACAAATAATATAAAAATGATATATTTTAAAACGTAAATTCTAAGATAAATGAATAAAAGATGTACATGTTAATTTAACATATTAGTATAAATATTATTATAAAAATGTTCCTACAATTTGCTTCTAAATTGTGTCAAAATTATTTTTTGTATTAACGTTTTTATATAATATTTGTATTATTTTCTAACATATTCTTGTGTTAAATTAACACAAAAATTTGGCTGGATCGTTTGGGGCACACGAAATGTGTTAAAAACATATTTTCTAACTGTGAATGTATGCATGTACGAATATTATACAGACTTCGTTCACGTGTGCATTATGCACGCCACGACGTAACGCAGTCGGCGTGGAGTTCTCATAGTCATAAATTATAAGCTCAAAATTCGGAGAGCAAATCGTCGAGAGAGTTTTCCGCTCGTGTCTGCTTTACGTTAAGGAAACCGTAGCACGCACACATTATCGATCTTGGAAAAACTGGGATCGGCGGAAAAGCGGTGATATTATTGTCGGTTTATTGCTGGCGGTTCGTTTAAAAACTCGCAACGCATCGCAGAAGAGATGTAACCGAGACAGCCGAGAAAGCCGTCTGCGGAGAGAATAATAGAAAAGTTACGTGCACGGATCCGTGCACTTTAAGTGTACTGGTATGTATTTTAAACACGCGCGTGTGTATGTGTGTATGTATGTTAAATGTGCATTCACGTGCAAATAGAGCTCGATATAGGGCCGGGCCTGAATGGAATACAAGAGGTACGTCAATCCAACCGCACGAAAGTTATTGAATCAATATATAATATTTAATATATAATATTTGCACACATACACGCACATATCAATATATAATATTCATTAGAAGAGAGAAATGCATTAAATTATGTCAATATTGAAGAACTTTTATATATTTAAAAAAATCAAATGACAATCTTAATTATTTTTTGGTTGAAAAGATTTGACTCTCATTGAGAATAATTACATAAAAAGAAATTGCTATTTTTATACAAACTATATATTTTACTATATTATCTATGTGTTTTCTTAGAGTCAAAATGCTACGATCTTTCCTCTAGAGATATCTACAAGAGCCTATTCCTCAGTTTTGACACAAAGGCATTTAGTTTCTTTTATATCTGTCCAAGATGTCCAATCCATCTTCTAGATCTTTATATGTTATTGGAAAAGTAAAACCTATACGAAAGGATGACGTTATAAAATAAAATCAACTCTCAAAGTTATTTGAGAGATGAACGGCGAGATATAACGGAGGATTACACGAAGAACTGTATAGTTTTCAAGATGTAATTCCACACAAAAATTTAGCATTTCAAGTAAAATAATTTTTGCACAAATAATATAAATAGTTTGAAATAATATATTAACAATAAGAATTTTTACTGGACCGTATATTTGAAAATATATTAACGTTATAAAAACAATTACATATCAATTTTAAAATCTATTCAGAATTCGCGTAAAAAAGGAAATTAACAATTCAAGTATAAATAATAATTTCGTTTTTCTATAAAGATTTTTATAGAGTAAACATTTTTTTATGAAAAGAATCTGACATTTTATGCAAGCATTCGAATATATAAATTGCAAAATCTATGCCTGGCCCAGCGATTAGATACAATTTTAATTCATTATAAAAATTTGGAGATGTATCTTATCGTTTTGTTTTACAAATCTTGTTTTAATGAATCTTGCTTTAATGAATCTCTTTAGTAGGGTAACTATGCCTAGGATCTAATTAAGAAGTTAATTGTGTTTTGACAAATATAATTTGTAATTTTGTCTCTGTATAAAAATCTTTATAAAGTACATTCTTTTTTTATGGAAAGAATGTGACATTCTATGCGATCATTCAATTATGCAAATTGCAGAATGTATACCTAACCAAGCAACTTGATACGAAATCTCAAGTCATTATGAAAAATTTGGAGATTGCAATGTTTTGGAAAATGAAAGTTCCATCTTTACAACCTCTTAGACAGAGTAACTATATGCCTATAGGATCTAATTACAAAGTTAACTTGTTTCGACAAACTAGTTGAGATAGAAAACTTGATGTATATACTGTATACATGTACTTCCCAAATCGCGCAAACTTACACTCACGACGGGTTTATGTATACCGGATGCTGGCAAATTCGTAGACGAGACGGATGTCTTCCTTTTTATCGACTTCGAACATGCGCACGTCTTTTGTTACAGAATTGTCCTTTAAAATGATGGCAATATCTGATCTATCGTTTGTCCTATCTTATATTAAAAAAAAAAAAAAAGGATCAAGAAATTGTTGTTTTCCACGTTGGCAAAATTTCAAAAAATACAACTCTTTATTACATCGAGTTTGTTCCAACGCGGATGTAGCTCTATGCCAGGCTCTACGCATCAAAGGGTGACAATATTGACATCATATACTTACGTCGATCTACCAAAAGATAGTGTAAGCATCAAAGAATAATCTGATACGTTCTAATCCGGTAACGACACAAAATATTTCTTACGACACCTATTTTCTACGACATCCACGAGAAAATATGCTCTCCAAAAATTTGTTTTTCAGAATTTAAAATTTTCTCATGTATCACGTCCTGGAGCGTAATACGGAATGAATATAAATAAGTAATACGCATCCCGTCAAAGATGGGTGTAAGCAAGGGACTCTTCTTCTTACTGACGTCTATCTACGTCACTCTTATCCGACGCGAGGAAGCGCTCCTACTTTGCAGCAACAAAAGCATTTTGCTCGTATCATCCTATAAAGTTGGAAAATATGAAAACGTTATTCCTCTCTGTAAACGGGTAATAGGATTCCGCGTTTATACGAAGATGTCGATCGGATTAAAATACAATATAGATTTTTTACGGAAATAAATATAATTATTATCGTAACACATAGATAGTAGATAATTATTTCAGTATTTCGATTTTAATTTAATTGGGCATATTTTAAGCGATGTTTTAATTTAATCAATTTTTAAATAAAAAAATATCAACAATTTTTTTAGTTATATTAGATTACTTAATACAGAATTTTATTAGTTGTATATTTTATTGTATATAAACGTCTCAAAATGTGAAAGTTATCGTTAATTTTTCTATACTTTATAATTATATATATTGATGTTTACTGTGTATGTGGAATAACAAGATCTAAAAATCAAATGTGTATATATTTTATACATTAAAACTTCAAAGATTATTAATCCATCGTTGCAATGTTCAATCATCGAGTTCTATACGCGCGGTTGAGACATGAATATTGCGTGACTCAATCATTCGCAAGCGGTTCAATCTGAATGTCCCAATTTCCTCCACGTGATTACCTTAATACGTTGCCCATATCTCCGGTACGATGAAACCGGACTGCTAAAGTGATAGCTAGACATATACACGGAAGCTCGATGATACGCATTGGCTAAACTAACTAACAACATCAAACTGCGTTTACATATACCTACTTGTAACTTAATTGTGTTTCCATTTAATCATCAAATTAGCTTTGTGTTAATTATTTCACACGTTGATGATCGTAATTATATAATAATGATCACATTCATATTTTTTCAATATTTTCAAAAGATAAAAATTATAAAATAAAATTCAATTAGCAGAATATAATATTTCAATAAACGATTAAAATCGTTACTAAGTATTGTATCATATTTTATATGTAAAGCAATTACTTTATATTGTATATATTCTAATTTATTATTAATATTCCTTTTTTTTATTATTATAACTGTAATAAGTATGACAAATAAGCAAAATAAAAAATAACAATAAAAATTAGTATGTGTTTAAATAAAAATTAATACGTGTTTTGTATATTAAATTCTGTTTAAATTTATCACACACACATATATATATATACATCATATATATTTATTCTATCCTTTAATTAAATATTTTCTTATATTACTAATGTTATTATCTACATATTTTTCCAAATTTGTATTGTTTAATTATCACAAAATCTTATTACGACTAGAAATTTACATAATATATGTTATAGTAATAATATGAATTTTATATGTATATATATGTATATACGATGAGAAAGAGAAAGAATAGAGAATATATTATAAGAAAGTCAATTGTCCCGATTATTCGTATATGGCCTATCCAGAATATATCATTATCATTTCGTCTACGTTATTACCTTAATACATTAGCTGCATTTCCGACGGAGTATGCCATTGCGGTTAGTGCTATGGGACTGGACTGCTGACCTAATACCATTTCCGTACTGCAGCAAATAGAACGCAATATCGAGATTCAAATGGAGTGTATTTAGAGATGCTGCCTAATATTTCGTATATATTTGAGAGATACATTTTATATGATATTATCATATTTAGAATTAATAATAGCAACAGAATATTCTACGATATCATGAATGTGGATCACGCACAACGAAAGTACATTGACCAAAATGGACTTGGATACAGGCCCGACCCATGTCGCGGGCGGTGCAGCGTTCATATCGATTTCTTGCGAAGTGCCGATAAGAGTCGGCGGGTGTACGCCACTTTATAACAGAGGAACTAGGTGGAAAGCGGTAAGACGGAGACAAAGTAGAAAAGGCAGGGCAGGGAAGTCTGTTCGAAATCGTTCGACACTGATCGAACAGTTCGCCTATGCATCAAATAAAAGATCGGAGACTCATCTTATTCCTTACTAACTCGCTTTATTTCTTAACTCGACTATAAAGTCCTTTTTATACATAAATATAAAAAGGACATAAACGTAATTAATATTAAAAATATAAATATAAAAAAATTAGAATTGTTATATATTATTCATTACCTATACCTTATTATTATATTCCGTATTATGTGAATAATTATAGAACTAATTATGCAAATTGCTGTTGCCGTAATAAAATTGATATTAAAATGTGTAATGAATAAAAAAAATTGTAACTATGATAATAATTATGAAAAACATTATTTAAAAGTAGCTATAATATTAGACATCATTAATAGATTCAAAATATAGAACTTGAATGGAGAGTAACTGGGCAGGCCATTATATGTCGATGATATATTTCGCCCTATAAGCAGGGTAAATGGTTCGCCGATTGCGTCCGAATATTAGAATAGATCATTAAGCAGACGTGATCGTGAAAATATGCGACGCGACGAGGCGTATCATCGACAAACTGATAACAATGATTCATGTTCCTTAATCTAAATGGATTTATTATCCATTATCGTACTAATATATTTTCTACATTGAAAGCGTTGAAAACTTTCCGTATCCCTGCTAGGCTATTGTATGGCCTAGCATGGATACTAAAATAAAATAATTTATATTTATATGTGCTGAATAAAAATAGATATAAAAAAAGAACTGGATTATATTGAAGGTTTATATTGGAAAACGGAACGGAATAACTAAGAATTTAAATTTAAAATACGCCAAGATATAATGTATAAATGTGAATGCGCATTTTAACTACTAAAATTTTAAATTCAATTTCATATCTTGTGTACAAAAATTCTACTATAGCAATGTCAATTTAATACACACTAAGGTATGCGAAAAAATTTCAAACTATATACTGCATATAAATATAAAGATCTCTCAATCTTACTGTAACAATTGTAAAAATTCCAATTAAACAATTAATATTTACAAGAATTTCATTGTCATTGCACACATGTGACATGTATAATACTGATAAAAAAGAATAATCCTGCAATTACATGGGACTTTTCGGTATGTCAGATATAATCCCAAAAATAATTTGAAGAATAATTCTCGATTTCCGGTGGAGATTAAAAAATTCTGATCCTTCAGAGTAAATCCGGCGCGACTAATTCGAGACGATATGGTGTTTCTGGCTTGTCCTGGAGCCTGAGGATTTCTCTCTCGATCCCTTCTCTCACTATTCTCGTTGCAGCCCCAGCCATTTTCGCTCGACTTTTGCGTCATTCGCGAGCTCGTTCTTTCACGTCTCCATCACGTCTTTATTTATAGTGCTTCTGTTCGCTTCATCTTTCATCCCTGGCAGTTTGTCAAAGTTGTCGCAAGTTAATTCAACATCGTAAATTAATTGTTGCCTTCAATTAATCCTTGACTCTTGAGTCTCGAATTAGAGACAGCTCGTTCTCCCCTAACGAATACGCGAATAAACACCATGATTACGAAAGGCCTTTCATTGTCGCTGTTCTTTGGTACGAAAAATATGCGGATACGAGTGTGTGCAGAACGACTATTGTGATGTTAATGACTTTCTTGATTAACAGATGAATACAATTGTGTGGCAAATTGCAACGTAAATTGAATGTTTATGATTTTATGACAATGTTCTAAGAAAATTTTAATTCGTATACTTTAAGTCTAGCGGAATATATAAGAAACAGTTTTCAAGCTCGGTTTCTCATAAAAAGTAGAAAAAAAATTATACGATTTTCATGTTGCCCGTATAATATTCACGTTAACTTATAAATACTTATTTATTAAAGATCCTTAATGTTTAAAAACGAAAATACAGGTTCAGTGTTTTATCCCGGAGATTGCCATAGCGAATTCATTTAAACTCTTGGTTCCGTTTTAAATATATAGAAGAAATCTTAATAAATGTCTTTTCGGTCTTATAAATTCAAAATTATATTCGTCAGGAAATATGATGAACGTATAATTTCCGTCAAATAAATCATTATAAGAAGATTGTTTCAAAATAAAATTATTGTTCTTATTCTTATTTCTCGTTAATAAAAGTTATATATTATTGATGAATCAATGACTACGAAAGATATGTTAGTGAATCAATGACAACGAAAGATAATTCGTAAAATTCATAATGTAATTTTTATTAAATTATTTTTTGAATTTTTAATTTATTTCGCATGTATTGGCATAATTTGACATAATTGAATTTAATTTGATTTTTACTAACAAGTATTTTCAGTTTAATTAAAAATTTAAACACAATCTCTTACTTTGGAAATTTCTTATTTTAAATTGATATATTTTTCATCGTCACTTTTTTATACGGATTTTACTTTATACGGACAGAAGCGCAATGAGTGCTTCTCAGATGAACTAATTTCAATCAAGACCGAAAGTGTATCCGACAGCTAGCTGATAGGTATATGTAAAGTGATAATTAGAACGCTGAATGCACACGACGTTCGCATTTCCGACGAAGCTCAATAATTTATGAGCACCTAAAACTCAATCTTCGCGCGGATCGTTCTATAAATCTTACGACAGTGAAATCTCGAGTTAGCCAAAATTAGTTTCAGAACGTGCCTGTCTAGGTCACACAAGTCTGCCGCTCAACTTCCTCGACCCAAATCATCACTTTCCATAAGTCAATGATAATTCACGTTTTCAACTTTCAATTTTTAAATTCATTTTTTAAATATTTCACTAGAGAGAATTCCACGGATTTAGTAAATTTTGTATGAAAATTTATATCGTATTAGAATGTTTAATTTTAATAGATATACAATCTAATGGGTATTGTTAATTTATTATGAGATATATATTTCATTCAGCAATTTATTTAACAAAAGTAAAATAGAAAATAAAAGAAAATTAATAATTAAAATAAAGTATAAAAAATAATTTTTTTCTTTTTTATTTCTGTAAAATAAAACATTGAATAAAATGTAACAAATAACGTTTAGTATATTTAATTTAATACACAATCTAGTATTTGTTAATTTATTATTAACGATCTTATTTAATAATTCATTTAACTGAAGTAAAAAGAAGGTAAAAGGGAATTATTAAATAAATAAAAGATATGAAATTTCCTATACAATCGGTATAAATAATTCTATAAAATATACATGTATAGTTAATATGTACATGTATAGTTAAGTTAATATCACATGGCGTCAAATGATGAAAATCTAAGTTAGCAATTATTAACTTTAACGACCGCTGCGTGCACGCGTGTGTAAAAGAGGTATCGGTGCCTGCTTCGGTATCTCGACAATAAAGGGTAGTTATCAGCGTGCTGCCTCGATGCCGCGAGGAAGAACGGCCGAATGACAGAGCGTAGATCTAAGCGAGTCACGCACGCGCAATCTCCATACATCACCGTCGGAGCGTGTAAACTTTTCAACTCCCCTGCGTATCCCGTGCTAGCAGGAGAGCCTTTTCTTTCTCTCTCACCGATTTTCCTTTTCTTTCCACTTGTTCCGCGTACCAGTCGCGGACCCACAATTATTGAAGCTCAATTGAACCGAGGGAAGAGGACTGTGACCAGGCTAAACGTATCCGCGTCCTAGGCTCTTTTTCTGCTCTCGTCTTTCAATATCCTTTCGGCTTTACTTCCATTTCGCCTACTACCGAGTCTATCTACAATTCTGTCCGTTATTCTCGTTCCCTTTCCGGACGCGCCTTCATCTTCTTTCAACCCCTTCTTCGAAGAGCTTCACCGGTTCCTGGATTATGCCAAGGCTTAGGAGGTGGGCTTAGCGATTATCCCGACGAAAGCTCGAGGAACCCTTCGCATCGAGTAATTATTTGAAATTTCCGTTCGCTATCCCTTGAGGTACAAGAAACTTTATTTGACCGCGATTAGCCCTCTCTTCACACAACACACAGCGATCGTTCTTGTCTTACGGAGATGAATGGTGCCGACTGAGGGATACTTGTTCTCGTGAGTTTTGTACTTTAAAAGAATAATTCCCGATAATTTACTCTCCGACAACTTTGGAGCAAGTTAATACTAAAAATTGTATATCCTCAAATATAAAAGTAGCTATCAAGATTTTCATTGTGCAGTATAATCATCACAGTTTCTATTTTATTATAAATTTCTGATTTAGAGTTTTGTATTGCAAATTTATAAGATGTTTTAAATAAGTTGCTTTGATAATCATGACTAATCAAATTAGTTCCACTGGACTAATTTAATCGGCAATCATGATTGTTAAAACGACTTCTAAAAACATCTTAAAATTGAAATATAAAATTCATTGAGATAAGATTATTATAATAAAATAAAAGCTAAGGAACGTATATAAAACTTTCAACATTAGAGAAAAGCCGATACTGATTCTTTAGCTTTCCTAAAAAAAAACTCTTATTTCTCAAAAACTAATTATTGTACTTTATTAATACTGATAAAAACATGATATATTCAGATAATTAAAGAAGTAAAAATTATAAAAAATTCATATATTTATAGTTTGTGTCTATACAAAATGAGCTAAAACTTATTCTACAAATGCGAAAATAAAATTCTTACGATTGTCTTTTGCAAATTGCATAGTTTAATTAATAGTGGTTATATTATTGAAAATATTACATCGTTTTAGTTTACTAAATTAATTTTATTTATATTTTTTCTTTCTTATTTTATTCATACTGTGTTAGTTTTGAGGCCCATTTTGTGACGTTCATGTTTGCTGATATTGTAAAAAAAATTAATTATTACAAAATTGCAAATAGTATTATAACGATTACATGACAAAAGACACTTTTTAGTTTGTATTTATGTTTGTAAAGTTATATTTTTAATTTGTATTTAAGAAATATCGTCCAAAAACAAAGTCGATCTCGATAATCTTTCTCTATTGTTATTATATCTCTAAAATTATACAGAATATCTCACTAACAACAACTCGATGAACCATGAGAATATAATAAAAAAACCATAAAGTATGCAGTCATAACGAGATTATGACTTGTACTGAAGCATATAATTGACAGAAATTAATTACAACGGGGAAAGGTACAGGCATTCTGTATTTGTCAAGCTGATATGCAAAATACACTAACTCGATGTATTTTTTTTCTATCATAAATGGGTTTGCGTTGTAGTTTCATATTTCTGGTAATACGATGTTTACGTTATGCACACCCATTTGCAAATTCCACGAATATTTATTGAAAACCGTTTTATGTAAACAAGCAGCATTTTGTATTGTTTTCTATCATCAAATAATATTTACCATTTTTTGAAGTTATTTCACTTGTTCGCTTTGTGAATATGTATTATTGAACTTGCGACCATTGAATGAACATTTATAAGAAATAAATGCCCGAAACAATTATGGATTTATCAATCAACTGAGTCAACACAACGATGATTGCGTAGCAAGTAAATTGCGGTTATAATCCAGAATTTATATACGAAAAAAAAAAAACAAGAAATAGTAAATAATATCAACAAGATTAATCATCTTCGTAATAAGTACGTCGATTCCAGATAAATATAATATTTCATCATCGTAAAGAGGGATATTAAAACCATTTAAGCAGATAACCGATAACAAATGGAAATGCCATATAAATCAAGCTTGTGAATTATGTTTCGGACATCCTATTATTAAAGAAAACAACGTTTTTTGTTACATTGTAACACGTTTGCGTAACTTGTGACTAATCTTATCGTACTTCAAAAATCTAAATTGCAGAAGTTGTTGTGCTTGTCTTATGAAGTTATCTAAAGTACATACAGATGCTCTTGTTTTTGCGAAAAATACGTATATTCAAGCGATTCTTGTCGCTAAAGCAAGCAGAATGCATAAACGCCATGTAGTTATTCTTGCGAGAAAACTAACAATCTGTCGTAGTTCTACGAAAACGGGTCTTTTCCGAGGGAAGCAAAAATATGGCCATAGAAGAGTAGCTAGGGAAAAAGTACGAGGGTGATGGTCACTGGGTTGGCAATAGTCGTTAAGAAAGAAAGGGGAGCATAATGCCCACTGTGGTTGCACCAAGTTTTGATTAATTGTGCACGGCGTGGAGTTACGAATGGTTGAATGAGCGAGATATGCAGTAAATCAGAGAAATCTAGATTCCTTGATAAATTTATAAATAATTAATAAAATTGTTATAGCAGATCACAACAGATATTCACAATAATAAATATCTTTTTTTATCATTTAAATTTTAAGTATAAAACTATATATACTTTGTTCAATTAATTTTAAGCAATATATTTTGAGAAATTATAATAATCTTATATTTTGAAATTCTAATAATTATTAATACATATTTAATAAATAAATAAATAAAAATAAAAGATCAGCTACGGATAATTAATAGCTTTCAATGTTATATCAAACGTGCACCTTAAAAAAGTCGAATTTTACATTCTTTGAAGTTCTAATTTTTCTATTTCTATATTCACAAAAAAAAGCAAAAACCAGTATTATTTTAAGAAAAATTCATATTTAATACGATAATATGATTAAATATACTACATTATATACACATGTTATATTAATATTGTAGAGAGTAGTAAAAATGCTATCAATTTGTGATACAAGCTTTTCCTATTTAAACTACAAAAAATTATTTTATCCTTTTGAATTTGAAAGTTATTTAAATAATTCGTACAGATGAACTACTTATTGCGAAGCCACTTAAATATTCCTCGCGTTACTGTTTTACGTACAAATGACGAAGTTAGCGGCCACGAGGCGAAATCGTAAAAGCAGAGCTATTTTCAGGTCTATGAACTATCCAGCTGTCGGGAATTTAAGGATGCTTCGATACGATGCGGTTTCGCCGCATCGGCTGTCCTGAGATCCCCAAGTCGGTACTGCTTTATACAGTACGGTACACCGTCGACCCGGATTATGGTGTAATGTGTGAACCGACACCTTGACTACCTCGATCTCCTTTAACCTCCGCGTCTGTCCGCGGAGAGACAATCCCGTCGTTCCTGCAACCGCGCTTCTCGAACCTTTCGACGCGATGAGAGAAAACCCTTTTCCCGATCTAAGGGTATTCGCCCGTAGTAACTCATTTCCTCTTGTTAGCTGGGTCACTTAAGCTCAGTTTCCGCCGGAAAGTGTTATCGATCTATGCCCGCAAGCCCTCGGAACTCTGACCGCGGCTCACCATCGTTGCTTGTGTACACATACATATTGTTGTCTGAATATATATACTTGGGGTAATTAACGCTTGATCATCATTTTAAAACTTTATAAACGACTAATAAATTCGAATCGGAAATTGTGGAAGTCCTCACAAATAGAGCAAATTGCTGATAATGATATTTCAAAATATAGTCATATCAGCTCTTAAGTGTGTGTTTTATTTCATTTATAAAAATTACTATTTTTAATTAACAATATTGCGTTGATGTGATAAAAAATAAACTAAATCAGGGCTAATGAGAGTTAGCGCGAACGGAGGTGCGCAATAAATTTTTACAAATAAATTTGTTAATCCATACGAAGTCTTGATATGATCTTTATTTGAAATCTTGAAAAATCTTGAATGTTTCGATTCTCTTTGGAATCTTCATTAGCAATCTTCTTTATTCATACTAGATTTCGCGAACGGTCAAGGTGGAGTCACTTGCAAGTTGCCAAAACTGTAGTGTAATCTGTTTAAATTCATGTACTTAAGATATTTAAATTCAACCAATAAATTAAGTAACTCATCCACACGATCGCCAAATCTCATCATTGCGTTGATGCTTAACAATCTCCTGTTTTTAAAATATGATAAATAAAAATATGATTATAATAAAATATGATTATAATAAAATGTCAATCGAGAAAATTATTAATAAATGAATATTCAATTTTTTGATAAAAATGTATCAATATTGTACAAAAACGTTACTTAATGCGGATTAAGATTAAATTTCTCAACGTCAGCTTTTCATGTGTAAACTTTAATAAACTTTGTCATTCTAAGTTTTAACGGGGCTTTATTTAGAATAATAACTAGTTTAAGAATATAAATTATAGGATAAGGTGATACAATTTCGAACAATATATAATTCTGAATAAAATAAGGTTTGAGTCAAATTTTTGAGATTTAAATTTGGTTTTTTTTGTTTGGTTGTGGTTCCCTTTAGTATTTTCCATACAATGAGATCAAGATTACCAAACTTGAACCTCGAATTTGAACTCAAATTTTACTTCGCTCAGAATTATACCATGTTTGAAATTGAACCACTTTATTCAATACAATCTGAATAATAGATCTAGAATCGAACGGTAATTGAGCATTGATGATGTCAAGTAGAACAGAAAAGAAATTCTTGTTTTACGTTCACATTTCCTGGACAACAAAAGCACGTTTCGCAGGTGGTGCACGATATCAAGTGAGCGCAAGCGGCATTTTAGAAAACAGTATCGCGATCGATTATACGAATTGCATAGTACTCCGGAAATATCCACCGTCTAGATCCGGAAGACCCTTGTCAAAATATTAAACCTTTCTCGGGATCGAGTTTCAAATAGCTTTACCATCATAACGAATGCGATCCTCTTCGCGGGTAGATCGCAAGAAAGCAGAAAGACACAGTGAGAGGGTTAAACCGGCTGGTATCACTTTACAACGGCTTTCCACGGCGCGCCCCTTCCTGCGAGGTACCGTATAACCATTTATTTTTGTTCCATCTTTGAAATCATACACCCTTTATTATGCTGCCGTGCGGAACTACCGGTATATGATATATTACGTATAGATATCTCATAAAAACTTTGCTTCAAAAGCGTGAAGAAATATTTAAGAGCAATAACAAAAAATCCAACGACAATGAAGAAGAAAAATCTAAAAAAGACAAGAAAATCTAAAAGAATGTTTATATTAAGGACGGTTTTATATAAATATTGTTACAAATTATTTTCACTAAATACAATACGTATCACATTAATTTGCCATCGCTTTGTAAAAAATGTAAAAAAATGTTTAATGTAAGAATTAACGAGAATTTTAAAATTATTAATATGGTAAAAAACTTTCACATTTTACATCAAATAAAATATCCAATATACATATCGGAATCGATATGAAAATGTAGTATTTATCTAATTATCACCTGCAAATGTTATCTAAAGCTAAGTGATAGTTTCATATTGTTGCAACTCAAAATAATACCAATTATATACACATATTATAAACTTTGGTATTACAGTATTAATATTATCGTTACTAATAAACCGCAGCGAAATCATAGCGTATGCAGTGCATTGGAAATAACATATTGCACTATTCATCAAACATACTAATCGTTAATGCATACTAGTCGTTATTAATTAACACTGTATTAATTAAAATTGTATAGCAGATTAAAAATAGATAACGTGCGTGATATGAAAGTGTAAATAATAATCAACTGCTTCTAATTATTTACATATTGACTTTGAACAAAAAATCTACCCGTCAAAATCATATATGTTACATTTATATAATCATAATGATTCACATAATTATTATCAATAAAATTTTAGTATTTATCAAACTAATATATAATTTATTTAGGAATATATTTATTTAGGAATATTTATTTACGAACATAAAATACATGAAATCAAAATTGAAAGTAAACAAAAATATAAATTCCAGAATATAACATGAAAGTTATATAAATAGAATTTTCTACTAAAAGGGATATTCATTTAAATGTACAGATAAGTAAATTATGTAAACAACTGTAAATAATAAAAAAAATAATTGTGAACTATTAAATTAAATGTAAGTAAAAGTAATATGATCGGTTAGACGTTAGACGATTGGTTTTCTTTTTTCTCTGATTTTTTCTTTTGTCGCTTTGTAAAGACTAGTTTCCTAAGCTGCGTATATGTGCCTACTATAATTACGCACACACATTCGCATGCAAGGTATCCCTGTAACGCGATCTCGTAAAGTAAGACTTCTACGCTCTTTGTCAAACTTGTCCCAATATTTTGATTTCATTTATCTTCTGTGTTGCGGCTAAACGCTTCCGGCAGCATAATGGAATTTCCGCTTTCTTCCACGCGTTGGTAATTCAAAAGGAGATCGCTGTTTTCGTATACTCGCGAACCACTTACAATGGAAGTCAAAAAGATAAATAGGATTACGTTAACTGAGAAAGAAGCGATTATTCAAACTTAATATCGAAAAGAAAAATTTATCCAACTTTTAAAAATATCGATGTCAAAGTTTATGTCGAATGACCGAATGATGGTTAAATAATATAATCAAACAGAATTACAATATTATAGTGAAACTATAATATGTTTCGGTAAGACATGTTATCATAATCCAATATATAGTATATTAAATCCAATATAAATTATATTAAATATTGACTCGTGATAATAAATCGTGTGTCTGCCAAAACATACTAATTTTCAAGATAATGTATAACAACGATTAAGATAGATAAATTTACGAATTGTATTCAATTGATTTTTCTCTGAAATTGCATTTACCTAATACGAATCCATTGTCGATGGTTTTATTATAGTATGTCAAAAATTTCGATACAACCAAGATTCGATTGCTACGCAATCAACTTCAACGCATGTTATACAATCCCTATGTTATACAATCGTATAATATTTATAAGCAATAAATTGTTAGCGTTATTCATGAAAAAGTAATTAATTTTCGTGTAAATATACGGTCTCTAGAAACATCATACGGGTAAAAATCTACGATAACAAATTTTAGTCGTTATTGCTCGGTGCTCATATATGCATGCTCTATTTTTATTTATTCCTGCCTTTTTTATTTTTATAAAAGGTGAAACGCACCATTGGCGCGAACTGATCGCCTCGGCGAACACGCATAACAGTGTCGGTTTTTATGTTTTTATACTATGAGACTATCGCCTCGTTTACTTTTAGACCTTATTCTTTTTCGTTCCGCGAAGTTTAAAATATTCTGAAACAATTTCTCTTGGGTGTGATATAATATTCAAGGAAATAGGAAAAAGTAACGAGCGTAACGTAATTAATAAATAACCGCTGCCATTTCTTTTGCCTAACTGTTTTAGATTAAACATGCGAAACAAGCGCTTGGAAATACTCAGCGTACGTACGCAAATGCATGTAAACGTTTCATGTACGTGATATACCCAGGTAATGCTAACGACGGTGACGGGATGTAATGTTATTTAATTGAAATGTCATTAAGTGAGTACAACCTTGACTTATATATGCTTCTCTCTCCATCACCTTCCTTCATTTACGAGAATGTACTTGTGCTTCCGTGTTAATACACTCTATCTAATAGCACTTGAATTTAATATAGTATTGTTGAAAGTTGCCCGATATGCGGTAACACGAACTTTTGGTAACATTCGAGTGGTGTAGCATTAAGTTCTACGAGGTCGCGCTCGGTCTAGAATTGAATAGAACTGCGTGTTATAGAAACCGAGCAATTAACCGTTTTCATTCGACCGATGCCCCGTTGCATTCTCCCTGAACAAAACAAGGTGACCACACTCATAGGTTCGTCTAGGTTCATCTAGACCACACCGTTGTCCGCCTGCTAGCACAGCCCGAATCGCTACAGGGGACACTCTAATTCGTTGCAATCAGGAGAACCTTCGCTACTGTTTGCCCACCTTGTTGTACCTCTATTAGTTCCGCGTCAGAAAGCATGCTCACGTGATTTGTATCCACGATCTGCGACCACGTCTAATCTAGAAACGCGTGATAAGTCCTGCATTCGAAGAAGGAATCCGTTTGACTGGCTTTAAGCGGAAAGTCTTGTCTTGTGCACTGTGAAATTTATTTGTATTTTTATCTAAAGAAACAACAAAGGATACATGAGAAACATTCACAAACGTATCCAAGTTTTCTATTTCCGCAAATATTCGTAAATTGTTTTTAAAAGCATTTTTAATATCAAATTGATTTTGCAAAGTTCTCAAACTTTAAGTAGTTTCTAAAATTAAATCAGAAAAATGTTAAAAAGAACAAAAAAAATTTACTCTTCACAGTTACTAGATTTTAATTAAAATGAAAATCGAATCTGATAAAATTTTTCTTACATTTATAAATATATTATGCAAATGAAGAAGAGAAATGTTCAATTTCTGAATTTTTCTCCAACTTAATCAATCTTACATATAATTTAGAATGTATACGTTTTATTTATCTTTTTTTTAAATATTGATTACTAATTGTAACAAATAGTTCTCTTTTAGATATTATTAGGTGTTAAACTTAATTCCTGCCGTTTTTCGTCTCCAAAATTGATTTGTTTCGAAGGGAAGATGAATAAATACCTTAATCAAAGTAATTTCCTCCATTTTCTACTTTATTACTAATTAATAATACTTTATTAATAATACTTTGATTAAAGTATTTTCCTTCGAAACAAATCAATTTTGGAGACGAAAAACGGCAGGAATTAAGTTTAACACCTAATAATTATTAATCGTAACGAGTTTTTTTTAAATTGTACTCAAATGTTACTTCTGTAAAATACGAAAAGTTTTCTTAATGCGATTGACGAACATTAGCGCAATTCTTGGGAGCGCTAGAATTCTCTCGTTAACTCTTAGCGCAAATGCAGTATTGTTTTACAGACTCTTCGAGTAGCTAACGAACTTCTACCAATATCATTCCCTCGCACGTCGAAGCTTAATGAGTCGTTATTACTTCTAATACTTGGTAACAGCGGGCGATATCAAAAGGGCCAAATCGCGACTCTCACGCCGAAAGCTCGCGTCAAGAAAAGCGCGATCGAGAACTTTGGTCGTTACGCAAGCTTGTGGAACAAAAGAAAGGAATAGTTCCGTGGAATTGCTCGGCCTAAACGAGCGCCCCTCGAAAGGCGCAATTGCGCTTGTCAGAACTTGTCGGGCATCGTGATCTTGTAACTCGTCTCGCTTTACTACCGTCATTGATTTCTTCTAAAAGTCGATCTAAGGAACCGATTAGCGATACTCTTCCATCTTACTCGCAGTCACGTCTATTTTTGTTGAACTTTCACATGATAATTGCAGCGAAATTCAGTATATTGTTAAAGAAAAAATTAAAATATTGCATTTGTATATAATTTGAGATATAAATTTTGGTAAAATATTTTAAGTATACATTTATTTTTAAGTAAAATAATTATTTATTATTGTTACATTATTCTTTCAACTCTACGCTTGTGATTTTTTATCAATTTTGTTATAGCGAAATATAGGTAATAAAATATTATTTATACACACTAAAAAAAGTGTTGGTCATTTTTGGTCGATGAATGATCGTTAATCAATGTCCGACTTAATGTCCGATTTAATGTAGTTAATTTATTGATACAATAACTGGATTCATTTATGTAACATATTTATTCTTGCAATGAATTTTAATAATAGTTTTATAACCTAAATCATAATGAGAATTCATTGAACTAATTTTCATTAATTCAATGAGTATTTTATTGTATTTACGTACAGTTTTGGTTCAGAGCATCCAAATAAATTATTAGTTCTAAATGAATGTAACAGTTTCTGTTTGAAGCTTACTTTAAAAGGCGTAGCATTAATAATTTTAATTTTTCCTTGAATATGAAAAGGTAATTTTATGATAGAACTTTTATAGCATAAACACGACATATAAATATATGTATAAAATATGTTGTATATGCGTACGTAATATATAAAATATTATTACGATTCGATCTTTCCTAAATCTTAACTATAGAGAATATTTTATTTTTGTCATAAAAACGTAAATACATCCCGTATTGAAGGAGCGACTTGATCTGAATCAATAGTAAATTATTATTAATAAGGTTCAATTTTAATTGTTAAAAGTTTGAATGTTTTATTGAACATAACTCATTTTGATAGCTTCTAATTGTATATTTTTTATAACTCGGTTACAATTCCTTATTTGCGATTTATAGTTTTACAATATTTTTTTTTCTTTTTTTCTAATTATAGGGCCATCCGATTATTACGTTAAATAAAAGTGCGCCAAAGCAAATTAATTTTAATCTCATCAACAAAGATATTGAGATTTTTGGATTTCCAACGATAAGGATGAAGGAAGATCGTTGTTGGATCGTACGTGAAACAGTAAGTATTTTACTCGGACAGATGAGTATGCTCATGAGAAAGTTCTCGAGAGTACGCTGCGGACTGCATTCGGCGAAATTGGAATTTAAATTTATTGCCGTGTGCTTACGTTTACTGCCGCAGTTTGCCACCGAGTAGTATTTGTTTTATGACAATAATTTCACGAGATTTGGCCAAGATTATGACTCGCGATAATAATAATATACATCAGTGAAGAAAAGCAAGACATCGCGGTAAATAGCATGCAGCGCGAGAAGTTACATAATTACCGTTGAATGAATAGCGCAGCGAAATGAGAGAGGATTTCGTGAAAATTATACTACAGAATGTTATTTCTCTTTGTTATTAATCGAGATCTTTCAGTATGTTCTTATACGTAGGATACAACTAACAAAATATTCGGCACGTAAAAATAACTTTATAGAAATTATTTGAAAGTATTTGTATATGTAGACATATTCTAAACATAAAAAAATGAGAGATTAAAAATTAATTATGACAGTAGCAAAATACATTATAGTAAATATAATTATTAAATATATTTGCACTTTTGAAGGTGGCTTAATAATATAAACATACAATTAAAGAGCATACAGCCACAACTCAAGATTATTAGAGCTTAACAACATTTAACGTAAATAAAAAACTAGACATTTCAATCAAGTTTTAACCATCATCAGTACAATAATGCATTAATGTTACAATATAGTATAGATTATTATACTGTACCATATTGTAACATTTATGCATTATTGTACTGATGATGGTCAAAACTTGATTGAAACGTCTATAGTTTTTTAATCTTATAAATTTGAAATATATTACATTCGCTCTAATAACATCTTGAGTTGTGACTGTATGCTCCTTAATTGTATGTTTATATTAAATATATAATAGTAATATACAAGAAATAATTATAATTTTAATATACTCGTAAAAGTTACTGTTGTACTATATATTCCAAATCTCCACAATGTAAAGTGTATTTTTAATTTATTTCTACAGTAAATGCTTCTATTTCAAAATAATAAATTTTTCACAGCATCTTAAACGGGATACATTCTTCACAATACCTTGCATTTACTAACAATTATCGGATAACAAATGAAACTAGGAATTAAGAAAAGTATTGGATAATCCAAAGGAATCTCGCGCATTTTTCCCGTAATGGCAGAGGATATTTTTCCTAAAACATTCTGCCAAGACGTCACAAACAGATAAAAGGAGAGCGACTCTCGACGAAGAAGCAGTGAACTCGAGATCTGTGCAGTCGAGCGTTAGCCTGGAAAATCGACAGTTTCTTCTATTTGCCAGCTCGCGCTTTTAAGATCAAAGAATGAGGCTTTAATTAGTAAAAGAACAGCGACCTCGTTGCTCGAACGTCTCTTCGTTCTCACGTTCATATACAGGGTGTGACGGGTTAATCACGTCTTTCTTCAATAATGTTACAAGAACAAGAATTATGCGCAAGAATAATAAAGACAACAAAGCTTCTATCAAACGCGATGTACAAACGCGAGGTACAAACGATGTCTGCCGGTAGAAAATGACGTTAGGAAATTACAAAGAAATAAAATCCTAAACTTATATATTCTTGTATATTCAATACATATTGAAAAGTTACGCAGTAACAAATTATAGAACGATATAGTTTAAAGTAATATGATTTGAACAAATTAAGAAAACTATAAATTTTTAGGTCTATAAAATAAAAATAAATTTACTTCAAAATTCATCTTTTTTATAATAATTTCACGAAGTTTTTCATTTCTAAAACAATAGCGAAGGTCTTGTTCGATATTTTGCTTAAGGGTTCAAAACTTTTAGTTACTTTGCGGAACGTGAATTCGACGTATTCTCTCTCGAAAATACCATGATACCATAATATTACTGAATTAATGGTAGTAACTTTAATTATCTCACACGATAGAATGCGCATATTACATATTATGAAACATGTATTTCGAATTGTCGGAATACGTTCGAAATATAATTCGATTGCTTTTATTAAATAATATCCGTCGTGAGAAATGGATTATACGAGTTTGATTAGACACACCCAGTATATACACATAAAACAGAGTAGCGCTTTCGCCGCTTTCGGTCGAGAGATTCTTACGTCCTGAAGGAAAGGGCGCCCGTATAATATCGTTTCTATATTCCTCGTCTTTCTCGACCTTAAAACCTTAGCTAGCCGTATGAGAACATTATAACGTAGCGCTTTGTATTCGCGACAGATTAAAAATCGGAAGTTAATTTCTTAGCAAGTTCTATGTGTATGCAGGCGAGACACACTTTATCCCTGCGTAATCAGAGTACAAAAGCTACGCTCGCAAAAAAAGAAATTGCGCCGCCAAATTTTTCGCGTGAATTTTTAATTCAATAGAATTTTCACGACTTTCTCAAATCCTCTTGTGGAAATCGCACGAAAAAGCAACAATGTCTGTTAATTCGCCAAGATACAAAAATCACATACGCAAAAAATGAGTCGCCAATTTTCATGTGAATTTTTAATTTTATCGAGTTTATCATAACTCCCAAATCTTCTTATGGAAATCATGGAGAGTAAAGCTTGAGATACAATTAAAAAGTACAGGCAACAGGAACAAAGTATAAGAGATTTCAATCTACCAGAAATTATATGTTCTAGTATACATAATGGTTTCTAACAATTTGTTATTCCTTGTTTCTATTGTCTGCGCTTTTTAATTGAGCATTAAGTTTAACAACGTCTGTTTTTTAATTCGCCAAGATATAAAGATCCCACACGCAAAAAAGGAATCGCCAATTTTAAAGGAAGCGGAAATTTTTAATTTTAATTCTAACTTACCATATAAATCATTATTCTCAGTCTTATGGAAATCACATAAAAAAGTAAAAAAGTAAGTAAAGTGTCTGTTAATTCGCCATAATACGAAAATCATACACAAAAAAGAATCATCATTTTTATGTGAATTTTTAGGGAGGATTCCGTTTGCCTACAAATCTATTACCTACAGTATCGTTTGCTTACATTACTTTTGCCTACAGTTCGATAGCTTATATGTAGTATTACCTACAGCTCGATTGCCTACAAGCACTTTTACACACAAATACAAATTTTAGAAACGGAGTTACTTTTACCTATAAGTATTATTACCTATATGCAGTGGCGCAGCCAAGGGGGCAGTGTGCCCTCCCCCCTCGAAATTCTGAGTATATAGTCAATAATTTCATAAGAATGTGTAAAAAATTATTGAGCCGTAAATATCAATTTGTTTCGAGAGAGAAAATTAAATCCTATTGGGATAGTTCTCATATTTAATTTAGTTACAAAAATATCGTTTATTATATATTTTTAATACAAATGTATTAAAAATATATTTGTTAATTTTCGTCTGTATTTGTCACGTAAACAAAAATTCGACAAATTACACGGAAAAAAATGTTGCTGCTAGTACAACCGCAAAAAGTGGCGTTGGAAGAACGGTAGCACTTCAACTCGCGAAATCTCACCCGGATATTAATATTTATTATTCAAATTTTTCACTATAATCTTTGACATATTCTACGACTTGTAGAGCTATTCCGAAATTTTCGAAGCACTTTCTTACTTCTGTAAGTACTAAAAAAACATAATTATTCCAACTCAAAACTTTAAACGCATTTTTCTCGATACGTGTCAAATTTGCTGACATTGTAGAGAGAAAACGGCTTAACGTACTGATCGCCCCTTTTTACACATTTCTTACAACTATTTTCTCCATACGGTAAACCTAAAAAAATAATAAATTTTTCAAAACAATAATAGTTTTTTGTGACCCTACCCCCGTCCTAACCACGACCCTACCCCCGTCCTAACCACGACCCTACCCCCGACCTAACGACGACCCTACTCCCGACCCAACCACGACCCTACCTCCGACACAACCACGACCCTACCATGACTTAACCATGACCCATCCATGACCTAACCACGATCCTATCCACGACCAAACCACGCCCCTACCCTCGACCCAACCACGACCCTACCCCCGACGCTATCACAAATCTACCCCCGACCCAATCACGACTCTATTCTCGATCCAACCACGACCCTATCCCCGATCAAACCACGACCCTACCCCCGACCCAACCACGACCCTACCCCCGATCCAATCACGATCCTACCTCCGACTCAATCACGATCCTATCCCTGTCCTAACCCTGACCTTACCCCCGACCTAACCACGACGCTATCCCCGACCTAATCCCGATCCTACCCCGACCTACATGTATTATTGCCTACAGCTCGATTACCTACAGGCACTTTTGTGCATATAAAATTATATATAAAGTTAAAGTTAAGTTAAATAAGAAAATAATTTGTATTGATTGATATTGACAACAGAAGCAGCTGTGTTCATAAGAATGAATGTTCATAATGTTATTCTCGAGTACCAAAATATATGCAACGGTACAATTATAGAAGTTGTGCGCCCCTTTGCAGGGTAAGAGGTGAAGTGAGAGTCATTTCGCGTAGAAACAAGGGAAAATATTCAGGCAATAATGCTTGTAGGCAATCGAGCTATAGGCAATAATAGATGTAAGCAAAAGTAACTCTGTTTCGAAAATTTTTATTTATGCGCAAAAGTGCATGTAGGCAATAGATCTGTAGGGAATAATACATGTAGACAATAGTACATGTAGGCAAGATTAATTCCGTTTATAAAATTTTTATTTGTGCGCAAAAGTGCTTGTAGGCAATCGAGCTGTAGGCAAAAGTGATGTAGGAAATAGATTTGTAGGCAAACGGGATCCCCCAAAGTATGAATACACATATAAAAAAGGAATAATTTTTATATAAATTTTTAATTCTATCGAATTTATCACGATTCTCAAATCTTCTTATAGAAATCACGTAAAAAATACCAATGTCTAATTTTTTCTCAAGATGTAATAATTATATCGAAAAAAAAGGAATTAATTTTTGTTATTTTTAATTCAAATTTTTAATTTAATTTAATATATCACGATTCTCAGGTCTTTTTATGGAAATTACATAGAAAAGCAAGAATATCGTTTAAATCGATCGGCTGTGTATTCAATTTCCAGTATCTGTGTTATTTAATTCCCAGTGTCGATTAATCGCTGCATATTACTACTAGATATAATAACATATAGAATCATCAGAGATAATTTTACGAATAATAAATGTGTGCAATAATGGATTTATCAGACTACATCATTCCCGTCGCGTCGCCGGCAACTATTAATTCAGCGTGTATCTTTGCTTCTTCCCAGTGTCAATTAATCGCTGCATATTACTGTTATAACATATGAAATTGTCAGAGATAATCTTGCGAGTAATAAATGCAATAATGAACTTACCACCCCAGACTCTCCGTCGTTCTCATCGCCGGCTGCTTCGTCCAAACCAATTTCCGTTCAATAATTACCGACGCACATTCCCCAGATACGCGCATTGATATGATATACTTTCAAAAGTGACGTATGAGTCGAATTTGCTTATTAATTATTCATCAAGTAACTCTTTCAATGCGTCGCGTGTCGCTACTCGCCCCGATTGAACGTAAACATGATTCAGGCCGCGGCGATAGAATCTGATTCCTTGGGTGGCCGTGTCCCTGCTGATCGCGATGTGAGTTGAAAAAGGTGTTTCTCACATGTAGTACATTCTAATTATTAATGTGCCCGAAATCGGTTTGGCACCTCCGTGCAGTTCGATTGACGAGAAAAACACGATTCAACGATCAGGACATGGGTTTCACAAACGCCAATTATACTTAATCGGCGTTTAACTGACCAATCGCATTTGCCGTTTAGAATTGATTGTTTAGAATAGTAGAATTGATCAGTCAAAAGGTCCTCCCTTTCCTTCCAGGGCGGTGTTTTGGAAAAAAATTTTTTCGAGCCACCCAAAGGGTCTCTATTTCTTTTTTGATATTGATATTAAAGTGTCAAATAACTATTGAAATTGTGCTTTACTAATATTTTTATTTCTGTCTTAGGCCCCGTTTCTACCAATATAATTTAATTTTAATCTCGGTTTAACTAACTCTTCATCTTTTTCCAGTTCCGAGAATTAGAAAAAGATAAAGAGTAAGTTGAACTGAGATTAAAGTTAGTCTACATTGGTAGAAACGGACCTTATTGATTCCGATACTTTCATCCAAATTAATAAGTAGGTATATTTATTCTGCAAATTTAGGCTGCGGTCAATTTTGACGCCCACGCTCTTTAAGCGCTTATAATCATCATTCTGTCTTTATCATTAATTGGACGTAAAATAAGAATAGAAGTACTGAAAAGCGCTGAAAGCGCTTAAATCGACTGTAGCCTTGATCTAACTTTTTATTTTAAAATGATTAAAAAATTGAATAATCTTAGAATAAACATTTAATTAATATGATAAATAAACTTATTTATACATAAATACTTACCTACTTTTCAAATTCCGTCTTGTTTAAATTTAAATTTAGCCACTTTGTGTTTTCCTTTTTTGTATCTATCCCTGTATTTCCGACCTGTTTATTTTGCTTTTCACGTTGATGCTAGAAGTGATGCTTGAATCAAATCCAACTTCTCCTTCTTGACGCAGCGTCCCATGAAATGGCACCTCTATAGGGTACGTAGAGAAAAAATAAAAGCACGTATAATATAATCTAAGTGTAAGCTATCGATTAAGTGTACTTAAAACTCGATCGGGACAGCCGTTACTGAGATCCGATAATCTCGATCTGGCGCAACTCGTCGGTTCGCGTAATGGAAGCACGTCAGGGTCTCACGCCATGTTTTAGCTCCGAGACACTACCGTGTTTCTAGATTAGAAAATTATTAATTAAATCTGCTAAAATTCTAGTTTAAATAACCGAAATTCTAATTAATACAACCAGAATCTTCTGGTTTGTCCATTTTCAACCAAACATTTTTTTCAGTGGATGAACTCTGATTCTGTGCCACGTGACGATAAATTTAGTTGTAAATATAGAGATCGTAAATTAAATTGCAAGTGTAATAAATATTTATTCTTTTGTACTCTTGTTTGTATAAAAATTATTTGCAACAAATACAAAATATTTGTCAAATATGCAAATTGCTATAAACAGCAAACAAATTTGATATAATTAATTTTCTAACCTTGCGCGTTTATAGCAAATTTTTTCTCTCTGTGAAGGCAACCGGATGACGTTTCCAAACAAAGCCTTAAAAAGTGCGTTCTGAAATGTATTGAGCATAAACCAGGACTGCTATTTGACGCTCATAAATTGCATTGATGCTCTGTAACATTCTTGGAATCATTTCATCCTTGAGTTTTCCATTTCATATATGATGTATCATTTTATTCTTATTATTCACTGAATATTAAAGAAGGATTAAATGATATATCACGCACATCATGCGTGAAACAGAACGCATTTCTTGTTTATCAAGGAATGTGTTAAACAAGATAAGTATACGAAAGAGAGAATAATATTTATGTCGATTTATGTCATTAAATCGAAAGCATCCATTTAATTTTACAATAGCTGCTTTCCATTTACACCGATTCTCAGATAATTCTCACTTGTGACGTCATAACTCAGTTGAATGCGCGTTCCTTTTGCATTCTGACAAGTGAGATTCAACTGAGTTTTTACCCATAATCTGCACAAGATCGAGACAGTGTGCTTAAGTGAGTCTCGTAAACTCACCTCAAAGTGAGGTTATGAACCTGTATTGACATGTGATAACTTTTTACCAAAGTAAGCAAGTAGTGACGTCATTAATCTGAGTATAAAATGCTCAGCTCACTTCAGATTCAGTTTCACTAGTGTGTAAATGGAAAGCAACTATTATTGACAATCTTAGCATCTGTAATGTCAATAATGTGAACTATTTTCAGTACATTTCAGAACGTACTCGACAGCGATAATGACTAGAAAATCGCGAATGTCGCAAAACTTTCGGATACAAATCTCACATACCTGGCGTAAACGATACGACGGGTGATAAATTCACAAGCTTTGCGAAAGCGTTACTTCTCAGATCACGGATCGATGTTGATCAGCTGATACAGAACAATACGAAGGCTGTGTTCCAAAATTGACTGCCAGTACTGGAAATCTACAGAGCACGTAACGTTAAACTGTAGCATTTTCAGTGCTGGCAATAAATTTGGAACACAGCCCTCGTGTCGTACGAAATTCATATGCTGGATTCACACTGCATCCGATTTGCGTCGTACGACGCTCTGCAACCAATC
>NW_017297166.1:306476-310789 GCF_001594075.2 Trachymyrmex cornetzi | reverse complement strand
CTAATCTCCCTCTCATTCTCTCTCCCATTACACTATTGAATGGAAAGAGATAAAAATGGCCGCCTGTCACGGTTCCTCTCTCTCATCCCTATCGACCATTTTGATCCACGGATCGTGCAGTCCATTCTCTATAGGCCTGTTCTTTTTGGCTGAACTATTGCACCAGTTCATCTTTCTTCCTCTTCTTTCATGCCGGATAGAAAAGAAAGAAAAATAAACTGGTGCAAAAGTTCAACCAAAAAGAACAGGCCTTATGTCTTTGGTCTGCTTTAAGAAACTGTGTGCGCATGCGTAAGTCCGCAAAACACAATAGAGTAGTAAGCTTTAAGTCTTAAGGAATTAACCAATCATAGTCGATTATTCTTCTCACATTCAACTGTGATTGATCAATTCCTTAAGGCTTAAGGCTTATGGTTACTGCACACTGTTTAGCCATTACTACTCTATTGTATTTGTGGACTAAAGATGAGCAGCCTTACCCCGGATCTACAATAGGGTTTTAAGCCTTAAGCCATAAGAAATGGGCGAATCACAGTCGCTTATTCTTCTCGGATTCGACTGTAATTGGTCAGTTTCTTACGGCATAAGGCATAAAACACCTATTGTAGATCCGGGCTAACTATCGTATACATTGGGATACCACGTATGGTATTTGGGACGGATGGTCACTAACATGTACAGGAGTCCCAAATTAGGCGGGACAATCTCAAATTTTAACACTTTGTCCCGCTTTACAAGGCGTTTCAAATTTTTTCCTAAATTAAGGTTATAGTAATGAATTGTTCAGCTTTTAACCTTTTAAATATTGTACGTCATTATAGTGGCTTTCGCGAATGCTACCTCTCTGAACGATTATATTATTTTTTTAAAATCCTTTACATAAAAATATATATGAAAAATATAATTTATTCGTCAAAACCCACATTCTGTATTGCTCTGTCATTAAGGCCCAGTTCAACATCTCACGGTTAACTCTTAACGAGGTTCAACTTATTCATTGTCTCTTTCCAATTCTCGAATTGGAAAGAGATGAGAAACAAATTGAACTTCGCGGTTAACCGTGAGTTGTGGAACTGCGCCTAAATCGAGCTGCTACGGCCGGTATTCATAGTCAGATCTTATATTCAAGACCGTCTTAAGTAAAGTCTTAAGAAGTCACGAACCAATCAGAGGGCTGCATTAGCGTCTTAAGACGTTACTTAAGACGGTCTTGAAATAAGAATCGACTATGAATACCGGCTACGTCATTTTACGCATGCGCACAAAGTTTCCTAGAGGAGACGAATTCTTGCCAGCTCCCATCACTGCGGAAGAATTCCCACCGAAAATAGTCGCCATATTGTAATTTTTCTTGTCTCACGCACAACCGCTCGCAGAAATAAAGTGAATTTTCACAAAGTTTTCTCGTTTAATTAATCGCAAAAATAGCGTACACATGAGCCCGCTGTAGAAGAGGTAACAAATTCTTAACAGAAATATAAACGATAACTTCCGTATGGAAAGAATCTATTGAGAACTATTGAAAAATAACTATTTAGAAATATTCAGAAAATTATTTATATTGTTAGTGGTATTATGATACATTATCATTTATTATTTACACACACGCACGCGCGCGCGCACAAACACACCAACACGCACGCGCGCGCGCGCACACATCACGTGTGCAAACTCTAAAGCCAGCGGCACACGATGCTTATTTTCCTGCTGGATTGCTAGCTGAATTAGAATCTTGCCACCGTATTGGCTGCGATGCTGTCAGTGCCCAGTATCACAAACAATACGATGGTAAGATTCTAATTCAGCTAGCAATCCAGCAGGAAAACAAGCATCGTGTGCCGCAGGCTTAACCGTGTAACCTCCTCGAGGTGTGCAATGCCGGCGATACACAGAGAGAATTTTTTCTTAGAATTTAGCCTGAAAATCATGATAATAGTGGGACAACACGGTATTTCAAAGAATTGTATATGGGTTTCTTTAATTTACTAGTATGTGTCATAATAAGATATGTAATATATTTTATTAATTGTACTAAAGGGTATAATTGCAACATTTTAAAATATGTCACGCAGTTTATGATTCTTTATTGTTTTAAAAGTACAGATGTTAAGTAGTCATGAATATATAAAATAGCTTATACAATTTTTACCATACATCGTGATATTTTTAATCGCTGATTTAGTCGCTTATAATTTTACCATGTAACATAGTAGTTGATCGACTGTAATCAATATTTATTGGTTATTTTCGTTGTCGAGTGTGTCTCTAGCTACGCTAGAGCTTACTTATTTCAAAACATTTTACAATCTCCATTATAATTTTTACTACATCATTTATAAAAAGTCTCTTGTATATTTAAAAAAATCTATCGTTACTGATAATATTTCATTATTGTCAAGTTGTTCCAAGCTTATTACCAAACATGATGAAATTTGTAATGAATTTTGCGGTAAAAAATAACGAAAAATTCTCTACGTGTACTTAACCAAAATCATGCAAAAAAATAGGGTCTACTTTGAAACCTGATAACTCAGCTCCTGGGCAAGCTAGAACAATTTTCTTTATGCCATTTTAAAGGTAATGTTTTTGGTTTCAAAACTGATGTCGCCATAAGTCACAAGGTGAGAATCGCTTCGAGTAAAAGTTGTGCGCCCCTAAGCAGAGATGTGGAAGTCGCTTTGCGTGAAATTTGTGTGCCCCTAAGTAGAGAGGAGGGATGAATCACTTAGCGTAGAAAGTCGATAAAACGTGAAAAAAGTCGTTTTTTTAAATATTTGACCTTGGAAATGACCATGTCGCCAAATTTCATTATTATATTCGTAATCAGCACTTGAAAATATAGTAAGTCAAGCGACAAGAAAATCGGGGGTTCACCCTTTCCGAACTCCATCCAATACCTCAAAGAATTTTAAAGTTCAAAAATATGGAATCTCATCCGCAACGGATTTCAAGTGAACCAACACATAATGACACAACAGAATATGTGCTTCAACCGTATGGTAAGATATATACAGTTCATAATTAATATTTTTAGTGTTTTTGATTACTTTATATTATTTCAACAATTATTTGTTTTATGTTACCATTTTCATATTTGTTTTATAATAATCATCTTCAAAGCTACCCCCTCTGAAGCTTTAAGACAAAGTAATAGAGATGTATGTACCGACTTAAAACCTCACATATGTGGAGTGTGTGACAAAACATTTAACAACAAAAGGGATTTGCATAAGCATGAAATAATTCATACAAGTGAAAAAGCATATCAATGCGAATTTTGTGATAAATCCTTTAAGTGAGTAACAAAAATCAGAAGAATTAATTAATAATGCAATCTCTATGTTTAACTTATTTGGTAAAAAACAATTAATATTGCAACGATCATTTTTTAGTCGAAAATCGATTCTAAACGAGCACAAGATGGTACATACCGAAGTGAAATCTCACAGATGCGGAGTGTGTGATAAAACATTTAAGGTAAAACGTTATTTGCATCAGCATGAAAAAATTCATACAGGTGAAAAACAATATCAATGCGAAATTTGTGATAAATCATTTAAGTGAGTAACAAAAATCAGAAGAATTAACTAATAATGCAATCTCTGTGTTTAATTTAATTGGTAACAAACGATTAATATTGCAACGATCATTTTTTAGTCAAAAATCGAATCTAATCTCGCACAGGATGGTACATACCGAAGTGAAATCTCACAAATGCGGAGAGTGTGGTAAAGCATTTAAGAGAAAATTTGATTTGCGTCGACATAAAAAAATTCATACAGGTGACAAACCATATCAATGCGAACTTTGTGATAAATCATTTAAGTGAGTAACAAAAATCAGAAGAATTATTTCATAATGCAATCTCTATGCCTTAATTTAATTGGTAACAAATGATTAATATTGCTACGATCATTTTTTAGTCGAAAGTTGAGTCTAAACTTGCACAAGGTGGTACACATCGAAGTGAAATCTCACAAATGCGGAGTGTGTATTAAAGCATTTAAGAGAAAAAGTGAATTGTATCAGCATGAAAAAATTCATACACGTGAAAGATCATATCAATGCGAATTTTGTGATAAATCATTTAAGTGAGTAATAAAAACAGAAGAATTATTTGATAATCTAATCTCTATGCTTAATTGGTTACAAATGATTAATATTGCTACGATCATTTTTTAGTCGAAAGTTGAGTCTAAACTTGCACAAGGTGGTACATATCGAAGTGAAATCTCACAAATGCGGAGTGTGTATTAAAGCATTTAAGAGAAAAAGTCATTTGCATCAGCATGAAAAAATTCATACAGGTGAAA
>NW_017297166.1:302204-305489 GCF_001594075.2 Trachymyrmex cornetzi | reverse complement strand
TCATTTGGTTGTTTTTTTATTTTTACTTTTCTGTACTTATAAATATGCTGGATTTTAGGTTTGCGGCATAACCTTTACTTCCAAAGATAACCTAAACGTTCATAAATTTGTACATAGCGATTAAATGTAGTATGAATGTTTGGGGTGTGACAAGAGCTTTTCGCAAAAAGATGATGTTATTACATATGTTAAATCAGGTCATTCATGAGAAAACGTTTAAATCCATTAATAAATTCACATTTGTCTTCTTATTTGTGATATATATTGGATTGAAAGAAAAATTCTGCGGTACTTTATTAGCACAAATTGGAAATACAATATTTTCGTTAAAAATGATTAAAATTAAAATTTAAAAACGGTTTCAAAGTTTGAAATCTCCTCTTTCGAAAGATTACTGTATGTTTTAAATTTATGTGGGTTTGTCATTTCTATATATAGAAAGCTATGAGATGAAAGAAAGGGAAATTTATCTCCTCACTTCATGGGTATGTCACGTGCCAAAAAAATTTGCAAAAATTATAGATTATCTATATGATGAAAATTTGGAATTTTTTTCAAAATCGTTAAAAAAAATATTTCTATGATTTTGTGTTCTTGAGTTATTCGCGAATTTAGTAAAAAGGAGCATTCTGAATTTGATTGCTCATAACTACATTAAAAATCACCATAACGCAATTAATAAAACAGATTCGTAAAGCTGCAATGTTGCTCCATCAAGTGGTATAATTATCAATTTAAAAAATAGAATTCAGGTACATTTGAGTTAAAAATGTGATACTATTATCCCCCCCCCCCCCCCCCCATATAACCATTGCACAATGGAAAAAAAGAGAGTAGTATCACATTTTGAACTCAAATGTACATATATTCTATTTTTTTTTTAAATTGACAATTACACCACTTCATGGAGAAACGTTTCAGCTTTAAAAATCTGTTTTATTAATTGCAGTACGATGATTTTTACGGGTGAGTTATGAGCAATCCAAATCAGAATCCTTTTATTTAATCCATGTGTTACTTGGTAACAAAAAGTCGTTTTTTAACATTTTTTGAAAACGTACATTTTTTAAAAACTAAGATTTCACGCCAGATAGTCGAAAATTTTGCAACTAATATATTCTGTACATAATTTTGATTTAACAAAATTCCGCAGAACTTTTTCTCCAACACAATACTCGTAATCATATTTTAGTAGATAATTGTAATATACAATAACACATTTCATAAAAAATTATTTATTTTTTAGGCTCGCATATGTAATGACTCAGTAGTAAAGAACAAACCACAATTGACAATGTGATAGGTAGAAAGCAATTATAACTACTGTTACTAATATTGACGAATCATTGATGAAAGAAGATGAGAATAAAAATATAATTTTTGACGAGATATAATGTGTATGTATATAGATGGGAATTTTCCAGTAATTATAATTTTTCCATGAGATACATTTGAATACTGTCAGACACAGGAGCACTGACGTGTAAAGTTGACAATGCGTTCAGAAGGCGAAACAGTCCAGTAAATTCTCACTGTTTACTCTTTAAATAATTTGAGATGATCGATTCTTGCCTTACGTCCTTGTTGGATTTAATGTAGTACAATCGCGAATTGAATATCTACAAAATTTCTTAAAATTGAAACTATATATTGTACTAGATATTGACATACTTGTGCAATTATAATGAGGTTGATGTTTCATTACTGAGCTGAATGCAATTAAAAGCTGTATTTTTTTTATGCATTATACCTAGATCAAGAAAATATTGCCTTTGTTTTTGTAAACCATAAACTGCCTGTGAAATGTTAATAAAAAATGAACATGCGATGGAGGAATACAAAACAAATATTGAGAAAAAAAGTTATATATTGGGTATGGGAATAAGTTTCCGCCCTTTTTTTAATGAAAAAGACGTATTTATTTAAACAAAACAATACAAAGTAAGTTCATTCAAAGTATGCTCCATCAGAAGCGACAACTTTCCCCCACCTTTCAGGTAATAAACAGATTCCTCGAAGGAAGAAATCTGGTTCTTTTGAAGCGATCCATTTATCAAGCCATTTTTTTGATATCTTCATAAGAATTGAATCGCTCTCCAGAAAGGGCCGACAGCATGGAACGGAATAAATGGAAGGAGCAATGTCCGGCGAATACGGCGGGTGGGGCAGAATTTCCCACTTCACTCCTTCCAAGTATTTCTTGACCGGTTTTGCAACGTGTGACATAGCGTTGTCACGTAGCAGAATCAGCTTATCGTGCCTATTGTCTCATTGCTATTGTTTTTGTTTCAAAGCTTAGTTCAAACAAATCGCTTCGAACGAATATCAACTACTCAAAAGCTTGAACACACACCTTTCAAATACATGTATTACCGTTTTATCAAACACACAAGCAGTGCTACTAATGACATCTCTCTAATGGGCGGAAATTTATTCCCATACCTAATAATTTTTATCGTTTAGTTTGGAAAAGATTCGTGAAAAAAATTCAATTTTCGTAAACATTTGTTAATCCGTTATGTAAATCGAAGGAAGATAGCAATGAGCTGCGTTAGGCTGCGTCTTAACTCTATTCATTTTTTCCGTTTTCATCCAAGAACAAGCGCAATGAAAAGTTTTCTCTAGCGAGAGTGTAAATCAGCAGTGAGAATATCGTTAGCGAGCGTGCCAGAAAACTTAACTTTTTGATTATTACCTTAAAGATAGATTCTGATCCAGCCTTTATAGCGTTGTAAGCATTATTTGTGCTTGTTTAATATTTGATGATTAACAAGAATGAAATGATGCTTAACATATCGTATAAACGTAAAAACACAATACATAGAACAATAATAATAATAAATCAATTAATGCTAATTTACCCGGTTGCGTCTTTAGAACACAGTCCAATTTTAAGATTGGACGTGCTGACTTATTTTTATGTATAAGTATCACTTATGTATATGCTGCGGCGACTCACCACTAGAGGTTCACGGGACTCACTCGGTTCGCGTGAGGACCTCAGTCACGCGAATTCTCTTTAAATAGAATATCATTCTGGATTCATTCCAGGCGTCTAAGGCAAGTCCCACACAACTTATTGATGAGTCTAGTAGTGTGGGACCAGAACGAAACGCTGCGGCCGACTACAAAGCTTTGAGTCAGGCCTCCTTAGTGGACATTCCACAATGCTATATTACGTCCTGACTCCACAGATCTTTTCTTCAACTAGAATTTTCGTCATCACCATAAGGGTTACTAACAAGTAATACCGGTGGTAGACCATCTGTATCTACCATAAGAAGT
>NW_017297166.1:295187-301813 GCF_001594075.2 Trachymyrmex cornetzi | reverse complement strand
TGGAAAACCACCGAAAAAGTTTGAAGACAGCGAATTGCAAGCATTGTTGGATGAGGATGATGCTCAAACTCAACAACAACTCGCGGATCAAATAAATGTGACACGAGAAGCCATCTCCATACGTTTGAAATCCATGGGAAAAATCCAGAAGATGGGAAAATGGGTTCCACATGAACCGAATGAAAGACAGCAGGAAAACCGAAAAACCACTTGCGAAATGCTGCTCGCCAGGTACAAAAGAAAGTCATTTCTCTTGTTGCAATCACTTTAAGAGAGATAATAACGAAGTGATACACGGAGCAGCTCGTGTTGCTGCCTACCTACTCGAGTCATATTTTGCAAATGATAGATACTACACGATACGTGAGATAATCTTGTGTACATGTTTCGCACCGCAAGTAACGAACGTCAAGTATCTTGTGTTAACAAATTCATCACCAAGACATTTAATATAAAATCAATGTGCATCAAATATTTCTATTATTAATTAATGTTAGAATTTTCGTTAACGTTAGGATCACTTTAATCATTTGATACAACGATTTGCATATTCCATATTTTCAATCTGAATTTAACAGATTACGTTCAAATTGATCAAAAATTTAGAGAGCGTTCTTTCAATAAATCATTATTATGTTATAGGCTAAATATCACAAGAAAAATAAACAAGATTTAAAGTAATTCTTTAGTAAATCGAGTTACCATAGAAATGTCTAATCTTTTATATAATAAAGTTGAAGTATCAAAATTGATGTGTGCAAAAATCTACAATTTGTTAATAAAATAAGAGAAAAAAAATATTGAAAATGTAACATTTCACGTATAATTTAGTGACAGATAAATGCAGACATATCGCAGATGCTTCTTTGACTAATTGCACACAAATCTGTCCCAAATTAGGTGGGACAATTGTCCCAAATTAGGCGGGACAATCTCAAATTTTAACACTTTGTCCCGCTTTACAATGCGTTCCAAATTTTTTCCTAAATTAAGGTTATAGTAATGAATTGTTCCTCTTTTAACCGTTTAGATACTGTACGTCATTATAGTGGCTTTCGCAAATGCTACCTCTCTGAACGATTATATTATTTTTTAAAACCTTTTACATAAAAATATATATGAAAATTATAATTTATTCGTCAAAACCCACATTCCGTATTGCTCCGTCATTAAGGCCCAGTTCCACAACTCACAGTTAACTCTTAACGAGGTTCAACTTATTCATTGTCTCTTTCCAATTCTCGAATTGGAAAGGGATGAGAAATAAATTGAAGATCGGTTATAAGAGTTAACCGTGAGTTGTGGAACTGGGGCTAAATCGAGCTGTTACGTCATTTTACGCATGCGCACAAAGTTTCCTAGAGCAGACGAATTCTTGCCAGCTCCCATCACTGCGGAAGAATTCCCGCCGAAAATAGTCGCCATATTGTAATTTCTTTGTCACGCACAACCGCTCCCAGAAATAAGGTGAATTTTCACAAAGTTTTCTCGTTTAATTAATCGCAAAAATAGCATACACATGCGCCCGCTGTAGAAGAGGTAACAAATTCTTAACAGAAATATAAACGATAACTTCCGTATGGAAAGAATCTATTGAGAAAATTATTTATATTGTTAGTGGTATCATGAGACATTATTTATTACTCACACAAACGCGCGCGCGCGCGCGACACACAACGGCTAGGTTCGGAGAGACGCTATTAGTGCTATTTGTGTCAATCTATCTTCGTCACCCATTAAACGTGAAATAAGGATAATATGACACAAATAGCGTTGATAACGCGCTGCCCGAACGCAGCCAAAATGTGTGCAAACTCTAAAGCCAGCGGCACACGATGCTTATTTTCCTGCTGGATTGTTAGCTGAGTTAGGATCTTGCCACCGTATTGGCTCTGCGATGCTGTCAGTGCCCAGTATCACAGCCAATACGATGATAAGATTCTAATTCAGCTAGCAATCCAGCAGGAAAACAAGCATCGTGTGCCGCAGGCTTAACCGTGCAACCTCCTTGAGGTATGCATAACGCGAATGCCGTTTGTAAATAAATTTATTTATTGTGAAAAATATTACCTCGGTCAGGAGTTGAACCCGAAATATAGATATTTAGTACTGTACACGGAGAGAATATTCTCTTAGAATTTAGCTGAAAATCATGATAAAAGTGGGACAACATAGTATTTCAAAGAATTGTACATAAGTTTCTTTAATTTACTAGTTTACTAGTATGTGCCATAATAAGATATGTAATATATTTTTTTAATTTTACTAAAGGGTATAGTAAAATTTCAACATTTTAAAATATGTTACGCAGTTTATGATTCTTTATTATTTTAAAAGAACAGATGCTATAAGTAGTCATGAAAATATATAAAATAGCTTAAACAATTTTTACCATACAGCATGATATTTTAAATATGATTTAGTCGCTTGTAATTTTACCATGTAATATAGTAATTGATCGACTGTAATCGATATTTATTGGTTATTTTCGTTGTCGAGTGTGAATCTAGCTACGCTAGAGCTTACTCATTTCGAAACATTTTACAATCTGCATTATAATTTTTACGTAATCAGCACTTCAAAATATAGTAAGTCAAGCGACAAGAAAATCTGGGGTTCACCCATTCCAAACTCCATCCAATACCTCAAAGAATTTTAAAGTTCAAAAAAATGGAATCTCATTCGCAACGGAATTCAAGTGGACCAACACATAGTGACACAACAGAATATGTGCTTCAACCGTATGGTAAGATATATACAGTTCATAATTAATATTTTTAGTGTTTTTGATTACTTTATATTATTTCAACAATTATTTGTTTTATGTTACCATTTTTATATTTGTCTTATAATAATCATCTTCAAAGCTACCCCCTCTGAAGCTTTAAGTCAAAGTAATAGAGATGTATGTACCGACGTAAAACCTCACATATGCGGAGTGTGTGACAAAACATTTAAGAACAAAAGTGATTTGCATAAGCATGAAATAATTCATACAAGTGAAAAACCATATCAATGCGAATTTTGTGATAAATCATTTAAGTGAGTAACAAAAATCAGAAGAATTAATTAATAATGCAATCTCTGTGTTTAATTTAATTGATAACAAATGATTAATATTGCAACGACCATTTTTTAGTCGAAAATCGAATCTAAACGAGCACAAGGTAGTACATATCGAAGTGAAATCTCACAAATGCGGAGTGTGTGGTAAAGCATTTAAGAGAAAAAAAAATTTGCATGAGCATGAAAAAATTCATACAGGTGAAAGACCATATCAATGCGAATTTTGTGATAAATCATTTAAGTGAGTAACAAAAATCAGAAGAATTATTTAATAATGCAATCTCTGTGTTTAATTTAATTGGTAACAAATGATTAATATTGCAACGATCATTTTTTAGTCGAAAATCGATTCTAATCGCGCACAAGGTAGTACATATCGATGTGAAATCTCACAAATGCGGAGTGTGTGGGAAAACATTTAAGAGAAAAAGTGAATTGTATCAGCATGAAAAAATTCATACAGATGAAAAACGATATCAATGCGAATTATAAAAATCAGAAGAATTATTTAATAATGCAATCTCTGTGTTTAATTTAATTGGTAACAAATGATTAATATTGCAACGATCATTTTTTAGACGAAAATGGAATCTAACCACGCACCAGGTAGTACATATCGAAGTGAAATCTCACAGATGCGGAGTGTGTGATAAAACATTTAAGACAAAAGGTAATTTGTATCTGCATGAAAAAATTCATACAGGTGAAAGACCATATCAATGCGAATTTTGTGATAAATCATTTAAGTGAGTAATAAAAACAGAAGAATTATTTGATAATTTAATCTCTATGCTTAATTGGTTACAAATGATTAATATTGCTACGATCATTTTTTAGTCGAAAGTCGAGTCTAAACTTGCACAAGGTGGTACATATCGAAGTGAAATCTCACAAATGCGGAGTGTGTGGTAAAACATTTAAGAGAAAAAGTGAATTGTATCAGCATGAAAAAATTCATACAGATGAAAAACGATATCAATGCAAATTATGCGATGAATCATTTAAGTGAGTAACAAAAATCAGAAGAATTATTTCATAATGCAATCTCTATGCCTTAATTTAATTGGTAACAAATGATTAATATTGCTACCATCATTTTTTAGTCGACAATGTCATCTAAACTCGCATCAGATGGCACATATCGATGCGAAACCTTACAAGTGTGACCAATGTGAGAAAAGTTTCACGTCAAAACGAGTGTTGCGTCGTCATATAAATGCAAAGCACAACGCTAAAAGACCGTACAGATGCGGAATATGTAGTAAAACGTTTAAACATAATGGTGATTTGCATAGGCATGAGAGAATTCATACAAGTGAAAAACCATATCAATGCGAGGTTTGTGATGAATCATTTCGGTGAGTACTTCAGTGAGTAACAAAAATTAGAAGAATTATTTGATATTACAATCTCTATGCTTAATTAAATTGGTAACAAATGTTTAATATTGTTACCGTTATTTTATAGTCAAAAATCGAATCAAGACAGGCATAAGAGAGAGATACATAACAATGAAAAACTTTACAAGTGTGCCCAATGTGAGAACTGTTATGCAACAAAACAAAGTTTGCATTATCATATAAACATGAAGCACAACGGTGAAAAACCGTATAAATGTAACGAATATCCAACTACATTTATCTATATTCCATTCGATATTACTCATACAAAAATACATAGAGATGAGGAACTACATCTTTGCGAGGTATGTATGTACCTTCAAATTATCGTTAGGGTTCTTTTCAATTATTTCTCATTTGGTTGTTTTTTTATTTTTACTTTTCTGTACTTATAAATATGCTGGATTTTAGGTTTGCGGCATAACCTTTACTTCCAAAGATAACCTAAACGTTCATAAATTTGTACATAGCGATTAAATGTAGTATGAATGTTTGGTGTGTGACAAGAGCTTTTCGCAAAAAGATGATGTTATTACATATGTTAAATCAGGTCATTCATGAGAAAACGTTTAAATCCATTAATAAATTTTCATTTGTCTTCTTATTTGTGTTATATATTGAATTGAAAGAAAAGTTCTGCGGTACTTTATTAGCTCAAATTGGAAATACAATATTTTTGTTAAGAATGTTTAAAATTAAAATTTAAAAAGTGTTTCAAAGCTTGAAATCTGTACTTTCGAACGGTTACTGTATTTTTTTAAATTTATGTGGGTTTTGTCATTTTTATATATAGAAAGCAATGAGATGAATGAATGGGAAATTTATCTCCTCACTTCATGGGTCTGTCACGTGCCAAAAAATTTGCAAAAATTATCGGTTATCTATATTATGAAAATTTGGAATTTTTTCAAAATCGTTAAAAAAAATATTTCTACGATTTTTTGTTCTTGTTATTCGCGAATTCAGTAAAAAGGAGCATTCTGAATTTGATTGCTCATAACTACATTAAAAATCATCATAACGCAATTAATAAAACAAATTCGTAAAGCTGCAATGTGCTGCATCAAGTGATATATAATTATCAATTTAAAAAATAGAATTCATGTACATTTGAGTTAAAAATGTGATACTATTATCCCCCCCCCCATATAACTATTGCACAATGGAAAAAAGGAGAGTAATATCATTTTTTCAACTCAAATGTACATATATTCTATTTTTTTTTTAAATTGACAATTACACCACTTCATGGAGCAACGTTTCAGCTTTAAAAATCTGTTTTATTAATTGCAGTACGATGATTTTTGCCGGTGAGTTATGAGCAATCCAAATCAGAATGTCCTTTTATTTAATCCATGTGTGACTTGGTAACAAAAAGTCGTTTTTTAACATTTTTTGAAAACGTACATTTAGGAAAAACTATAAGCTTTCACGCCAGATAGTCGAAAATTTTGCAACTAATATATTCTGTACATAATTTTGATTTAACAAAATTCCGCAGAACTTTTTCTCCAACCCAATACTCGTAATCATATTTTAGTAGACAATTGTAATATACAATAACACATTTCATAAAAAATTATTTATTTTTTAGGCTCGCATATGTAAAAGACACAGTAGTAAAGAACAAACTACAATTGACAATGTGATAGGTAGAAAGCAATTATAACTACTATTAATAATATTGACGAATCATTGATGAAAGAAGATGAGAATAAAAATATAATTTTTTTACGAGATATTATGTGTGTGTGTGTGTATGTATAGATGGAAATTTTCCAGTAATTATAATTTTTCCATGAAATACATTTGAATACTGTCAGACACAGGAGCACTAACGTGTAAAGTTGACAATGCGTTCAGAAGGCGAAACAGTCCAGTAAATTCTCACTGTTTACTCTTTAAATAATTTGAGATGATCGATTCTTACCTTACATCCTTGTTGGATTTAATGTAGTACAGTCGCGAATTGAATACCTACAAAATTTTTTAAAATTGAAACTATATATTGTACTAGATATTGACATACTTGTGCGATTATTGCTGGATTCACACTGCATCCGATTTGCGTCGTACGACGTTCTGCAATCAATCAGAAAACAGGATTCCGATGATACGAAGTAAAATCCATCGGAATGCTGTTTTCTGATTGGTTGCAGA
>NW_017297166.1:281590-294857 GCF_001594075.2 Trachymyrmex cornetzi | reverse complement strand
CTGTTCTTTTTGGCTGAACTTTTGCACCAGTTCATCTTTCTTCCTCTTCTTTCCTGCCGGATAGAAAAGAAAGAAAAATGAACTGGTGCAAAAGTTCAACCAAAAAGAACAGGCCTTATGTCTTTGGTCTGCTCTAATGGCGTGTGTACACGATGCTAGAAATCGGTCCGAGAAGAAAGAATTGACCAATCGCAATGGTCATGTGATCAAATTGATCATGACAATTTGATCACATGACCATTGCGATTGGTCAATTCTTTCTTCTCGGAACGATTTCTAGCATCGTGTACACACGCCATAAGAAACTGTGTGCGCATGCGTAAGTCCGCAAACACAATAGAGTAGTAAGCTTTAAGTCTTAAGGAATTAACCAATCATAGTCGATTATTCTTCTCACATTCAACTGTGATTGATCAATTCCTTAAGGCTTAAGGCTTATGGTTACTGCACACTGGACGCGATGAGCGATGAGCGACGAGCGATATCCAATGAGAGCTTTGCTTTACGTCGTCACGTGAGAAAAAGCAGAGTTTTTATTGGATATCGCTCGTCGCTCATCGCTCATCGCGTCCAGTGTGCAGTAGCCATTACTACTCTATTGTATTTGTGGACTAAAGATGAGCAGCCTTACCCCGGATCTACAATAGGGTTTTAAGCCTTAAGCCATAAGAAATGGGCGAATCACAGTCGCTTATTCTTCTCGGATTCGACTGTAATTGATCAATTTCTTACGGCATAATGTATAAAACACCTATTGTAGATCCGGACTTAACTATCGTATACATTGGGATACCACGTATGATATTTGGGACGGTTGGTCACTAATAGCGTTTTCGGCCCGACCGGGTTTGCACCTGGGTTGGATTAAGGACGTTTTGCGCTCTCCTATTGGTAGAGCGTGTGACATCAACCAATAGAAAAGATTAATCCAACCCAAGTTGGTGCAAACCCGATCGGGCCGAAAACGCTATAAGATGTACAGGAGTCCGAAATTAGGCGGAACAATCTCAAATTTTAACACTTTGTCCCGCTTTACAAGGCGTTTCAAATTTTTTCCTAAATTAAGGTTATAGTAATGAATTGTTCAGCTTTTAACTTTTTAAATACTGTACGTCATTATAGTGGCTTTCGCGAATGCTACCTCTCTGACCGATTATATTATTTTTTTAAAATCCTTTACATAAAAATTATAATTTATTCGTCAAAACCCACATTCCGTAATGCTCCGTCATTAAGACCCAGTTCCACAACTCACGGTTAACTCTTAACCGAGGTTCAACTTATTCATTGTCTCTTTCCAATTCTCGAATTGGAAAAAGATGAGAAATAAATTGAACTTCGGTTAAGAGTTAACCGTGAGTTGTGGAACTGGTGCTAAATCGAGCTGCTCATTTTACGCATGCGCACAAAGTTTCCTAGAGCAGACGAATTCTTGCCAGCTCCCATCACTGCGGAAGAATTCCCGCCGAAAATAGTCGCCATATTGTAATTTTCTTTGTCTCACGCACAACCGCTCGCAGAAATAAAGTGAATTTTCACAAAGTTTTCTCGTTTAATTAATCGCAAAAATAGCATACACATGCGCCCGCTGTAGAAGAGGTAACAAATTCTTAACAGAAATATAAACGATAACTTCCATATGGAAAGAATCTATTGAGAAAATTATTTATGTTGTTAGTGGTATTATGAGACATTATTTATTACTCACACACACACGCGCGCGCGCGCACACACATCTACACGCAGGCGCGCGCGCGCACACAACGGCTAGGTTCGGAGAGACGCAATTAGCGCTATTTGTGTCATTCTATCTTCGTCACCCATTAAACGTGAAATAAGGATAATATGACACAAATAGCGTTGATAACGCACTGCACGAACGCAGCCAACATGTGTGCAAACTCTAAAGCCAGCGGCGCACGATGCTTATTTTCCTGCTGGATTGTTAGCTGAGTTAGAATCTTGCCACCGTATTGGCTGCGATGCTGTCAGTGCCCAGTATCACAGCCAATACGATGATAAGATTCTAATTCAGCTAGCAATGCAGCAGGAAAACAAGCATCGTGTGCCGCAGGCTTAACCGTGTAACCTCCTCGAGATGTGCATAACGCGAATGCCGGCGATACACAGAGAGAATTTTTTCTTAGAATTTAGCCTGAAAATCATGATAATAGTGGGACAACATAGTATTTCAAAGAATTGTATACGAGTTTCTTTAATTTACTAGTATGTGTCATAATAAGATATGTAATATAATTTATTAATTTTACTAAAGGGTATAATTACAACATTTCAAAATATGTTACGCAGTTTATGATTCTTTATTGTTTTAAAAGAATACTAAGTAGTCATGAATATATAAAATAGCTTATACAATTTTTACAATACATGGTGATATTTTTAATCGCTGATTTAGTCGCTTATAATTTTACCATGTAACATAGTAATTGATCGACTGTAATCAATATTTATTGGTTATTTCCGTTGTCGAGTGTGTCTCTAGCTACACTAGAGCTTACTCATTTCAATACATTTTACAATCTGCATTATAATTTTTACTACATCATTTATAAAAAGTCTCTTGTATATTTCAAAAAATCTATCGTTACTGATAATATTTCATTACTGTCAAGTTGTCTCAAGCTTATTACCAAACATGATGAAATTTCTAATGAATTTTGCGGAAAAAAATAACGAAAAATTCTCTCCGTCAAATTTCATTATTATATTCGTAATCAGCATATCAAAATATAGTAAGTCAAGCGACAAGAAAATCGGGGGTTTACCCTTTCCGAACTCCATCCAATACCTCAAAGAATTTTAAAGTTCAAAAAAATGGAATCTCATCCGCAACGGATTTCAAATGATTCAACACATAGTGACACAACAGAATATGTGCTTCAACCGTATGGTAAGATATATACAGTTCATAATTAATATTTTTAGTGTTTTTGATAACTTTATTTCAACAATTATTTGTTTTATGTTACCATTCTTATATTTGTTTTATAATAATCATCTTCAAAGCTACCCCCTCTGAAGCTTTACGACAAAATAATAGAGATGTATATACTGACGTAAAACCTCACATATGCGGAGTGTGTGACAAAACATTTAAGTTCAAAAGTGATTTGCATAAGCATGAAAAAATTCATACAAGTGAAAAACCATATCAATGCGAATTTTGTGATAAATTGTTTAAGTGAGTAACAAAAAGCAGAAGAATTATTTCATAACTCGAATTTTGTGATAAATTATTTAAGTGAGTAACAAAAATCAGAAGAATTATTTCATAACGCAATCTCTATGCTTAATTTAATTGGTAACAAATGATTAATATTGTAACCATCATTTATTAGTGAAGAATGCAATCTAATCTCGCACAGGATGGTACATACCGAAGTGAAATCTCACAAATGCGGAGTGTGTGGTAAAACATTTAAGAGAAAAAAAAATTTGCATCAGCATGAAATAATTCATACCGGTGAAAAACCATATCGATGCGAATTTTGTGACAAATCATTTAAGTGAGTAACAAAAATCAGAAGAATTAATTAATAATGCAATCTCTGTGTTTAATTTAATTGGTAACAAACGATTAATATTGCAACGATCATTTTTTAGTCAAAAATCAAATCTAAACGAGCACAAGAAGGTACATATCGAAGTGAAATCTCACATATGCGGAGTGTGTGGTAAAGCATTTAAGAGAAAAAAAAATTTGCATGAGCATGAAAAAATTCATACAGGTGAAAAACCATATCAATGCAAATTTTGTGATAAATCATTTAAGTGAGTAACAAAAATCAGAAGAATTATTTCATAATGCAATCTCTATGCTTAATTAAATTGGTAACAAATGTTTAATATTGTTACGTTTATTTTTTAGTCATCAATCGAATCTAGCCAGGCACAAGAGAGAGATACATAACAATGAAAAACTTTACAAGTGTGCCCAATGTGAGAACTGTTATGCAACAAAACAAAGTTTGCGTCATCATATAAACGTGAAGCACAACGGTGAAAGAACCGTATAAATGTAACGAATACCCAACTACATTTATCTATTTTCCATTCCATATTACTCATACAAAAATATATAGAGATGGGAAACTACATCTTTGCGAGGAATGTATGTACCTTCAAATTATCGTTAGTGTTCTGTTCAATTATTTCTCATTTGGTTGTTCTTTTATTTTTACTTTTCTGTACATATAAATATGCTGGATTTTATGTTTGCGGCATAACTTTTACTTCCAATGATAACTTAAACGTTCATAAATTTGTCCATGGCGATTAAAAGTAGTATGAATGTTTGGTGTGTGACAAGAGCTTCCCGCGAAAAGATGATGTTATTACACATATGTTAAATCAGGTCATTCATGAGAAAACGTTTAAATCCATTAATAAATTCTCATTTGTCTTCTTATTTGTGATATATATTGGATTGAAAGAAAAATTCTGCGGTACTTTATTAGCACAAATTGGAAATACAATAGTTTCGTTAAAAATGATGAAAGTTAAAATTTAAAAACGGTTTCAAAGTTTGAAATCTCTACTTTCGAACGATTACTGTATGTTTTAAATTTATGTGGGTTTGTCATTTTTATATATAGAAAGCTATGAGATGAAAGAAAGGGAAATTTATTTCCTCACTTCAAGGGACTGTCACGTGCCAAAAAAATTTGCAAAAATTGTCGGTTATCTATATGATGAAAATTTGGAATTTTTTCAAAATAGTTAAAAAAAATATTTCTACGATTTTTTGTTCTTGAGTTATTCGCGAATTTAGTAAAAAGGAGCATTCTGAATTTGATTGCTCATAACTACAATAAAAATCATCATAACGCAATTAATACAACAGATTCGTAAAGCTGCAATGTTGCTCCATCAAGTGGTATAATTATCAATTTAAAAAATAGAATTCAGGTACATTTGAGTTAAAAATGTGATACTATTATCCCCCCCCCCCCCCCCCATATACCCATTGCACAATGAAAAAAAGAGAGTAGTATCACATTTTGAACTCAAATGTACATATATTTTTTTTTTTTTTAAATTGACAATTACACCGCTTCATGGAGAAACGTTTCAGCTTTAAAAATCTGTTTTATTAATTGCAGTACGATGATTTTTACCGGTGAGTTATGAGCAATCCAAATCAGAATGTCCTTTTATTTAATCCATGTGTGACTTGGTAACAAAAAGTCGTTTTAACATTTTTTGAAAACGTACATTTTTTTGAAAAACTTTAAGCTTTCACGCCAGATAGTCGAAAATTTTGCAACTAATATATTCTGTACATAATTTTGATTTAACAAAATTCCGCAGAACTTTTTCTCCAACACAATACTCGTAATCATATTTTAGTAGAGAATTGTAATATACAAGAACACATTTCATAAAAAATTATTTATTTTTTAGGCTCGCATATGTAAAGACACAGTAGTAAAGAACAAACCACAATTGACAATGTGATAGGTAGAAAGCAATTATAACTACTGTTACTAATATTGACGAATCATTGATGAAAGAAGATGAGAATAAAAATATAATTTTTGACGACATATAATGTGTATGTATAGATGGAAATTTTCCAGTAATTATAATTTTTCCATGAGATACATTTGAATACTGTCAGACACAGCAGCACTGACGTATAAAGTTGACAATGCGTTCAGAAGGCGAAACAGTCCAGTAAATTCTCACTGTTTACTCTTTAAATAGTTTGAGATGATCGATTCTTGCGTTACGTCCTTGTTGGATTTAATATAGTACAATCGCGAATTGAATACCTACAAAATTTCTTAAAATTGAAACTATATATTGTACTAGATATTGACATACTTCTGCAATTATAATGAGATTGATGTTTTATTACTGAGCTGAATGCAATTAAAAGCTGTATTTTTTTATATATTATACCTAGATCAAGAAAATATATGAAAATTATAATTTATTCGTCAAAACCCACATTCCGTTTTGCTCCGTCATTAAGGCCCAGTTCCACAACTCACGGTTAACTCTTAACGAGGTTCAACTTATTCATTGTCTCTCCAATTTTCGAATTGGAAAGAGATGAGAAATAAATTGAACTTCGGTTAAGAGTTAACCGTGTGTTGTGGAACTTGGGGTTCGTTCCGTATCTCGCATGGTGCGCATAATGCGTCGTTTATCCTTGTTGCTCACCAAATGTTAAACAAGGACAAAGGATGCATCATGCGCATCATGCGCGATACGGAGCGCACCTTGGGGCTAAATCGAGATGCTCATTTTACGCATGCGCACAAAGTTTCCTAGAGCAGACGAATTCTTGCCAGCTCCCATTACTGCGGAAAAATTCCCCCCGGAAATTGTCGCCATATTGTAATTTTCCATGTCTCACGTACAACCGCTCGCAGAAATAAAGTGAATTTTCATAAAGTTTTTTCGTTTAATTAATCGCAAAAATAGCATACACATGCGCCCGCTGTAGAAGAGGTAACAAATTCTTAACAGAAATATAAACGATAACTTCCGTATGGAAAGAATCTATTGCGAACTATTGAAAAATAACTATTTAGAAATATTCAGAAAATTATTTATATTGTTTGTGGTATTATGAGACTTTATCATTTATTCCTTACACACGCGCACGTGCGCGCACACACACCATGTGTGCAAACTCTAAAGCCAGCGGCACACGATGCTTATTTTCCTGCTGGATTGCTGGCTGAATTAGAATCTTGCCACCGTATTGGCTGCGATGCTGTCAGTGCCCAGTATCACAGCCAATACGATGGTAAGGTTCTAATTCAGCTAATAATCCAGCAGGAAAACAAGCATCGTGTGCCGCAGGCTTAACCGTGCAACTTCCTTGACACGTGCACAACGCGATTGCCGTTTGTAAATAAATTTATTTATTGTGAAAAATATTATTTCGGTCGGGAGTTGAACCCGAAATATAGATATTTAGTACTGTATACTTAGTCAATATCTTGCAAAAAAATAAGTTCTACTTTGAAACCTGATAACTCTGCTCCTGGGTAAGCTAGAACAATTTTCTTTATGTCATTTTAAAGGTAATGTTTTCGGTTTCAAAACGGATGTCGCCATAAGCCACGTCGCCATAAGTCACAAGGTGAGAGTCGCTTCGAGTAAAAGTTGTGCGCCCCTAAGCAGAGGCGTGAAAGTCGCTTTGCGTGGAATTAGTGTGCCCCTAAGCAGAGAGGAGGGATGAATCACTTAGCGTAGAAAGTCGATAAAACGTGAAAAAGTCGTTTTTTTAAATATTTGACCTTGGAAATGACCATGTCGCCAAATTTCATTATTATATTCGTAATCAGCACTTCAAAATATAGTAAGTCAAGCGACAAGAAAATCGGGGGTTTACCCTTTCCGAACTCCATCCAATACCTCAAAGAATTTTAAAGTTCAAAAAAATGGAATCTCATTCGCAACGGATTTCAAGTGGACCAACACATAATGACACAACAGAATATGTGCTTCAACCGTATGGTAAGATATATACAGTTCATAATTAATATTTTTAGTGTTTTTGATAACTTTATATTATTTCAACAATTATTTGTTTTATGTTACCATTTTTATATTTGTTTTATAATAATCATCTTCAAAGCTACCCCCTCTGAAGCTTTAAGACAAAGTAATAGAGATGTATGTACCGACGTAAAACCTCACATATGCGGAGTGTGTGACATAACATTTAAGAACAAAAGTGATTTGCATAAGCATGAAATAATTCATACAAGTGAAAAACCATATCAATGCGAACTTTGTGATAAATCATTTAAGTGAGTAACAAAAATCAGAAGAATTAATTAATAATGCAATCTCTGTGTTTAATTTAATTGGTAACAAATGATTAATATTGCAACGACCATTTTTTAGTCGAAAATCGAATCTAAACGAGCACAAAGTAGTACATACCGAAGTGAAATCTCACAGATGCGGAGTGTGTGACAAAACATTTAAGAGAAAAAGTGAATTGCATAAGCATGAAATAATTCATACAAGTGAAAAACCATATCAATGCGAACTTTGTGATAAATCATTTAAGTGAGTAACAAAAATCAGAAGAATTATTTAATAATGCAATCTCTGTGTTTAATTTAATTGGTAACAAATGATTAATATTGCAACGATCATTTTTTAGACGAAAATCGAATCTAAACGAGCACAAGAAGGTACATATCGAAATGAAATCTCACATATGCGGAGTGTGTGACAAAACATTTAAGGCAAAACGTTATTTGCATCAGCATGAAAAAATTCATACAGATGAAAAACGATATCAATGCAAATTATGCGATAAATCATTTAAGTGAGTAACAAAAATCAGAAGAATTATTTCATAATGCAATCTCTATGCCTTAATTTAATTGGTAACAAATGATTAATATTGCTACCATCATTTTTTAGTCGACAATGTCATCTAAACTCGCATCAGATGGCACATATCGATGCGAAACCTTACAAGTGTGACCAATGTGAGAAAAGTTTCACGTCAAAACGAGTGTTGCGTCGTCATATAAATGCAAAGCACAACGCTAAAAGACCGTACAGATGCGGAATATGTAGTAAAACGTTTAAACATAATGGTGATTTGCATAGGCATGAGAGAATTCATACAAGTGAAAAACCATATCAATGCGAGGTTTGTGATGAATCATTTCGGTGAGTACTTCAGTGAGTAACAAAAATTAGAAGAATTATTTGATATTACAATCTCTATGCTTAATTAAATTGGTAACAAATGTTTAATATTGTTACCGTTATTTTATAGTCAAAAATCGAATCAAGACAGGCATAAGAGAGAGATACATAACAATGAAAAACTTTACAAGTGTGCCCAATGTGAGAACTGTTATGCAACAAAACAAAGTTTGCATTATCATATAAACATGAAGCACAACGGTGAAAAACCGTATAAATGTAACGAATATCCAACTACATTTATCTATATTCCATTCGATATTACTCATACAAAAATACATAGAGATGAGGAACTACATCTTTGCGAGGTATGTATGTACCTTCAAATTATCGTTAGGGTTCTTTTCAATTATTTCTCATTTGGTTGTTTTTTATTTTTACTTTTCTGTACTTATAAATATGCTGGATTTTAGGTTTGCGGCATAAGCTTTACTTCCAAAGATAACCTAAACGTTCATAAATTTGTACATAGCTATTAAAAGTAGTATGAATGTTTGGTGTGTGACAAGAGCTTTTCGCAAAAAGATGATGTTATTACACATATGTATGTTAATTCAGGTCATTCATGAGAAAACGTTTAAATCCATTAATAAATTTTCATTTGTGTTCTTATTTGTGTTATATATTGGATTGAAAGAAAAGTTCTGCGGTACTTTATTAGCTCAAATTGGAAATACAATATTTTTGTTAAAAATGATTAAAATTAAAATTTAAAAAGTGTTTCAAAGCTTGAAATCTCTACTTTCGAACGGTTACTGTATTTTTTTAAATTTATGTGGGTTTTGTCATTTTTATATATAGAAATATAGATATTCATCATTATTAAGATCGTTTCGAAGATGCGAATTTGTTAAATCAGGTCATTCATGAGAAAACGTTTAAATCCATTAATAAATTTTCATTTGTCTTCTTATTTGTGTTATATATTGAATTGAAAGAAAAGTTCTGCGGTACTTTATTAGCTCAAATTGGAAATACAATATTTTTGTTAAGAATGTTTAAAATTAAAATTTAAAAAGTGTTTCAAAGCTTGAAATCTGTACTTTCGAACGGTTACTGTATTTTTTTAAATTTATGTGGGTTTTGTCATTTTTATATATAGAAAGCAATGAGATGAATGAATGGGAAATTTATCTCCTCACTTCATGGGTCTGTCACGTGCCAAAAAATTTGCAAAAATTATCGGTTATCTATATTATGAAAATTTGGAATTTTTTCAAAATCGTTAAAAAAAATATTTCTACGATTTTTTGTTCTTGAGTTATTCACGAATTTAGTAAAAAGGAGCATTCTGAATTTGATTGCTCATAACTACATTAATAGCGTTTTCGATTGGGGTGCACTGGCTGCACTCAGTGTCAAGAGCGTGTTCGATTGGCAGTGCTAATGCGCACTTGGCTAGTGTCACGTGTTCATTTGATCGCACGACACTCGCGTAGTGCGCACTCAGTGCGCACTAAGTGGCACGAGATATTTTGACGGTGCCAGTTCAGTGCACGTTTTATCACAGTTAAGGATATACATAGGGACAAGCAAATCTGCGCAGTTGAATTGAAAACGGGGTCATGTCCCTACTCTTAATATCTTTTAGTGTAGTTTTGTATCATTTTGTTGAACATTGCTTCAAAGTGAACAAAAATGAGTGTGGATTTAATGAGTGTGGCACTTCAGCTTTAGCACTGAAAATCTTGGCATATTCTTTTGAACTTGCACTATTCAGTGCAACCCATGGAACTCGTTCAGTGTTGGTGTGAACTGAGTGCGCACTGGTGCGCACTAACTTTTGCCCAGTCGAAAACGTTATAAAAATCATCATAACGCAATTAATAAAACAAATTCGTAAAGCTGCAATGTGCTCCATCAAGTGGTATATAATTATCAATTTAAAAAATAGAATTCATGTACATTTGAGTTAAGTATGTGATACTATTATCCCCCCCCTCCCCCATATAACTATTGCACAATAGAAAAAAGGAGATTAATATCACTTTTTCAACTCAAATGTACATATATTCTATTTTTTTTTTAAATTGACAATTACACCACTTCATGGAGCAACGTTTCAGCTTTAAAAATCTATTTTATTAATTGCAATACGATGATTTTTGCCGGTGAGTTATGAGCAATCATTCGAAAATTTTGCAACTAATATATTCTGTACATAATTTTGATTTAACAAAATTCCGCAGAACTTTTTCTCCAACACAATACTCGTAATCATATTTTAGTAGATAATTGTAATATACAATAACACATTTCATAAAAAATTATTTATTTTTTAGGCTCGCATATGTAATGACTCAGTAGTAAAGAACAAACCACAATTGACAATGTGATAGGTAGAAAGCAATTATAACTACTGTTACTAATATTGACGAATCATTGATGAAAGAAGATGAGAATAAAAATATAATTTTTGACGAGATATAATGTGTATGTATATAGATGGAAATTTTCCAGTAATTATAATTTTTCCATGAGATACATTTGAATACTGTCAGACACAGGAGCACTGACGTGTAAAGTTGACAATGCGTTCAGAAGGCGAAACAGTCCAGTAAATTCTCACTGTTTACTCTTTACATAATTTGAGATGATCGATTCTTGCCTTACGTCCTTGTTGGATTTAATGTAGTACAATCGCGAATTGAATACCTACAAAATTTCTTAAAATTGAAACTATATATTGTACTAGATATACTTGTGCAATTATAATAGATTGATGTTTTATTACTGAGCTGAATGCAATTAAAAGCTGTATTTTTTGATATATTAAACCTAGATCAAGAAAATATATGAAAATTATAATTTATTCGTCAAAACCCACATTCCGTATTGCTCCTTTATTAAGGCCCAGTTCCACAACTCACGGTTAACTCTTAACCGAGGTTCAATTTATTCATTGTCTCTTTCCAATTCTCGAATTGGAAAGAGATGAGAAATAAATTGAACTTCGGTTAAGAGTTAACCGTGAGTTGAGAAACTAGGGCTAAATCGAGCTGCTACGTCATGTTACGCATGCGCACAAAGTTTCCTAGAGAAGACGAATTTTTGCCAGCTCCCATCACTGCGGAAGAATTCCCACCGAAAATAGTCGCCATATTGTAATTTTCTTTGTCTCACGCACAATCGCTCGCAGAAACAAAGTGAATTTTCACAAAGTTTTCTCGTTTAATTAATCGCAAAAATAGCATACACATGCGCCCGCTGTAGAAGAGGTAACAAATTCTTAACAGAAATATAAACGATAACTTCCGTATGGAAAGAATCTATTGAGAAAATTATTTATATGTGGTTAGTGGTATTATGAGACATTATTTATTATTCACACACACGCGCCCACGCGCACACATCACACGCACACGCGCACATGCTCGCGCGCGCGCACCCACGACATGTGTTCAAACTCTAAAGCCAGGGGCACACGATGCTTGTTTTCCTGCTGGATTGCTAGCTGAGTTAGAATCTTGACACCGTATTGGCTGCGATGCTGTCAGTGCCCAGTATCACATCCAATACGATGATAAGATTCTAATTCAGCTAGCATTCCAGCAGGAAAACAAGCATCGTGTGCCGCAGGCTTAACCGTGTAACCTCCTCGAGGTGTGCAATGCCGGCGATACACAGAGAGAATTTTTTCTTAGAATTTAGCCTGAAAATCATGATAATAATGGGACAACACGGTATTTCAAAGAATTGTATATGGGTTTCTTTAATTTACTAGTATGTGCCATAATAAGATATGTAATATATTTTTTCTCTTAGAATTTAGCCTGAAAATCATGATAATAGTGGGACAACATAGTATTTCAAAGAATTGTACATAAGTTTCTTTAATTTACTTGTATGTGTCATAATAAGATATGTAATATATTTTTTTAATGTATTTTTTTAATTTTACTAAAGGGTATAGTAAAATTTCAACATTTTAAAATATGTTACGCAGTTTATGATTCTTTATTATTTTAAAAGAACAGATGCTATAAGTAGTCATGAAAATATATAAAATAGCTTAAACAATTTTTACCATACAGCATGATATTTTAAATATGATTTAGTCGCTTGTAATTTTACCATGTAATATAGTAATTGATCGACTGTAATCGATATTTATTGGTTATTTTCATTGTCGAGTGTGAATCTAGCTACGCTAGAGCTTACTCATTTCGAAACATTTTACAATCTATATTATAATTTTTACGTAATCAGCTCTTCAAAATATAGTAAGTCAAGCGACAAGAAAATCGGGGGTTCACCCATTCCGAACTCCATCCAATACCTCAAAGAATTTTAAAGTTCAAAAAAATGGAATCTCATTCGCAACGTATTTCAAGTGGACCAACACATAGTGACACAACAGAATATGTGCTTCAACCGTATGGTAAGATATATACAGTTCATAATTAATATTTTTAGTGTTTTTGATAACTTTATATTATTTCAACAATTATTTGTTTTATGTTACCATTTTTATATTTGTTTTATAATAATCATCTTCAAAGCTACCCCCTCTGAAGCTTTAAGACAAAGTAATAGAGATGTATGTACCGAC
>NW_017297166.1:278731-280935 GCF_001594075.2 Trachymyrmex cornetzi | reverse complement strand
ATAATGCAATCTCTATGCTTAATTTAATTGGTAACAAATGATTAATATTGTAACCATCATTTATTAGTGAAGAATGCAATCTAATCTCGCACAGGATGGTACATACCGAAGTGAAATCTCACAAATGCGGAGTGTGTGGTAAAACATTTAAGAGAAAAGATAATTTGCATCAGCATGAAATAATTCATACCGGTGAAAAACCATATCAATGCGAATTTTGTGGCAAATCATTTAAGTGAGTAACAAAAATCAGAAGAATTAATTAATAATGCAATCTCTGTGTTTAATTTAATTGGTAACAAACGATTAATATTGCAACGATCATTTTTTAGTCAAAAATCGAATCTAAACGAGCACAAGAAGGTACATATCGAAGTGAAATCTCACATATGCGGAGTGTGTGATAAAGCATTTAAGAGAAAAAAAAATTTGCATCAGCATGAAATAATTCATACCGGTGAAAAACCATATCAATGCGAATTTTGTGGTAAATTATTTAAGTGAGTAACAAAAATCAGAAGAATTATTTAATAATGCAATCTCTATGCTTAATTTAATTGGTAACAAATGATTAATATTGTAACCATCATTTATTAGTGAAGAATGCAATCTAATCTCGCACAGGATGGTACATATCGAAGTGAAATCTCACATATGCGGAGTGTGTGGTAAAGCATTTAATACAAAAGGTAATTTGCAACGGCATGAAATAATTCATACAAGTGAAAAACCATATCAATGCGAATTTTGTGGTAAATTATTTAAGTGAGTAACAAAAATCAGAAGAATTATTTAATAATGCAATCTCTGTGTTTAATTTAATTGGTAACAAACGATTAATTTTGCAACGATCATTTTTTAGTCAAAAATCGAATCTAAACGAGCACAGGGTAGTACATATCGAAGTGAAATCTAACATATGCGGAGTGTGTGGTAAAGCATTTAAGAGAAAAAAAAATTTGCATGAGCATGAAAAAATTCATACAGGTGAAAAACCATATCAATGCAAATTTTGTGATAAATCATTTAAGTGAGTAACAAAAATCAGAAGAATTATTTCATAATGCAATCTCTATGCTTAATTAAATTGGTAACAAATGTTTAATATTGTTACGTTTATTTTTTAGTCATCAATCGAATCTAGCCAGGCACAAGAGAGAGATACATAACAATGAAAAACTTTACAAGTGTGCCCAATGTGAGAACTGTTATGCAACAAAACAAAGTTTGCGTCATCATATAAACGTGAAGCACAACGGTGAAAGAACCGTATAAATGTAACGAATACCCAACTACATTTATCTATTTTCCATTCCATATTACTCATACAAAAATATATAGAGATGGGAAACTACATCTTTGCGAGGAATGTATGTACCTTCAAATTATCGTTAGTGTTCTATTCAATTATTTCTCATTTGGTTGTTCTTTTATTTTTACTTTTCTGTACATATAAATATGCTGGATTTTGTTTGCGGCATAACTTTTACTTCCAATGATAACTTAAACGTTCATAAATTTGTCCATGGCGATTAAAAGTAGTATGAATGTTTGGTGTGTGACAAGAGCTTCCCGCGAAAAGATGATGTTATTACACATATGTTAAATCAGGTCATTCATGAGAAAACGTTTAAATCCATTAATAAATTCTCATTTGTCTTCTTATTTGTGATATATATTGGATTGAAAGAAAAATTCTGCGGTACTTTATTAGCACAAATTGGAAATACAATAGTTTCGTTAAAAATGATGAAAGTTAAAATTTAAAAACGGTTTCAAAGTTTGAAATCTCTACTTTCGAACGATTACTGTATGTTTTAAATTTATGTGGGTTTGTCATTTTTATATATAGAAAGCTATGAGATGAAAGAAAGGGAAATTTATTTCCTCACTTCAAGGGAATGTCACGTGCCAAAAAAATTTGCAAAAATTATCGGTTATCTATATGATGAAAATTTGGAATTTTTTCAAAATAGTAAAAAAAAATATTTCTACGATTTTTTGTTCTTGAGTTATTCGCGAATTTAGTAAAAAGGAGCATTCTGAATTTGATTGCTCATAACTACAATAAAAATCATCATAACGCAATTAATACAACAGATTCGTAAAGCTGCAATGTTGCTCCATCAAGTGGTATAATTATCAATTTAAAAAATAGAATTCAGGTACATTTGAGTTAAAAATGTGATACTATTATCCCCCCC
>NW_017297166.1:229980-277836 GCF_001594075.2 Trachymyrmex cornetzi | reverse complement strand
TATTAAGGCCCAGTTCCACAACTCACGGTTAACTCTTAACCGAGGTTCAACTTATTCATTGTCTCTTTCCAATTCTCGAATTGGAAAGAGATGAGAAATAAATTGAACTTCGGTTAAGAGTTAACCGTGAGTTGTGGAACTTGGGGTGCGTTCCGTATCTCGCATGGTGCGCATAATGCGTCGTTTATCCTTGTTGCTCACCAAATGTTAAACAAGGACAAAGGATGCATCATGCGCATCATGCGCGATACGGAACGCACCTTGGGGCTAAATCGAGCTGCTCATTTTACGCATGCGCACAAAGTTTCCTAGAGCAGACGAATTCTTGCCAGCTCCCATCACTGCGGAAAAATTCCCCCCGAAAATTGTCGCCATATTGTAATTTTCCATGTCTCACGCACAAACGCTCGCAGAAATAAAGTGAATTTTCATAAAGTTTTTTCGTTTAATTAATCGCAAAAATAGCATACACATGCGCCCGCTGTAGAAGAGGTAACAAATTCTTAACAGAAATATAAACGATAACTTCCGTATGGAAAGAATCTATTGCGAACTATTGAAAAATAATTATTTAGAAATATTCAGAAAATTATTTATATTGTTAGTGGTATTATGAGACTTTATCATTTATTCCTTACACACACGCACGCGCCCGCACACACACCATGTGTGCAAACTCTAAAGCCAGCGGAACACGATGCTTATTTTCCTGCTGGATTGCTAGCTGAATTAGAATGCCACCGTATTGGCTGCGATGCTGTCAGTGCCCAGTATCACAGCCAATACGATGGTAAAGTTCTAATTCAGCTAATAATCCAGCAGGAAAACAAGCATCGTGTGCCGCAGGCTTAACCGTGCAACTTCCTTGACACGTGCACAACGCGAATGCCGTTTGTAAATAAATTTATTTATTGTGAAAAATATTACCTCGGTCGGGAGTTGAACCCGAAATATAGATATTTAGTACTGTATACTTAGCCAATATATTGCAAAAAAATAGGGTCTACTTTGAAACCTGATGACTCTGCTCCTGGGCAAGCTAGAACAATTTTCTTTATGTCATTTTAAAGGTAATGTTTTTGGTTTCAATATTGATGTCGCCATAAGCCACGTCACCATACGTCACAAGGTGAGAGTCGCTTCGAGTAAAAGTTGTGGGCCCCTAAACAGAGGTGTGGAAGTCGCTTTGCGTGAAAGTTGTGTGCCCCTAAGCAGAGAGGAGGGATGAATCACTTAGCGTAGAAAGTCGAAAAAACGTGAAAAAAGTCGTTTTCTTAAATATTTGACCTTGAAAATGACCATGTCGCCAAATTTCATTATTATATTCGTAATCAGCACTTGAAGATATAGTAAGTCAAGCGACAAGAAAATCGGGGGTTTACCCTTTCCGAACTCCATCCAATACCTAAAAGAATTTTAAAGTTCAAAAAAATGGAATCTCATCCGCAACGGATTTCAAGTGGATCAACACATAGTGACACAACAGAACATGTGCTTCAACCGTATGGTAAGATATATACAGTTCATAATTAATATTTTTAGTGTTTTTGATAACTTTGTATTATTTCAACAATTATTTGTTTTATGTTACCATTTTTATATTTGTTTTATAATAATCATCTTCAAAGCTACCCCCTCGGAAGCTTTAAGACAAAGTAATAGTGATGTATATACCGACGTGAAACCTTACATATGCGGAGTGTGTGACAAAACATTTAAGAGAAAAAGTGGTTTGCACAAGCATGAAATAATTCATACAAGTGAAAAACCATATCAATGCGAATTATGTGATAAATCATTTAAGTGAGTAACAAAAATCAGAAGAATTAATTAATAATGCAATCTCTGTGTTTAATTTAATTGGTAACAAATGATTAATATTGCAACGATCATTTTTTTGTCGAAAATTGAATCTAAACGAGCACAAGGTAATACATATCGAAGTGAAATCTCACAAATGCGGAGTGTGTATTAAAGCATTTAAGAGAAAAAGTCATTTGCATCTGCATGAAAAAATTCATACAGGTGAAAAACCATATCAATGCGAACTTTGTGATAAATCATTTATGTGAGTCACAAAAATCAGAAAAATTATTTAATAATGCAATCTCTGTGTTTAATTTAATTGGTAACAAATGATTAATATTGCAACGATCATTTTTTATTCATCAATGGAATCTAAACGCGCACAAAGTAGTACATATCGAAATAAAATCTCACAGATGCGGAGTGTGTGACAAAACATTTAAGAGAAAAAGTGATTTGCATAAGCATGAAATAATTCATACAAGTGAAAAACCATATCAATGCGAACTTTGTGATAAATCATTTAAGTGAGTAACAAAAATCAGAAGAATTATTTAATAATGCAATCTCTGTGTTTAATTTAATTGGTAACAAATGATTAATATTGCTACGATCATTTTTTAGTCGAAAATCGAATCTGAACGTGCACAAGATGGTACATATCGAAGTGAAATCTCACCAACACGGAGTGTGTGATGAAACATTTAAGAGGAAATATGATTTGCGTCGGCATAAAAAAATCCATACAGGTGAAAAACGATATCTATGCGAATTTTGTGGTAAATTATTTAAGTGAGTAACAAAAATGAGAAGAATTGTTTCATAATGCAATCTCTATGCTTAATTTAATTGGTAACAAATGATTAATATTGCTACTATCATTTTTTAGTCGAAAATCGAGTCTAAACACGCATCAGATGGCACATATCAATGCGAAACCTTACAAGTGTGACCAATGTGAGAAAAGTTTCACATCAAAACAAATGTTGCGTTATCATATAAATAGGAAGCACAACGCTAAAAGACCGTATAAATTTGATGAATATCCAACTACATCTATCTATTTTCCATTCGATATTACTCATACAAAAATACATACAGATGAGGAACTACATCTTTGCGAGGTATGTATGTACCTTCAAATTATCGTTAGTGTTCTTTTCAATAATTTCTCATTTGGTTGTTCTTTTATTTTTACTTTTCTGTACATATAAATATGCTGGATTTTATGTTTGCGGCATAACTTTTACTTCCAATGATAACTTAAACGTTCATAAATTTGTACATATCATAAATTTGTCCATGGCGATTAAAAGTAGTATGAATGTTTGGTGTGTGACAAGAGCTTCCCGCGAAAAGATGATGTTATTACACATATGTTAAATCAGGTCATTCATGAGAAAACGTTTAAATCCATTAATAAATTCTCATTTGTCTTCTTATTTGTGATATATATTGGATTGAAAGAAAAATTCTGCGGTACTTTATTAGCACAAATTGGAAATACAATATTTTCGTTAAAAATGATTAAAATTAAAATTTAAAAACGGTTTCAAAGTTTGAAATCTCTACTTTCGAACGATTACTGTAAGTTTTAAATTTATGTGGGTTTGTCATTTTTATATATAGAAAGCTATGAGATGAAAGAAAGGGAAATTTATCTCCTCACTTCAAGGGTATGTCACGTGCCAAAAAAATTTGCAAAAATTATCGGTTATCTATATGATGAACATTTGGAATTTTTTCAAAATCGTTAAAAAAAATATTTCTACGATTTTTTGTTCTTGAGTTATTCGCGAATTTAGTAAAAAGGAGCATTCTGAATTTGATTGCTCATAACTACAATAAAAATCATCATAACGCAATTAATACAACAGATTCGTAAAGCTGCAATGTTGCTCCATCAAGTGGTATAATTATCAATTTAAAAAATAGAATTCAGGTACATTTGAGTTAAAAATGTGATACTATTATCCCCCCCTCCCCCCCCCCATATAACCATTGCACAATGGAAAAAAAGAGAGTAGTATCACATTTTGAACTCAAATGTACATATATTCTATTTTTTTTTTAAATTGACAATTACACCACTTCATGGAGAAACGTTTCAGCTTTAAAAATCTGTTTTATTAATTGCAGTACGATGATTTTTACTAGTGAGTTATGAGCAATCCAAATCAGAATGTCCTTTTATTTAATCCATGTGTGACTTGGTAACAAAAAGTCGTTTTTTAACATTTTTTGAAAACGTACATTTTTTAAAACTATAAAATTTCACGCCAGATAGTCGAAAATTTTGCAACAAATATATTCTGTACATAATTTTGATTTAACAAAATTCCGCAGAACTTTTTCTCCAACACAATACTCGTAATCATATTTTAGTAGATAATTGTAATATACAATAACACATTTCATAAAAAATTATTTATTTTTTAGGCTCGCATATGTAATGACTCAGTAGTAAAGAACAAACCACAATTGACAATGTGATAGGTAGAAAGCAATTATAACAACTGTGACTAATATTGACGAATCATTGATGAAAGAAGATGAGAATAAAAATATAATTTTTTACGAGATATAATGTGTATGTATAGATGGAAATTTTCCAGTAATTATAATTTTTCCATGAGATTTGAATACTGTCAGACACAGGAGCACTGACGTGTAAATTTGACAATGCGTTCAGAAGGCGAAACAGTCCAGTAAATTCTCAATGTTTACTCTTTAAATAATTTGAGAAGATCGATTCTTGCCTTACGTCCTTGTTGGATTTAATGTAGTACAATCGCGAATTGAATACCTACAAAATTTTTTAAATTTGAAACTATATATTGTACTAGATATTGACATACTTGTGCAATTATTGCTGGATTCACACTGCATACGAATTGCGTCGTACGACGCAAATCGGATGCAGTGTGAATCCAGCATATGTCATTGGTATGTGCGATTCCGATCGCGGTCGATGGCGTCCTGTCCCGTCTCGCGCAGCTCCGTGACTACTCGGGCGTCTCCGTTGTTTCCGAGAATTTCGTATCGCGCACAGGACACGCGCCCGTAAACAATACCTTATCGTTCTCGCTCGAAGCTAATTTCGCTTCCGCGTGGTGCGTGTTTCGGAACGATGCATTTATTCGGAAACATCGCGACACGCCATTTCGGATTGGAAACGCGGTTTGCGATCGTGGGTGTCGGTGTTGTATGTCGCGGTAAGTAGAACGTCATTGGTCGCTTCCGAGTTCTTCGCATTCCTCGGTGATGACGTCACGCGTAAACATTGCCGGTGCCGCGTCGTTCAACGTTTCGCCCCTTTTTTTTCGCGAGATTCTATCGCCCACGTAAAATACACATCGAAAGCCGATGAAAAAAGTGGTAGTGCAATTGTATTGTCAGATCGCGTGCGAAGTGCGTTGCGTTTTAACCTTGGTTTTAACGGTGGTCAGGCGATCTTTCGACCATTCCGGTTGATCCTGAGTGGTGTTCGCGGTTTGTACATGCATAATTCACTCGTTAAGTCGTATTCGCGTAAACTGCGAATAAACGTCGGGAGCGACTCTGATTCTTCTAATCGATTCGTATTTGCGTACGAGTGTTTTTAGTGAATAAACTGAAAGTGCACAGGAGAGAGATCACCTGGAAAAGGGTACGCGGAATCAGAAAAGTGAGTAAAATATTGCAATGGAAGATAATATCGCTCATTTGCTATACGTAATTCGAAAATTTTTAGATCGCTTACAGAAAAAGAACGGAAACGTGAAGTGAAAAGATAGAACACATTTTTAAAAAACAATACTTTTATTTCTCTACAATCTATTATTACACCAAAATTGTATTTCAAAATTAATATTACAAAATTTTAATGATTTAAATTTTAAAACATTCAAACTTATTTTCTGGAGAACTTTGTTTTTTGATCGATCGTGTTATAGCAAGTGACATTTTTGATATAGATACCCACACAGCAAATGTATTAAAAATATATCTTAGAGATATCCTAAAGATATATTTGTGATATGTGATATCTTTAGGATATCTGATGTATTTCGGAAATTTTTGCTGTGTGGGTAGAGACATACACGCGTAAGAATATCTTTCGATCTATTTGCACAAATATATAAATGGAATGTTTGGAATTTGAAATTGTATACGCGATTGTAATGTAATGTGACAGAAAATCATGACCACGTGCAGGGAGTGCAAAAAGGTATTCGTAGAGATATCTTTAAAAAATTTGTATTTTTTAGGAAGTACACATTAATTAGCAATTTATTGACGAAGAATAAAATAGATTATATATTTCTTTTCAGATAGATCAGCAGTTGGGCAATCGAATAAACGGAGTCGGAGCAGGAAGGATGGATGATAACAGCGATAAGGAGGTTAGCAAGTAACTTTATTAACCTTTAAGTGAATACGTGGGGTGGCTACAGCATCGCAGATATAGTTTTCTTTAAAACCTTATTCTGGAAAAGGAAAATAAAATGTAATGCCCAGATGTCCAGAAGTCTTAAAGTTCTTAAAGCAGTTAAAGAAGTCTTTATATTACTTTTACATTCCTTTATCTCATAAAGATATAATTAATGTAAATTTAACTATAACGTAATATACTTGTAAAAAATGTAACTATAAAATTAAAATTTTTTAGGATGTTCGGAGTACCCCACGTATCAATTTGTATTTTTAAACTTTAAACCATCTATCTGAAGGGTGAAACCATCTATTGAAAGGTTAACGAAAGGAGGCTGTGCACAACACATTTTCACGATTGATTAAAAATAGAATATCCTACGTTTCGTTATTGCATTAAATATCAGTTCTCGTTTTGCTTGCATGCAAATATTTTCTTGAAAATAATTTCGAATTGAAAGCTGCGTTTTTAATAAAAAATGACATCATATACCGTGCGTGAAATATACATACTGAAAGAGACTGTATCTTCCATGTTTTTACGTATTTATATCAATACGTTGCCGAGGACTGCATCCTCGTAAACCAAAACCGAAATCTTTCTCTAATAATCATAAGATATGCGAAACGATGCCATGGCACGAACAATAAGAGTTTACGATCATCAGACTTGAAGGGGTTAAAGAATTTAGATCGCACAGCGATGCGTTTTCTCGGTTCTCTTGGCGCGCAACGGGCAATGGAATTCTACCCTATTTTATGTGCATAATAAACAGAATACGAGCCACGTACATACAGGGAGTTCGCATCTTTATACGGAATGTCTCTGTATCGACCGGTCAAATAGATTCTATTTTTGTGTGGCCCGACATAATAGTGGGTCAAGACGAGTCGCGTGGATAGAAGGAGATTCTTCCCATTGTACCGAATAGAGGATGTAGGGCGCCGAAGAAGGAGAGGATGGAGAACGACAGGGCAGAACTCCAATATTCGGAATTTATAACCTCTCGTAACTCAGTCGGTTTCTGCACCTAATACCAACCGCCTTTGCCGTAGCCACTGTTCGCGCGCTAAGTTCTCTCTGCGCGAACTCTTCAAAATAATTTCTCCGCCACGTCACTTTATTATTATCATCCCTTCTCGTTTTCGTGCATGGCGAACGAACAACGTTCGAATTTCCTTTCATTTGTTTCACGTTGTGTATATTTGTGAACGCTTTTAAAAAGTTTTTAAATATTTAAATATACTTGGATATTGTTGTTAATAGTTTATTAATTTAATTTACATCATAGAATTAATATTATTTTGAAATAAATCAAATTCTGATTCTCGTTTTTAATAAAAATGGAAAATTTAATAATTATAGAATTTAAAATAGAATTTAATAATTATTCGTAACTTTTGTCGCTAATGAATTATTTATTACCTTTTTCTTTTATGTCTCTGATATAATATTGATCTCATAACGCTGTGTTTTTTAGGCATAATAGAGACTTTACGTTAAAAAATATATCTTTAGCATAAGTTTTGTTTTGCAACTCGAGCTTAATTAATTTCTATAAATGTTAACATATTTTATTGTGTACACTTCAATGGGGAAAGACGAAATAATCATAGATCTTCCCACAGATTAGCTTTGTTCCGTATAGAATATCGCTGGGAAAACACGGTGGCAAAGGTATACTGCGTATCGATTTCGAATTTGTGTATAAGCGGCGCATCGATCCCTCCTCTTTCCCAGCCCGCGAGGTATTATACACCAATAAATTCGCGTAATCGCATATCTCAGGGCAATCGCGTAGTCGGAGAGGTGCTCTTGGAGAAAAATATAACTCCGCCGGGGATTCCCCGAGGCTCTATACATTCGCCTTCTGCGCTTCCGCCTTCGAGACCGCGGCTTCCGCACTTTCCCTCGTTTTCCACCCTGCTCCCCCGCCGTATTTTAATGCCCAGTCGTAAAGCACAGGAAAATTAAAAATTCATATTGGCGAGAATTTAAGAGTCATCCGCGCGTTTACGTTGTTTGCTTCACTGCGTGCGTATTTGCAACATAAACATAAAAATGTGGGCAGAATTGTTGGGCGATATACTATAAATCAGCTGGAATATAACTTTAACTATTTAATATTGTACCTACCTAATCGACCATTCCTTTATTTAAACTCCATTTGATGTACCGAAAGGTGTTATTAATTGTTAACTATCAAGGGTAAACTGATAAAAAGTCTATGCATTTGTACCGTAACATTCGGCTATTATGTAGAATAATAATTTGTATTTTAATATAACGTATAACAATATACAACACAATTAAATTTCTAGTAATAATCGTTATAATTTTAATTGACGGCGCATTTGTGCGTGAATATACCATTCGAGTTATTTTCCTAAATCAAAGAATATAGTAAATATTTTGCGGGTAAATCGAAAACCAGATATTTAATAACTATTATTTAATTGAAAATTAACACAATATTCAAAAAACATTACCCACATTTAAATAACTTTATTTAATATCTATACTAACAATTTTGTATAACAAATTTTATTTTTATTTAGTTCCTTTTTTCACCCAGCAATTTTTTAAATTGATTTAACAATAAAGAAATAAAAGAACTTTTCGCGTGATTAACGGAAATTTATCTCTTTTTGTCTTTCCCTCTTTTCTCTTCACGATATACCTGCGTTTCATCCGTTTTTTCCGCACCATGGCCGGCATTGCGCAAACCGGAAATATTATACCGGAAGGCTGATCCGGTGCAAGAAGAAATGTACGCCAAGTCTCAGTGTAACCACGGAGATGTTTCTCGCGGGTTTCATGCTTTTCATGTTTCTGTCCCGGCCATCCTGCGTCATCCACCTCGCTTTTCCTTCCGTGCCTTTAAACCTTCAGTTTCGGTATATTCTGTACCGGATGACGTTCTTCACGCAGCGCATTTTGCCATTTTGTTAAGGGAATTAAAACGGCAAACGCCTGCGGCGAAATGAATCTGCAAACGTAAGCGAAAGTAATTCAGGAACAATTGTAGAAAACCGCTTTGGTTATTTTTGAGAAAAGTAGTGAAAGGTAATTAAAAGCCTGTGGAAAAGCCTTTATGGTGGCATGCTCGCTGAAAGATGACGACGTGCGAACTGTCACAGCTTAATTATAATAGGATTATGACTTGTGGAAGACTTTTTTACTCTTAATATTTTTCAACTTTTTCACAATTTTTGTATGTGTGTTTATTATTTATGAAGTTTGTAGACTATACAGAACGATTAAATATTTGAATAAATTTTAAGAATTCTTTCCTTTTATACTGAAAAAAAATTCATGTAATTTTACATGGAAATTACATGTTTATGACTGGAAAATTACCTGAGTATGATTTTACAATTTACAATTTCCAATCATATTTAAGTAATTTTCCGGTCATAAACATGTAATTTTCATGTAAAATTACATGAATTTTTTTCAGTGTATGTATTAAAAATGTTTGACTAGAAAGGGTCGTAAATTAATTATTATAAAAATAATATGAGAAGAAAAATTTGAGGATAATAGAGAAGTTTGCATATTTTTGCGAGGTACACTGCAAGTTCTACAGTTCGGAACTTCCATCAGAGAGTTGTTATCGTTGGTGCTTAATTATCGACGGGGACTAAACCGACTTTGGCCCTTGCGATCCTCCACGTCCCTACCGCGAAATCCGGGATTTCCGTGCGTCCGTACCGCAGCAATAACAATAATATCCCTTTGGTTGGTACGTGAAATCCCTTGCTGCAATTGTGACGTATCTAGCAAACGTCAGCCTTGCGTGCTGTTATTGTTGGTACTTAAGACTTATCGCGAAACGGGTGTCTGGCGAAGGATCATCCGGCGTCCCCTACATCGACAAACGCAGAAATAATCAATTCATTACCGAATTCATTGTTTTGTTGAATAATTTAAACGCAAAAATATGAAAATTTGAATATTCATTTCGTCAAGTGTTAATTGTATAAGATATGAATATACATTAAAGGTAATCGGATCCTGTGCTCTACTCATTGTTTCTGGATAATTTGACTCATGCAAATATTTGAAAATGTTTTATATTTTTTTGTTGCTCAGAAATGTTTTTTCTTTTGAACAACGAAAGCAAAAGTATTTATATTTTCCTCTTCTACTTTAGAGAAGTATTTATTGTGCTAGACTCACAATCATATTTTCAATTTTGGTTTTTTAGTATAAAAAATGTAGAATAATTTTTTATTTTCATAAAAAACTATAGGAATTATGATAAATCGTAATAAAAAAGGCAATAGGAGTCGTCGCAAGAATTGCGCAGTATCAAATATTAAAATTGTAAGATAATTAATTTTAATATTTGACTGCGCAATTACTTCTTGCGATGACTCCTATTGCCTTTTTTATTACGAGATTTATTATTATATTAATAGAAAGTGTCCATCAATTTATTGTTCTTATTATAATTTATTAATGTAGAATTATGGAAAGTGCTATTGGAACTGTCATTATTTTTTTTATATTAATAGAATATTGTATTAACTTCACAAATCGGGTCTGATTATTTTACACGATAACAAAAAACGTTTCTTTATTTTTTCGTTTTTTTAAATATTTGTCTTGCACAATATTGGAACTTAATTCTCTGAGATACATTATAACTTTATTTAGTATTAATTCCTTTAAGTTTTTCTGCTTTTTAAAAAAAATTGTTTAAAGTTTTTAAAAAATTGATTAAAAAATTTCAGTATAATTTTGGTCGATAAATAAGAGATACAGTTTGATATCTCTTATCTATCTAAGAAACATTCTAATACTAGTATATAGAAAGCAATGATATCGTTTTTTGTGAATATTTTTTTTGCAGAATCTACTGATTCTTATTTTAGTTATGAAATAACGGGAAATTTAATTTCAATGCAGCACTTATATTATTTATCAAAAAAGTTTTTAAATTTATTCAATTTATTTGAACATTAATTGTTTTTATATGTAGGTACAATTGCACGTTTATTATATTATTGTCTTCTTTTAAATAGAGAATGGAATCTGATGGCTTATTGACAATACCTGTCTACGTACGTAAAAGAGAATTCAATTCCATGTAAAAGCAATTGATGTATATTATACATGATATATGAGCACATAAATCTCATAATTCTTCACTCATTCATTAGTAGAAGTGCCATTATTATCAACGATATGGCATTCAACACTGGTAATGCAGTCAAAAGCTCCAAGCTATTATCGATTGCCTGTACTTAATTATTTTAATTGACAGCTGATGAAAAGTGCGAGAGAATATATTTGAATTTAGATTTAGAGAATCACAGAATAATATGAAATCGGAGTGACTAGTGGTATAAAATTTTCGTAACATGAATGCGCAACCTATTTTTCGCAGATGGTAGAAAATGAATAATAGATGATCGGTAGAATTCTATGCAGCGTGAGCGGCACATTAGACGAGAAAATACATCCGGTACTTCAGCATTATGCATTGCCGATCAATAGTTCAAAAATAACGTAATTTGTATTTGAAATTCAATTGTAAATTTTAATTGTTATATTAGAATTACATTAAAAATTTTAAATCAAAAGATAATTGTCGTAAAATATTTATATATTTAAAATTTTTTAATCCTTTATATCTCACATATCTTAATAGTAGACTCGAAAAATAAAATTTGAAAAACTGTGTTGCCTATTATTGATTGTTTTACTTTGTATTATTGATTGAGAACTGTGTTATCTATTATTGATTGTTTTACTTGGTTGATATTATGTTTTTATTTTTTGGGGCGGATCTACCATATTTAAGACTGTCTTAAGTACAGTCTGATGTTAAGTACATGTCATAAGCCAATTATTAGAATAGTATATTATTAGCATCTTAAGACAATCTTAAGATGATCTTGAAAAAGAAACCGACTATGAATATCGGCCCTAGGCCGATTTTGAGTGTTATGTATTTTATAGCAATCTCTCAGTTGTTATTGACAAATTGATTGTTAGTAATATAATCTAATTATTACATATTAACTATATGTATGTATATAGATAGAAAAAATTGATTCGTAATATAATTACGGCATTCAAATGTAATCACGGTTGAATTAAAGATTATACATACAATTGTTGTGTAAATTATAAATCCGATTAAAACCAGAATTAACGTCTGCCTTTATACGCGAAAATCGGTGCGTGCTTTTTCATAGATGGGTTGGCGGCTATTGTGACGCCAATATGGTTACACAACAGCAGTTTTTAAGCTATCAGAGCGTTATGCCGTTTCGTGGTTATTTGGTGGCCCATGTATTTCGACGCACGTGCGCATCTGCCTAACAAAAATATATATCGTGTCAACGGTCGAATTCTTTTGGTGCGTACAGCTTGCCTCTATTATCAAACTGTCCCTAATTTAGTGTCCTTGTTCATCAACAAAACAAAGTAAATTTCTGTGTTCGTTTCGTACTCTTGCGTTATTCTAAACCAGTGTTTCCCAATGTGAGTAAGAAAACAAAGAACTCTTTAGAATTTACTAAAAATTGCACGAAACCGTTATTACTGCAGTTTTTATTTATAATGAAAATATTTTGCAAAAATTGTATATATTTTGAATATATTCATATTGACTAAACAACAATAAAATGTAGTATTTACATGAATTTAGATAAAGTTTGATTCTTTTTCTCATTTGAGAACCATTGCTCCAAATGAAAGGTCTATCGAGAAACGCTTAGGACGTTGTACTTATTTTGAGGAGACGCGTTTGAAGAATCGTTTCAGAGTTAATTTTATCTAGTAAGATGTTTGGACAGCGAGAAGATCAGGTTTTGAGAGAAAAGATAGAGTTTAGGCGTTAAGCACTTCCCATAAAACCGGTCGGAGGGGATGAACGATTTTTGTTTTTCTAAGAAAAGGAAGTATCTCTTTTTTTCTAATAATAAGTGAAATCGTTTTGGACATCTATTTATCGTGGTAGCATCCGCGGCAACTAATAATTGGTAATTAACTTGATTTTTCTGAGGAATCAATGTCTCAAAGATAATTTGATGTATCAGTTATGATATCAACAATAACGCACTTTGTAGCTTTTACAACAGTTTACATTCTCTCTTTCCAGAGATTCGTTAATATATTAAATAAAAAATCGTAATTAAAACATTACGGAGAAAAGAAAATAATAATTAAAATTATTAACAATATAAGATTAGTACGGACTTTAATAATCGAGATAACCGAAAGGAAAAGAGCAAATAAGAGTCGAACGATACTTTATGTGTAAAAATGAATTTACAATATGAGAATAAAAATAATTGTATTACTAAAAAACATTTATATTAAAATTATTAAATCTGATATTTTTACTCTGTCATTAATCTGTCACAGAAACAAATTTAATTTTTTGAAAGAAATACATATTCTTTTGAATGTGTTTTTATGCCTTTATGAAATATTAAAATATGCAATAATTGATAGTTAATTAAAAATAGAGACTCGCGATGTAATAAGATATAAAGATTAGTATTTTATTATATTGAATTTCTCTCTTCCTCCCCTCCTCTATCTCTTTTATCACACATTACATTTTTTTATGGAAACTGAGTATTATACAGACTTCTTTTTTTATCGCAGATCCGAGGTATTCTTAATTTATTTATGAGTTGTAATGTTTTTGAAATAAAATCAGTTGCATTAAATCAGTATATCTTATGCATATTCTTGAAAATATTTGCCTTTATAGCATATACGTAAATATGTATATATATATATATGTATATATATTTATGTATAGTAAGTGCAAAAAGTATTCGTGCAGAGAAAATATTTTTTTTTAAATCTTTATTTTTAAAAAGTAAATATTATCTAACGAGAAATGAGTCATCGAATTGATGTCGAATCGATATCGTTACGATGATTTCAACATCAATTCGACATCGATTCGACATTTGATTGACGATCATTTTTTGCTGGGTAATTAACAATTTATTCATAAAGAATGAAATAGACTGTATGTTTCTTAAAATTATATATACCAAAAAGATGTGTATTAATTATAGAAAATATATCATCTGAAAAATAAGCGAAAATAAAAAATTCTATTGTTTGGATGCTCAAAAAGTATTCGTACTGTCGAGAAATTTAGCTTCTAAAATCAGGAATACACGCGAAGCTCGTTTCTTTATGTTAGAACAAAATGTATTTATTGTATAAAATTGCTAATTAATGTTTATTTTTCACAAATAAGATTTTTTTTATAAAAAATTTCCTTGTACGAATATTTTTTGCTCTCACTGTATATATAAATGTATAATATATATTTCATATCTGTTGGAGAAATATACAAAATGCCTTACTTAGCATAAATATCATATATATCTCACAATCAGTCGCTTTTAAATGTATAAAATGTAACAAGAGTTACATTATTCAAAAAGAGAAGATTCAAAGAGAATCTTTTATAATTAAAAAAATTATACAATTTCCTGCGTCAATCGAATTATTAAAATGCCAAACATTTATTTTTATATGCGCAAAATCACATGAAATATTCTGCAATATTGTAAATGCTCAATTATTGTTAGTTTTATTTTCACGACTAACATTTGCAGGAACGAAGCTGTCATCCATAATAATTACAATTCTCATAATTACCTTTTTTTTTTACCGGCAGTATTTGGTATTCTGTGTAACGAGCGACGCGATAGTTTCCGGTGCATGCCGACAATAAATGAGTTCACGATAAAGAACTGCCCTTATTCGACGAGGAACGCTTCCTAAATAGTATTTCCATCCCGTTGGCCGATACATCGGCAGAGATATAAGTGCATTTTGCATCGAAGCGCGCACGCGAGAGAGGGAGAGGGCATCTTCCACGCGATTTGCATGCGAGCTACGTGCTGGCGATACGTCCGATAGATAGCTCACGTATTTCTCCGAGAGACGGTCGATTAACTTGGAAATTACGAAAAAATGCAAAAGGTAGAAAAAAGGAATGGCCGTGTCGCCGTGTTGTCGTTTCGTCCGAAATCACCTGGAAGATCCGAGCACGGGGTGTGGAGAGACAGAAAAGCAGCATAAACGCGCGGTGCGTAAGCCGTCATTATAAAGCCATTTAGCGTGCACCGGCCTGCGTAAAAATTCCCGCGTCAAATGGTATATTCCCAGTATTCATGAGACTTTTGGATAATGTATTCGGATTATTTGAATAAGAAGGCAGTACGCCAGCGCGATACTTAACGTTGCAGTTCTGAAAACCGCCGACTACCGCCTTTTAACCGGTGATTGAGTTTTAGAAAGAAGATACAATTTACTTCAATATATATAGAATATGATATATACGACTTCTTTTTAAATAAATTTTTATCCTCAGATCATTAGAAATGTTTTATGGTAAAAGAATCAATATTGCTCGAAAAATAATCTTTTATAATTGAATATTTTTATAAATAGATTACAATTAATTATTATGATTATTCTATCTTTATTCTTATACTGTTACTATTATTGTTGTTGTTGTTTATTCTTATTACTATTTGTTAATGAGCTCATCAGTTTTTTAATTTATTATTTCTATTTGTCATTCTGCTGGAAAAGTTTTGCGAGAAAAAATTGCGAATTATTATTACAAATAATTCCTTATTATCTAGATTATTTAAGAAAAATATGCACGCGTGCGGTTGACATAAACCACTATGTTGAATATCGTCCATTGCATAAACGGGTTAAAGACCCTCGCCCTTTACTCTTCGCTCTTCGTAGTGATTATTAGAAGAACGCTTATCCTGCGGCGTCGCAAGCGTCGAGCCGCGTGCTTCTCGTGGCTCTATATTTAACCGCGCGCTTTAATTTCGCATTCGAGACCGCCGGCTAACTGTAATTATAAACTTTACGCCGGTGCCGAGTCCTCGACCGCAGTCTTCTACCGTGAACTAGACCCTATACCTCCCTGAACCACATAGTACCGAGATCTCTAAGCATCTTACTTTACTATTAGGTTGATGCATACGAGATGACGGTTTTACGGCAATGAGATCTGTAATTTTATGCTAATTGAATATATTTTTAATAGAAATCATTTTATTTATATTACTTAAATTTTTTCAAGAGAGAATCAATATTCTTTTCTGATATTCAATAATATTAAAAAACATTGGAAACTAAAATTGATAAAATATTTTTGGATCACTATATATTTAATTTGATATTTTTATCTATAATCATATTTGATCAATATGATTGTTTGCAGTATTGAATTTATATTATAGTCTCTTTTCGTATAATCTAATATTATCAAATCTAATATTATGAAATCTAAAGTATTATATAAAGATAATATTAACTAAATTTCTATTTTACTCAATTTACTAATTGTGTGCAGAATTATAATTCTACAGGCATAATTTATGGAGATACAAAAACGGAACCTATTTTTACGAGAAGAAAGCATAGCTTTGTAAGAAAAAAATTATTTTAAGTGTCTACTCATGAATTTTACAAGACATTTACTTTATAAATATGTATAAATTTCAAGCTCTTGGAATATGTTTTTTCTTAATTTCATATTACATTAAATATATTAATATATTAACTTAATATTTTGCGAGGTGGTGGCAAAGTTGACTGTAAGCCGTGCAGTATAATACTCAGTCAGTGATATGCATTTTATGTTTCTAGCAAAATTATACTGTGGATTATATTCAAAACATCACATGTTTACGTGACCCGTTCACATATATCATATATATTTACATAAAGATTTCTTCTCACGTTGCTTATGAAGACTGTGGTAAACTACGTAAATTATAAAAGAAATAATATAATTTTTTCCTTATTTTGGTATCTTATAATTCGTACGGAGTTTATTCATCATGTTGACCGGGTTACTCTCTCTATTTACAGCACAGTATTTATTTACAGCTGCATCTTTCTTTATACTGCCATCACGTTCTTGTTGCTTTTATCTCTGTGTTCTTTAGTTAAATAACAGAAACAGCTATTTACGTTCGACATTTTGCCGGCGGAATGCCAAATGTCAAAGATTTAAGATGCGATCGATCGTAAATTTCCCAGTGGACCGGATACGATAGGACAACTAAAGTGGACAGAGCACTCCGCGAGTATCGATAGTCCGTTACCTCGAATATCGATGCACTCTCGGAGTTGGTCGGATACCCTTGCGATACCAGTCGGAAATAATGATTTATGGAACGGTGTGTTTATTTTAACCTGGCTGTCGTGCCTATCGGTATGCAGTAGTCGAACAATATTCAATGTCGATCGAACAAGACACGAAGCGTCCACGCAGAGTGAAACGGATGAATCGCTCTCGGCGAGAGCGATTTGTCAACGTCTCGGCTAAACTGCTACATAATACGAGCTACACGAAGGCTTTATCTCACATTTCCTCTCGCGCCCATCGACTTTGCGTTTTTTTCGCGCTTCGTGATCCTACAACATCTCGAGAACTAAGTGTCTCTGTCTGCTTAGAATGTAATTAATGAACGACAGCTCGCAATTTTGCGCGGTAGGAGAGCTCGCTCGTTTTCCATCGTCTTCTATTACATCAGCTTATATTTATTACACGCTTCTGTAACTGCAATCGTTAATGCGAACTTGGCAGCATCAATCTTGATGCGACACAAGTATTTTAATCATTTTCTCTTATAATGGACGGATAGTTAGATTGCTCGGAGATAGTTAAATCAGTCAAGACTTTTACAGGGAATTATTAATGATATTTTTTAAATTATATATACAGATATTTATTACTACGTATAAAATATGAAGTATATAAAACGCCAGATTAGTTTGCAACAAAAGAAATTGAAAAGATTTTAAACGTTATTTATCTAATTGTTTGATAACATTGATTACTTTACACGTATAATAGTCATTGTACAGATATTTATTCAAATATAAAGTGTATATAGAACGTACGATTACTTTGCATCAACACGGAACAAAATTTCTGATTGAAAATGAACGAATCAAAAATTTTTTTGGTTAAATTTATTAGAATTCTAGTTCAGATAACCGGAATTCTGGTTGATACAATATTTTTGGTAAAATCTACTAGAATTCTTATTTTTTTACCAGAATAATTATATCAATTAGAATTCTTTAGTTATCTCAATTAGAATTCTGATCGATATAATTATTCTGATAAAAATAAGAATTCTAATATTGTATCAACCAGAATTCCGGTTATCTCAACTAGAATTCTAATAGATTTAACCAGATTAGAAAATTCTGATTTATCCATTTTTCATCAGAATTACTATTTAATCCAATCAGATCATTTTTCTCCGTGAAAACAATGAAAAGTTTTTACAGCTTTCTTATCTAATCTCTGATAGCTTGATGTCATTTTTAAATAACTATCAGAGATGTTATTTTCAAATAGCTATCAGAAATTAGATAAAAAAGCTTTGAAAGCTTTTTATTGATTTCTTTTATATTGCAAAGTAATCTTGCATTCCGTGTATACATTTCATATTTTAATAAATATCTATGCAATAACTATTTTATGTGTAAAATGACTTTTTACAACCAAAAGAAATTAATGAAAAGTTTTTAAAGTAGTCTCCAATAGCATAGCTATTATTTTATACGTAAGATAGTCACTGCATAACAAATGAAAGAGATTACCGTAAAAATGTACCGTTTGACATATCCTATCGCCGAAACCTACCGGCCGTTCGCAACAAACTTCTTGTTTAACCGCACATATTAATAATTAATGCAGCACTTGGCATAAACGTCGCAGTCTGCGGTGCGCAAGTTAGAGGCGAGGATGTAGAAGCTATACAATTATTATCAAAGTTGGTAACGAGTTCGCGGTGACAAAACGCATTGTCAGAAACATCGTCGCGACCCGCGTACGTTTTTCACCGAAACGAACTTTATTTAATTACGAGTAAAGTAGTTTTTGTTGCGCGAAGTAAGAGAAAAAGAGATGGCGAAGTAGAGGAAGAGAAAAACGAAAGAGAGAGAGAGAGAGAGAAAGAGAGATTCGCTCTTTGGCGTCTGTCTCCAAGCGAGAAAACCGAGAATTTTGCCGTTTAATTATCCCGGGTCCTGGCGTGTTCAAAGGACACATTCTCCCTTGCCGTAGGATGTCCCGAATTGCAACGTGCATTTAGTCGCTCCTAGACGACAGCGACGCTAAATTTATCGCTTGATTTGAAATGCACCCACCGCACTTGCACGTTCCAAAGTCTATTCACGAATACAGTCCAGTACACGCGTGCAACAGTGAATATTACACGCGCGCGAGCGCAAGCGCGATACGTTAGGCCGAATGAATTTCTAACGTTGCTGCGGGCTTGAATTTGTTCGATGTGAGCACACAACCGCGTACAGTTTAGTTAGCTCGGCATGGAAATGGTCATTTATAGCATAGAAATACGTTGGTTCATGGTAAAGGAACTCAAACCGTACACGCTCGTTTCACGCTCGAGCCATACGGAGCTTTAGATTAAACGTAAATTGAATTTTATATATTGAAAAGAAAATCTTTTTTTATATTAAAAAAGGATTCTTTCTCATAAATTTCCACAGGTTTTGAGTTTTTTTTAAAAAACAGTTTGAAAATTCTGAAATATAAAGACTAAAAGAATTCATAGCTGATTATAAATATATGTGTAGTGAAAAAATTATTGCGAGCAAGATATTTTGTTATTCCACTTAATTTGCAATCCAATAATGAAACATATTGTTAATTAATATTTCTATAATTAATAGAAATTAACACTAATTAGTATTGCCAATTAATAGAAATAAATTCAGTTGTAATGTTAACTAAATTTTCTTTGAACATAGAACGTCACTTATGAGAGAATATATTTTAATTTATTAATATTTAGAGAAAAATTCTCGATTATACAGATTTATAATACTACGCGCGCGAGTCCTATTATTTCAAATAACTACAATCGTTATCGTGTCCTTTGTCTGGCGAGGCCTGTGCTCAAAGTTTCTCGGCCATTTGCGTGTGTAATCCTAAATGTTGTTTACGTAACGATTATTTCGATGCGCAAAACTTGCAACAGTCCGGCTCGAAACTTTGCATTGAATTAGACGGCAGCGTTCAGATTCGCGATTAGTGCAGATGGCAGCGGCAAGCGTGAAACTTCACGTAGTCGAGATCCCTATGTTGTAGCCATGTTCCGTTACGATGCGGCTTTTCAGGTTTCGACAGCTTATAAATTGAGATAATGGCATACTCTACGTGGCTGTCTGTGATAATATACAGTAAAGGCCTCTGCTTATCTATCTAGATAGCCTACTGGAAGCTTAATTGTAATACACACCGTTAATCGAAAGCGTCAACCGTTTGGCAACAAGGTTGCTATTTGCTATGTATATCTGTCTTTCGATTACAAAGAGAAGAGAAGTGTTGTTACTTAAGTAATGCAAAAGAGTGTCTAAGAAATTTGATCGTTTATAATTTTAAATTAAAAAAGCCGCTTTTTTAAATTGCAGAAAAAAATCAAAATTAGTTTCATTACAAAAAGAAGTGTGATAGATTTTACGAACACATGAATTCTTTTACCTGAATTTTTCTATCCTTAAGAAAGAAACTAAAAAAATCCGCGGAAAAATTGAAAAAAAGAAAACGATTTTTTAGAAATTTTAAAAATACATTTGAAGCACTCAATTAAAATAATGTGATTTTTTTAATTATCATAAATGAGTTATATAAAGATTACTTTATCAATCATCAAAAGTAAACTAATTTAACTTCACAGTCCGTTCGTTAAATATTGTTACAGCACTTGTGTCGTTCTTCGGGATTTCAAAGAGATTTAATATTTCTATAAAATTTAAATTGCCTCGTTTTTGTAAATAAAAAGGAGAATCTTCTACATTTAGTGTTAACCCTTACCGTACTATGTACAATTTGGTGCGTCATCCATATTATCAAGGGTTACTAGAATCTCTTCGTTTTTTCACCACTTCAAAATAATTTTAAAAATCTCTAAAAATTCACCAACATACTTTCAACTTTCTAAAATAAATATTGACTCTTTATTTTGGAAAATAAAATGTAGTATAATTTATAATTACCGAAAGACTCAAAGAAACTTGCACGAACAGGAATCACTCGGTCACTATAGTTACCTATATTAGTACGGTAAGGGTTAAGACAGTTTTGATGATCAAATTTTAAAGAAAAAATTGTTTTATTTCGAATTTAGTAATTTTAGCTCATCAAAGTAAATATAAACTGTTAATGATATTTCGAATTATGTCACTTTTGATGAATTATACTAGATTTGTTATAATTTTGTAAGATATCGAAATCGTCACAACTAAAAAAAAGATGACTTTTTTAAAGATTGTGATACAAAAATAAAAACGATATTTAATATTTTCTAAAAGTATATTCCTTGTGCCAATATTATTTGATTAATCAATAATTTTCTGTCAAGTTTAAAAATAGTTTTTTTTCTAAACTTAAGTTTTTAAATTGTGTTAATTTTTAAGTAAGCGAACGATATCCTAATTTAGTCTTTAATAACGTTTTTTGAATTAATTATTATATCGAATTGTAACTCATAAGTCAGAAGTTTAACAGCTTTAAATATTTCACATAATTTTAGTACTATAGAGATCAGTAATCTCGAACAGGATATCTACAATTATCGGGCAAAAAGTAGACATAAATCTTTATTAAGGAAGTTTCAAGACGTATAAATACATTTTTAAATATAATTGGTCTAACAATAAGTAGAAAACAGCCACGTGTTTCAGACACACGATAGTTCGTATTATGATCTATAATTCCTTTTGTCAAAGTTTCATTATTTTTCATCCGCGGAAGGATCGTTCCTACATCCGAAGAAGAAAGTCATTTATTATTTTCGCGACGGTTGTATGGGTGGGAGTAGCTATTCATATCTTATTGAATTGAAGGCAGTAAGTTTAGCTCCGAGCAGGGGAGAAACTTTTCGGAGCATTGCATTGTGGAAAGCTTTTAACGCAGATAGACGTTAAACGAAAATCCATGTCTCAAAAAGATGTGCTCGATTCTCAAAAGCCTACCATTTAAAGCTGCATATCAAGAACAAATATTTGGAAAAGGAAAATTTATACAGGAATAAATAAAACTTTTTTTGCAGGAGAATACGCGTACATTTATAGTTTTATAAAGAAAGCAAATATTGATTATCACTTTTTAAATAAATCTAACATGTATTAATCACCGTTAATAGCTAATGAAGAGCGTGGAATCGAGTGTACGGTATTAAATGATCTATTATATGACCGTGTAACCATCTGGTAACCTTAATTGGATTGGAGTTACATCGGAGAGAGAAATATACATTATAACTACTTCTCTTTCCCTCTCTCTCTTTCTCTTTCACCTTACTTTCTCTCTCTTTCTCTCTCTCTCTCTCTCTCTCTCTCAGAAGGTCGACACCTCCGTATATGCCGGTTGTTATCTGGGTAGAAACAACAAGCCACACATTTCGGTCTCCGAGTAATCAGACTAACATGAGATGCGGACCCAGCCGCTAACTAAACTCCGAACTCTAAAGTCTGCCGCAAGTTAGCCTGGTGTGGTGTCAACGAGAGTGTAGAAGGCGAATCCTCGGTAGCAGGCACACACCTAAGGCCCTGGTTGTATACCTGCCAATTGTGAGCGTGTGGGTTGAGCTGAAATGCCGTTGGATCCCGTGAGGTTTAACCGCGACGCTAAGATAGCATTCAGCGCGCAAACTCCCGGGCTCTTATTTTAATTACCCCGCCTTTCTGTATTACGTGAAGGGTACGTCACCCGAGGAGACAGAGCGCGGTAATACGTTCCCCACGTGGATCAAGAGCGGTATCTTCGCATGCGGTTGCGTACATCTCGTTAAAAGCGGGAACTTGCTTACGGATAAGCTAAAGTACTTTCTCCTAAATTCTCTCATGATTTTCGGACAAATGATATTTTTATTCTAATTTAAATACACAAAGAATTTTTTGATGCATACTTTCGTTTTTTTTTTTGAAGTAAATTAAATTAGACTTATGTAAAATTAAGTTAGTTATGATTTCTATGATTTAATAATCATATGATCTATATACATAGTGCGAGAAGTTTTCGTTTTTTCAATTGAATTTTTAAACATGGTATTGTCCTTTTATTTCAAAAGTGATACAACTAAAAAAAAATATGATTTTCGAGTTATATAAATGAGTTAAATAAAGATTATTGTATCAATCGTCAAAAGTAAGTTAACTTGACAGTTTGTCCGCCAAATAGCACTTGTATAATATCATTCTTAAGATTTTCAAAGGAATCATAATACTTTTTACAAGAGTGACACATTTTGAGTTGTATCGGTTTTATAAATAATAAACAGATGAGTCTTCTACAGTTTTGATGATCAAAAATTGAAGAAGAAATTTTTTTATTTTGAATACAGTCATTTTAATTGTTAATTTGATCAAAGTAAATATAAATTTAATAAATTTAAACTTTTTGAAGGTGGCTTAATAAATATACAATTAAGGAGCATATATTTTATGTTTTTAACGTATTAATTCGAAATATATTATTTGATCTCTAAAAACATCTTGAGTTGTGGCTATATGCTCCTTAATTGTATATAAATTTAATATTTTTAATTATAAAATATTTTAAGAATTATTTTGGATTTGTTGTAATTTTGTAGGATATCAAAATTGTCACAACTTAAAAAGGGTGATTTTAAATGGGCTTTAAAACGAAGATGATAAAATAACAATTGATCATTTAATAACAAACAATTTATTGATCATTAATTGATCATTAATTGATTGATTATTATTAATAATTGATAATTTGTTTTTAAGAATATAAGCTTTTTATATTATTTGATTAGTTAATAATTTTCTGTTAAGATGAATAATATGTTTTTCCTTTTTTCTGAAAAACTTAATAATATTAAGTTACATGTCATTTTTGAAATAAGATATTTTCTATTATTAACTCTTAAATTACTTTTATTAACGCTTTAAATTTTGTTCGTTGTAAGTACATGTGTGTACGATTTATATGAGATATCTAATTAGTGCTGTGCAAAGCATCGAGAATGCAACGGCAGGATCGCTCATGGCTATTAATTAACTGTGGGGACGAAAACTTTGCTGGAGATTAATTTATCGGGTAACTCGTCGCGTTAAGAAATCCCTGGTCACCAATGAATCGCAGATAATCACTGCGGGATTTAGAGCCATCGCGCTTCACCTCGGAAGCTGCTGGACGATCTTTATTGACACATTCGTGGTAATCCCTCTAATGACCTGTGCGCAATCCTCTTTCATTCATGAACTCGGGATATCGACTTTAAAAATCTGAAATTATTTATCTTGCGATTACTTTTTTATCCAAAGGCATTTAAATATTAATTGAATTTATATCTTTTTCGTGTCACGATGTAATTAATGTTGTTTTGTACATGGCTGAAAACTATTTTTAATCCTTAAATGCCTTTTCGGTATGACATATCCGACTTTCTTTTTCTAACGCTTTTCCCCCATTGCTTCATTTTTGTCATTAATAAAGTTACATATATTTGTTTTCTTTATATTTTTTAATGTCTGGCATTTTAATTGAAAAAAGAATGCTTACAATATATTTATTATTACGATGGTTATAAGCAATCGAATGCCATATTCGTGTGTAACTTTCATATATAGTGTGTTTAATGATTATCTCGAGGATTAGAGAAAGACTGACAATTCTATAAAAAATATTTACGTACGATAGGAAAAATTCTTGTACATTAAATTTTATTGATTGTTTACCAAATCTTGATTACCGGAATATATAGCTTTTTCTAAAATGAGATTGTTAATTATAAAATCTTTATAACGACAGATGTCTTATTTTTTATATATTTACTGATATCTGCCATATTAGATATTAATTTATTCCACTAATTATAATTTTATTTATCAACCATCGATATCAATAGTAATTTATGACAATTGATAGTTTATTACGTAGCCTACGAAATATCTACTGAAAAATATAACTCATTTTGCGGCTACTATAAATCCTTATACTATTATTATCACGGTCAATTCGTTCACGGCTCGGTGGAATGATAGGTGGAAGCTGACTGCGCGCAATGTAACAGATACTGCAAACCGCAGATGCACGTCGCGCTAATATGACTGTCATTTGAGAGATACGCGCGAATGCTGCTCTCGACAATCCCGCAAAGCGTCCCGCTGACATGACGCGTTCATCGCCGTTCATTATTTATGCATACTGTGTAACGGCCGGTATAAATATTTCCATTTTTGCAAGGATCACCGAACGTTGGCATTTTTTCACAATTTAACCGACGCATGAGGGATATACCATCGTAACGCCAGGAAAACTAGACAATCGTACTCCAGAAATTACTGACTTCTATAGATTGTAATTTAGGAGATTAATTTTTGTATAATTTGCACTGATTGTCATCGTTCTCTGTCAAGCGGCAAATAAGATGCAAATTTGAAAAAATCCTCCTTGTAATATTAAATCCTTAATTGCAGCATGTTAAATTGTTCTTTTGAGATTATTATCTAATAAATTAGGTATACAACACAATTATATAAATTTATATTATACTTAATATTATATTACGGTTTATGAATTTTGAAATTGAATTTTTATAGTAATACGAATAGCGCCATATAAATTATCGTTCAATGAATGTACTCGTGTTTGTGTGTGTGTGTGTGTGATTCTTCGTTAACTGTATACAAATTGAACAGTTTACGATTAGCATTTCATGTAAGTTATTGTTTGGTGTAACATATTTTTCAGACATCATAAATTTAAAATAAGAACATTATATTGCTATAAAATTTTGTTTTAAAGCCGATTTGTCTGTTAAACAAATTAATATTCGGAATAGTGCGAAAGATTTATGGAAAAGAAAGATTAATTCGAGTAAACATTTTTCAATGGCATGCCAGATTTTGTGGGAAAGAAGAAATTCTCATAATCTTTTCCTTTATAAAATCTGACATTTCAGTGAAAAATGCTCAAATTAATGTTTTTTTTCCAAAAGTCTTTTGCACCATTTCGAACGTTTCTTTGACAGATGAACTGGCTTTATAAAACAAAATTTTATAATGATACGTTGCTCTTCTCTTGAATTCATGATAAACTACATTTACACGGCACACTTAATCGAGTTTAATAACATCCGTAATTAATAATTATGAAACTGGCCAATCACAATCGTTCCATTCTTCCGAGGAACAACTATGATTGGCCAATTTCATAACTACGGATGTTATTAAACCCGATTAAGCGTGCCGTGTAACAGAAGTCATGTGTTAAATAAAAGAAAGATTACAAGAATTTCTCTCTTCATGTGTTTGACATATCGAAAAAATATTTTCTCGATTTAATGCTTTATTTCCATAAATTTTTTGCATCGTTTCAAATGTTCGTTTGACAATTGACAGACAAACGGGCTTTAAAACAAAATTGTATAGCAATACGTTGATTTTTTTTAAATTAATAATGTACTGAAAAAACATACTGCATGAAACAATCATTTACTTGACGTCAAGTAATCGTAGATAAATCGTACGTTTAAATTGTATATATAGTTATATATAAGATTTACGGGGATTGCTAGAGCGTAATTATTTATAGATGACATTGCTAGTATTAAAATATCAATCTCAAAACTTGTAGACCGCACTCCGTATATTTTTACGTATTTTTTCATCTGGATAAATCAATAATAAATTAATAGATTGCGATAAAATTTTATTTGTCATCAGTGCTGCAAAGAATTGAATATTATTTTGTATACTTATTTGTTATATTTGCAGCAGTCATTAAAATCCATACTCAGTTATCGCTTCAAATATTGTCGATAATACATTTTCATGCTTGCTGTCTTGACAACAGCTCTTATTATTACGGTGAAAAGGTCCTAACACCAGGCGAGAATCGATAGGTCGATCGTGACGTGTGCCGTCGATATAAAGAGCGTCATGGCTTGGCAATTAATTATCTCGCCGCTTTCGTCCGTAAATTCTTTTCTACGCGGCGTATTATCGTCATTTGAACGAAACCGGCCGTACATACCCCTCTAATTGCGCCTCTCCGAACGTTCTTTCTTATCGGCAATTCTTCCATTCTACGTTCCATTCGACGATCTCTAAAATGAGGCAAGGCACGTCAGATAATGTCTGTTTTCTTGAACGAGATGGAAAGAAAGAGGAAAGAGGAATCGGGAGAAGGTAAGATCGAGATGACTAATGGTCGACGATTTGCCAGCGCATAAAGGATACGCCCGTCGGCTCTAATTCGACATTTTAATTTGGACAGTGCGGGAGAAGTTTGTTCTGCACTACGCCGTGCTAATCGGCGCGACTCACAGGGAAAATTAAAGAACGTTCGCGCGTGAAGTGGTCAATTCAGGGGAAATGAACGAGCTCAAGGAGAGGAGAAGATTTAAAGATTTGATGCTTTCTTTTTTAATCTTGAATCGTCCCGCTGCGCGAGATAATATCTCTAGTTGATCATTCAATTGCAAGAGATGAAACGATTATGCGAATTACAAAGAAATAAAAAGTCTTAAGCTAACAGATGCGTGATGTAGGTATTATTATACAGTTGTATTCTTTACCTTTAAGTAGGTAAATGATCGCAGTACTACTCGTAGTTATCTTAATCGTTCTGGAAAAGGAAAAGAAAAAGTATAAGTTAAAAGTAAAAAGTCGAAGAAGTCTTAATGTTCATTATTTTTACAATCCTTTATCTCATAAGGATACAACTAATGTAAATTTGACTGTATACATGCTATTAAAAAAATATATAACTATAAAAATAAAATTTATTTTAGGTATTTTGAGCACTTTATGTATATACTGAAGATTAAAATAAGCGGCTCAATTAATAAAAATTAAAACTAATAAACAGGAACTACGAGCCAAATAGTATATTTGCATCACTAATCATTTAAAATTGTACATTAGCAAGTTATGTGCTTCTTCTACAAATTTTTGGTACAAAATTTGTAGAAGAAGCACATAATTTATAATAGTTTTTAACAATTGAAGATGACCTCGTGATAGGTCGAAATCTTTTGTTTATAATTTTTAGCTTGTGACATATATTTTAATTTGTCGTGTTTCTATTGTTTATACGTTATTAATTTTATATAGAGCGGTTATTATGTTTTATGATTGTTGAAATTTAGGCAAACTCTCGAACGTGCGTTTAAATACATAACTAATGTACAATTTTAAATGATCAGTGATGCAAATATATTATTTGGCTCGTAGCTCCTGTTTATTAGTTTTAATTAAATGAAGAATTAATTGACTTCTTCTTAAATCCTCCTTTTCTCTTTTTTTCCTTTTCCTTCTTTATAAAATTCAGACCTTCACTTTTTTTCAATCCTTTATTTCTATTTCCGGGTGCAAATGCATTATGTATAGCGCGAAGCTCTGTTGGTATATACGACATTTAGAATCGCGCAAACAATGTTCACTCTCGAGAGAGCACGTTTCGATCAGAGATCGAGAAAAGCCCCGATACACTATCGGCGCATGGAGCGCGTGGAGTAGGATTTGCACAATGGACAGAGAGCGGTATCTTTGTTGGACCGTTCTGATTGGACTGCTAGAGTCCCGTGCTTATGTTAGTTATGCCGGCGCATTCAGCCGGCGGATAGAACCGCTTTGTTGGCACTGGCGTATCACGCTGTAACGAGACCCCCGTATCGACGATTCTATTCTCTGGATCTCTCTGTCTCCCTCTCCTTCTCTCGCTCCTATGATCGCGAATCTGCCACAGTCGTCGCGAACGACGACTACCTAACCTACCGACGATTATGTCTACCTTTGTGTCTGCGAATCTGACGGCGTTATACGTCCGGAAGTTTTCCCGATCCCTCGAGGAAGTTTAGGGATAATGGAGTCAAATCCGCGATATATACCGCTGTGCAACGTGCTAGAAAGAGCTTGACATTATCTTCCTTCGTCGAGATATATTTATGCCGAAATGTCGCACAGTTTAATTATGTTGTTGCGAATATTTTGAAAGTTACACAAATTATATTGTTCTAAATGTAATTACGTTGTTTTAAAATTTGATAAGTGGAATTGTGCGTGTTGCCAATTGCAAACAACATTTTCAAAGCCTCTATTATCTATCAAAGATTTTTATCTACTTATAAAAGAGCTATTATCTATAAAAGCTATTACTTTTATAAAAGATATTTTTATGAATGTTTTAGTATTTAACAGTTCTTATTTTTTGTTTAGTCTCGATCTTATTTTGACTACTAAAATTTTAAGATTTTAATTATTTTGATACAATTCAAATTCTATTCGACATGACGTATATATTAAATTGCAAAATTCGGAATCCCTAATTTCCTGTATGCACGTCTCATACAGATCCCTCTAGCGTTCAGAATCCGTCCTTTGCAATACGAAGCTACGTTTGAATCATTATCTGCGACTCCGAAGTCGCCAACAGAAAGCCCGCTGAGCAAACGCATTCATCTTACGTGGCAAGGGACGCGACATCAGTTTTATTGTATCGCCGTATTTGCTCACTCGCGTCGCGTATGAATGCAAATTTAGCTTCATTAAAGGTATCGGAGATGCAACGTGAATCGAATAAGTTCACGTCTGTGGCACGACGGAATGCGCCAATTAAGACGAAGCCTACCGCGCGCGAAAAATGTAAAAGGAGAACGTCGAAGGAACAGAGCCGTTGTCGTTTTCGTTTTACGCTCGGTCTGATTGATAATGTTGAAACACGAACACGAATCTTCGGTTTGGACATGCGCTTCGGTTCATGCAATGAGACAGAAAGAGATTTTTGATATATCTTTTTTTAGAAGTTGATGGATATGGATAATATAAATATAATTATTTTTATTGGAGCAATAAAATATATCTCGATTGTAAAAAGGAGAAACGAATTATTTTTTAAATTATATTCTCAATAAGTTTAATATATTTTAAAGCTTAATAATTTAGCTACTAATAATGGAAATTATAAGTTGACACTAGTAATTCATTTTAATTAAATTTTTGGTAAATAATAATTTACTATTAAAAACTGATTAAACAATATTTTAGTTTTCGGTATACATTCTTTGATAACAAAAAGTATTTATGCCTAGATCAAAGAGTATATTTTGTGCATACATTCCGTATAAAACTTGTATTCTTTCATATATTCACTTTGTATAATTTTTTTATTATAAACCGTAACTCTCAGACAACTAAAGGTATAAAGAAAACTAGACAACTCATGATGACAGCAAAGAATACAATTGCGGACAGCAATGTCGGGACTTCTCGCGAGAAACGATTGTTGTCGGGAAAACGCCGCTCGCACGCGAACCTTTCGCGTGCTTCGTACGCTAAAATAGTGAATGAAAGTCAGTGGGAACTCACTTTGTGAGCCGGCGTGTAAATAGTTCCGCGCGCTTTCTCGCGTATGCAACAAATACGCAAAACTCATTTACGGTGCATGCAAAGCGAACGTCTGACTTCCGGCTAATGTAGAACCTGGGCACCGCGTCTGTTTCGTCCGTGAAAGGGAAAAACGGACGTATTCACGTATCTACGTGCTAGGATAGCAATGCGATGTTGAAAAAAAAAAAACAGTAGTGGTCTAAATACCCTCTAGAAACTAACACGCCCGACGCATCGCGAACAAGTATTAGTTTTGCGTTGTGAAAAGCGAAGTACCTATGAGATTGGACTGAATTCCAAAGTTATACGATTAGATATAGATTAGATACCGATTTTATTCATATGTCAATAGCAGATTTGTGCTATCAAATTTCGCTGTCACCTATTTTTTTTTTTCATGTAATTTAAATCTTTTGTACGAATCTTTTTCAATCATATTCAATCTATTAATGGTCCGTGACAGTTTTACATATAATATTTGCTGATATATCACTGAAAAATAATTTTAAAATTTCATTAGAGATAGTGCTTTACTATCGTGATGAAAACTTTTTCTCCTATATTATTGATTTTCATATGTGCTGCGATCGCGACAGAAAAATTTTCATATTAGTGTAATGCCATTACGTTTCTCATTTAATAAAATTATGAACTATACATAATCGATTGGATCAGTCCGACAATCGCCTTAGCTCGCCAAGCAGCTTGCATCGACGAATGGCATTAACTTCATTGAAGTGTAACAAGAGAGTTATACTGTGCCAAACTGTAACAGCAACTAGACATGCACTTTGGCAAACATGTACCTACAATCTAGATAATCGTGCATAATTTAGTGCCATGCTAAGGTAGTAATTATAGAATCTCCATTAAACTTACCATCAACTATCTGGAAATGCGTACGGGCGTCTTAGTTCAGATAGCTCGCCCTCGGTAAACAAACTTCCAAGTTTGATAGGGACTTCGTGAACTTTGCAAAATGGAGATTCTTGAAAAAAAGTGTGAGATGATGTGCTGAACTTTTGAGCTTCTTGTACAACATTATAATAAAACGACGTTCAGGTTGCAAACCTATACATACACTATGTCTACGAACTTTTAAGCCAAGACATCTTTCGAAGCTTTATATACTTTTAACGAACATTTACTGCGAAAATTACAACCAACATTATTAATTCTTTTTATCGGATGATTTTATTTAGGATATAATTATTATTTACGCAAATTTTATTTAAATATTGATATTATTTAAATTATCTTTTTCTTTAACACAGATTTATGAATGTATAATTCATTCAATGAATATGTATTTCCGTAAATTATATTATTATCTATTTTCGCGATTACGTTAATCTCTTTATTTCGCGTCACGGGACACAAAGATAGAAACCACAAACCGTCGCAGAATGCGATGTTCCGTGGATTGAGCTGTCTCGTAGAAATCGGATGGCGCAGGTTACGAGTAAACCGACATAAACCTGCAAGCAAATACAAACAGGCTGATTGCCCTCGAAGCTTCCCATCCATCCCTAACCAGTAATTAAACAGGGCAATCTGCACTTCCTATCCACGACAGTACCATGAGCGGTGAGAATGAGCCGAGTCCTTCGGGTGAAAACACCTACCTACAGGATGAAATAGGTAGGGAGAAAGAGGAGAAGGAGAGAGAGAGAGAGAGAGAGAGAGAGAGAGAGAGAGAGAGAGAGTGCGTGCGCGCGTGTATGAGAAAGAGAGAGAGAGAACCATCTGTGTATACTAAGATTATATTTGGCTTGGTCCATGCAAATTCATGAGTTACTCGACGTCCTGACATCCGGCTAGTTCGGTAGGATAGACGTAAAGTCGTGTTGGCAACAGTTTCGATGGCTTAGAACGTTGCGGACCGAAATTAAATTATAAACAGCAAATATATATTAATAGGAAAGATGTATACATATATCTTCCTATCTGAGAACAAGCATAACTATGCATTATGCACGTAAATTAATAATTTTTTTTTTTAAATAGAGATTATAATATGATATATAATAATTATATAGATTACGATAATAAATAAAATCATTATAAAAATAAATTCTGTAACAATTAATTCTGAGATAAGCTTTGTTTTGTTCATGTTTGCAAAGTGCGATATTTGGTTTGAGATTCAAAAATTTTATATATTTGATGTTATTGATGATATTATCGACATTATCGATGACTTATATTTCTCAAAATTTTATGCTGAAATGTTTGTTAAATTTACTTCATATATTATAAAGCTCGGAGAATTACAGAGCATATTCTGTTACGGTTCTTGTACACTGCGCGTATGCTAGAATTAATAATTAAGTCATAATGAATTTAATGAATTCAACCGCTACGACATACACCGAACTAGTAGTTTGCTATAGTTCTTTACAAAGTTTGTTTGTGGTCAGAAGTTGCATCTATCTTTCTGCTGCAACTTACGCACGCCGCAAACGTATACGAAATAAGTATATCGTCGGAAAACTCATGATATGCCGGAAGATTTTCCCCTTGTGTAGGTTCCCATGCACCTTTGAGACACGAAGCAAACTCTTTAAACAAGGAGCATCGGTAAACAGAAAGAATATCAAGTTCGCTGCGCGCGAATGCGCAGAGGCGCGTCGTTTAAATTATTGCGCCTGTAAGACGATAATTATAGCGCAAAGCAAGTTGAAGCGTACGATAATACTATAACGTAGTAGACTGCATACCGAATTTGCGTCTTCGCTTCTCGTTGCAGAGAAAGAGAGAGTGAGAGAAAATGAGGGAGGAGAAGGCGGTAGAGAGTGCATTATGCGCACTTGCAATACCGAGTTAACGCGTGAGTCTTGGAAAGCAAGATATTATGTGGTAATAAGGTTGTTGAATCATTCCCGTTGAAGTCTCATTTCGTATTTAACGTCGCTGGCTTGCAGAGCGTGAGACGCGGAAATTATTTTGCCGGGAAGTAATTTTGCTCTGTTTGCAGGTGTAACTCTAAATCGAAATCTGTTCTAAAATTCCGAGAATCTGAAAAAAGAATAGAAGAACTGAAAGAACTTAAAACTAATCTCGCTGCAATTTAATATTTTAAACTTAAAATAGGTCAACCATATTATTCAATGATATTATAAATAGTCACTGTCTTTAATAAATTATAATTAAATTAATTTTTATATTTTTATAATTAAATGCATTTATTATTTTTACGTATATTTATTATATCAATTATATTGAGGAACTTTTGACAGAGTAGATTTTTCTAAATAAAGCATAGGAATTTAAATTCGCTGATAATTATTGTTTCGAGGTATAATCCAGATGTAATCTGGAGTAATGTTTCATCAACGCTGTCAGTTGTCCTATCATAGATATCGATTTCCTGCTTGATACCGATACTGTTTACTCCAAGAGGAAGCCTTCCATTAACAACGTATAATGACATTTCGCGATTAGAATCAGATCTGACTTTCCCCCGCCATGCAGAAACTTAACTCTTATTAGAGGAACCTTGAGTATTCATTTTGACATATATATGGAAGAGAAAAATATTTCTCCTTTGTCGCTAACAGAAATACAATATTCGCGCAAACAAGTGACACGGAACAAAACGCGAAGGCTAAGTTGTGTTGAATATTTGCATTAGAATGGTATATGTAACTGTGATTCATTGAGTTCGTACCGTTCGTTATTAATGGCCGGCGGATTCGCGGTGCTATCGCCGGCATTGTGTGTCAGTCCTTCTCGTCGTACACGATGTGCCCCTCGCATTAACATAAGCACCGTATCTCGCATGGTGTCAGGCGGAGACAGGAGACACCACAGCGACTCCTGTCGCACTCGTCTTTCCAATATACTGAACCCATAAAGCTGCCCTCACATCAGAGTTCTCGTGAGCCTTTCCATTGATGTGTGATTTTTCGAAAACTTTGACGAAAAATTTACTTTTTTTTTAGAATAATAGTCACCTTGATCGGCTAATTTACTTTACAAGTAATTCAAATGAATAAATAATAAAAAAATAGTTAGTATTTTCTGTAATTATACCATTAGAGAAAAAATAATTTCAACTAAAAATATTTAGAAAGAAGAACAGTTTGGATCATAGAATATAGTTGGAAAATTGTTAATACATTTTATGTATCCACTCAAATTTTTGTATTTATTTTATACAAGATAAATATATATGTTAGAGAGTGACACAAACATTAAAAAAATTTAGACAAAAATGTAACACTGACAAATTTGCAAGCAAATTGTGGAAGCATATTTTTTCAGTAAACTTAACATTTATATTATGTTAATTTAACATATCATAAATGTTAATTTTACTGAAAAAATATAACTTATTTTATTCGTTTATTTTAAAATTTACATTAAAAAATTTATTATTTTTATGTCATTTGTTTATTTACTTATAAACTATTATTTTCACACTAAGAAATGTTAAAAATATCAATTTAACATGAAATATTTTAATAACATAATTACATTTATATTATGTTAAATTATCATTCTGATGTTAAATATTCAATACAAAATTTCAACAAGGACTTGAAGTGGATCGGCTTTTTAATAAATATAAAATTTTTTTTGTGAGAGTATTGCTCTTAGTATTTTCTATAATTATACCATTAGAGAAAAAATAATTTCAACTAAAAATATACTCCTTAGAAAAAAGAACAAAAAGAAAGTTTTGGACATTTTATGGCATAAATAATATGTTAACAAAGAATACAGTTGGAAAATTGTTCTTTATTAATACTTCTTATATTATAATTAATACTTCTTGTATTAATTCAAATTTGCTATCCTTATGGTCACTGAAGATTTGTTTGAGGAAACGTATAATCTTATAGCTGAAAAGTTTTTGTGCAGACAAAAGATGATGTGAAAGCAGCTTAATGAAGATCGAAAGATGCTGCCCATTCTCTTCGCTCTAATGATGACGTTGCCGGACCCGTTCGATGCATTCTAAATGTCGACACGCCTCTAAATTAGTGTCTTCGCTTTGGAGCGTCGAATACCGCACGATGTCTAGGTTGTTTGACATGTAAAAAGTACCGCAGCTCGTTTCGACTAAATATAGGAGTTCAGTGGAAATCCAGTTGTCGCGTGGTACATGTCTTCGAGAGCTGTCCGCTTCATCCGAGCCAACTTCCTCGAAGAAGAGAAACATGGGGCCGTAAAGGCGAGGAGAAGATAGTCGCGTTCATTGAGAAGCGAGAACGGCGGCTGTGTGCTTAATGTCGTGCACTTTCGTTCCTTTTGACGCAATTAGTCGAGCAGATACGGCACTCATGTTAAGAGCGACAGTGCATTTGCGTCGCTTCTGAAATTGGAGTGTCTGCAGTATATTTGGACAGCTTTTCTGTATCACGTACAAGATTTAACTACCTCAACTACTTTGAGATGTAACTACTTTGAATACATTTTGGCGTTTTGAAAATAATTACTTAAAAAAGCTACATCTTATTAGACTTTATTGTTAGTATTAAATAATTATATCAATATGAGAAATTGATAATATATAATCCACAGATCCACAGTGTTAGTCTAGTTATAAGTGCATCTGTTTTTAACATTAATACTATTGAAGGCAAATGAATATTATCAATTAATATTTAGTCGAGAAAATCGAGAACTATATCAGTGATACCATTATGTTTGATGAATTAAATTCATTTATTGGTAAAGTTATATCCTATAATTGACAATAGCTATTTCCAGGTTTATCGATTATCACTAACTATAATGACACGTCTCGATATCCCGATACTTCTTGCTGTACTCGAAATATTGGACTATATTATATTATTCGATACTTACGGTTTTATTTTGAGTTTATTATTAGATTCATAATGATACATAAAAACAATATATATAGAACTCTTCAAATTCTTTGAAGTGAATTTTATTCCAAAAGACTGAAATGTCATTCTTTTAAAGTGAGATTCTCTCCCCAAAGAATTTATAGAGAAAGCAGAATTATTTTAATATTATTTTTTATCAGTTAAGAGCAAATATGACTTACAAATTCATTCTATTTTATTAAAGATTTTACATTAATAATGTAATGGACTATTAGTATTTTGTTGTTACATAAAACGTTGTTACACAACTAATGTTATAAGCTATTAAACATCATATAATTTTGTTATAAGCTAAAGTCGAGAACTGCATAAATCATTCTATACATATTCTATTTTCTCAACAGCTCGAATTGTTTTCCATTCATTACGAGTTATCCTATTATAGAGAGAACGCTTTATTATAAATATTTATTCGATAAAACAAACGCAAGTCTGGCGTACTCATCGCGCAGAGAGTTATCCTTCTCAAGTTTACATCGCTTTCAATTCACAGATTAATGCCTGTTTTCAGCAATGTGAATTAACTTTAATCTCGGTTCAACTTACTTCTCATCTTTTTCCAGTTCTAAAAATTAGGAAAAGATGAAGAGTAAATTGGACCGAGATTAAAGTTAATATACATCGGTGGAAACGAGTATAAGAAGGTGATTGCCGCGGAATTTAACACAATCGCATTTTCCAACGTATGCACGTTACAGTCGTAACGAGTTTGCTTATAAATGTCTTGACCATATTATCGTGAAATTGCTGCGTATAAATGGACGCGAGAATGTAGGTACATCGAAATCAGATGGGCAACACACGTTTGCCTAGCTGGTCCCCCACTTGATCAAATCTTAATGAATAAATTATATAATAATGCGCTATTTATACGCTCTCAAAATCTGTAAAAAATTTTTTGCGCTTCGTTTAATTAAAAAAATTTTTTTTTGTGTGGGACTGAGTTGGCTGTCAGTCAGTCCCCCCCCTCCCCCACGTGTTAATATAACAGTCGATTTGGAAAATCAAATACACAAGATTTATGCGCTATTTATGCGCTTTTATATTCAAATAGTTTAAATTTTTCGCTGCATCCCTTAAGGCACTTTCCTCTTGGAGCAAACAGTCATATTCATCCCTAAGTCATTTAAAATTGCAAAAGTATACGCTATTTAATTACACAAAATATATTTTCGATTTATCCGCTACTATTTTCAAGCACTTTCGATTTTTACGCTGCAACTCTTAAGAGACTTCCCTCTTGGAGTAAACAGTTATGTTCATCCCCAAGTCGTTCAAAATTGTAAAATTATACTATATAATTATGCAAAAAAAAGTTAACAAATAGAACGAGAGTATTACCAATCCTATTTATTATTTTTTTTACTAATTTATTGTATCTTTGACCTTTACCTTCTCCAAAACCCTTTTACATTATCATCTCTGATTTTTTAATAGAAACACAATTGCTTAGAATTCATAGCGCATAAATCAAAAATATATTTTACACAGTTAAAGCATGTATTTTTACAATTTTTAATGACAGATACGAATACTACTGTTTGCTCAATACATTTCCATATATTTTTATTAGAGCACATATTTAAAAAATATTATTTATTAAAATAACTTATGATCCAGATAGTAAACCGTCACTAAATTTGTCGTATTATTTTTAAACGTGATTTAGAATAATCTGTAATTTTTTTATATTTTTGTTATCATGTTAAAAATATGTATAAAACATCCTGTACTTAACCGTATATCATTAAACTTATAACGAATACTTCATACATACTTGTTTATTAACAGTTAGATACAAAACTAACTATCTTGTCTCTGTGAAACGTTGAAATATCTCGAGCCGATCTTGGAGTAACATATCTTTTGCGTGTGCATCCAGATACGTAAATCGTTCCCTTTCGCGATCTCATTTAAATGAGCGCGCACAACCGTGCGTATGCAAACTGCAGACGGCAGTGAAATGAGTTAAAACCGTCCATACGTGCGTTCCGAGAGCAGAGGATGCACTCCTTTTCGCGGCGCATCCGGCTTTTGCGACGCCATTCGCAGCCACGGCTGTCTTTGTACGTTTCCATGAAGACGCAAATAAAACGCCGCATAATTTATTTGCTGGCGAGCAAGTAGTCGAATCGCGCAAATGCGTATTTGCGGCTTGTCCATCTTAGAATTCTTATAATAAAAATACTAGTTCGTTTAAGGAAATGCACGTGATTTTCTTTCTGCAATATATTTTGTTCAAGACAGTCGCATGAGGCATTTGTTTCTTATTAGCAAAGAAAATAATTTATTCAAAGCTTCGAGATCTCAATCCTCCCGAGAAGATACACAAGAGACATTCATTATAGAAAATTAGGAAGTAGAATTTTATATTTATCTCAATAGAAATAAAAACTAGTCAATTCGTTCATATTGCGTAACAAAGTAAATCTACTCTTAGTTGATACTCGCAAATTTGAATTACGAGCAGATACGCAGTCTTTAGAACAAACGTCCTATTAATCTTTCTCTCCTCCCCTTTACTCCGAGATCGCGAATTCTACGATTGACATTTCGCTTTGTAATGATGCCGCATTCTTTTTGTTACAGGTCGTTACGTTCATGGCGATCCTTCTTGGGAGGTAAGTAAGTAGGAAGTAAGACGATCGTCCACCTTCTCTTTGATCCGTAGTAATAAAAGGAGGGTAATCCTGCACGGAACTCGGCAATATAAAAAGATGTAGCTTCTTAGATGTATACTTTCCGCGGGCGTACCCGGAGCAAATAGTTTCGGATGAGTTTTCCCCCGTAGAGAACTTCGCAATCCCGACGAAGGAGCTGACGCGTGATGCACGCGTGACTTCTTATACTTTCCTCTTCTTGGCGAGTCCGTTCTCCTTTTCCCTCTCTCTCTCCATCTTTCGCATTGTACAAAACGACATCGCGATCCTATCCCGTGTCGTGTTCTTTTATCTTTCGGTCGGTGGCACTTTGAGTTCGTGCGGTTTCGCGGCCTCTTTCTCTCCTCCTTCATCCACTGCCGCGGGAATTGTTGAGGAAGTTTGCTTTGACCGGATAAAATGTAATTTTCGGGTACCGTCGACCGCTTTTAGTTTGGAGCGCTTGTCAGCGAAACCAATTTCGTGTTACAAACTCTGAATGGAATTGATGCGGAGCGCATGAAGAAGAGGAGATTTTTACATTCCTCTGGAGCAACACTGTGAGCTTCATTCAGCCATGCTTGCGCGCATCTTACGTCCGAAACTTATTTGATGAAGACTTATTTGATTGAAGGTCCACTTTATTGTATTTTACAAACGAAAAAGACCATAATATGAAAACCATGATACGAAAAAGTTTTATTCTTAAGAATATTTGATCAGAGTAGCTTTTTTCTAGCTAGCGAATTTTTATCTTCTTCAAAATTTAGAACTGAAATTCCGAAACTTAAAGTGAAAGAATATAAATATATGTTTTATTTGAGTTATTTATAATCGGTTTTTGTTACATATTAAAGACGTGCATATATTTATTGTTAATAGTTACATGCCGTGTTATGAACAAGCAACATAATTTGAAGTATAACCAATGCGATTGTAAATCAGAAAAATAATTATTTGACGGATCACTTTACTTTATTTATCTATAAATTATTTGATGATAAAATTTATTAAAATTAACAAATGTAATTGCGCATTGATTAATTTTAATAAATTTCATCATCAAAAAATAAACTTTCCAAAACTATGCCGCTTTTTGTGTAACATACTGGCATTGTAAGTGTATAAATCTCAAGACTTGATAAAGCTTGGCTGTTATTATATTATCATAACACGTGTATCATAGAGTGCGCATAGCTTTCGTTATTTGCTAGCTCAAAGCTGGTGCAGTGTAAAAACTCATTTCAGCGACCACCAACAAGCGGACACTATACGTTGCGAAAAATGAATTTTCTCTGCCGCGTTTCGCTAATGAACACAAGAGTACACCGCATGATCATGTTATACATAACAGGCATTATCAAGCACGTAGCAAGCGCTCTGGTGCGTATTTTACTGATATACCTATACGGGAAGTTCATTATAACATAGACAAACCAGATAAATACCGTAAGCCCTCAGGCACCAAAGACAGTAAGCTCATTAACGGGGTGAACTAACTTTTAACTAAATGTAATTTTACTCGTTTCCATGTTGGATTATGCGAGATGCGCGAGTAAAATTATAAAACATACTTACTTACTCATTCAATTATTTACCTATAAATAAACTTAATTTGAGCTTTTTTTCTGTAGATACACGTATATTTATTATGCTTCGTTGTGCTTTCAGAATTTTCAAGAAAAAATTAATATTAAGAAAGACCGATTCTTCCAAATTTTTTTTTAGAATTTCATGATTTTATTCAGATTTTAGTTGCTGAAGTAACATTACGATGTTATTATAATTGCATAATGTCTACCTGTACAGCTTTTTCTATAAATTGCTGTTAATATTAACGTAATATTTACGTAATATTTATTCAATATTTACTGAATACTTATTTTGTATTTCATTTCAGTGAAATATTCTGTTTTTATTCTGAATATCTTATTGTTAATGCAAGCTGTACAAGTACAAATCAATTCTTTCGGTATTTCATTATATGTTATTTGTTGCATATTATACGTTTGATATAAAGAGATATAACAATCTATGTTTACTAAGAAGCTTCACTGGCCACAGCTTGTCGAGTAATTCGTTGACATTACGAAGGCGATGCGCGTGCGGCGAAAATTTGCATTATTACGAGAATATCTCGTGTAGCAACCGGTAAGGTAAGATGTAATCAAGGATGGCAGGTGTGCAACTGCATTTTGGAGACAAGCTGGAATGTCCGAATTTCTTGGAGAAGAAAGCTATTAAGTTAGTGCTCTCGGCAAGTAAAGGTAGGCATTATGAGTTCATGTAAGCGGGCTCGATACATCGCTATAGAAAATGGACTGAAGTATCTGTAAGCTTGATGATACGGTTAAGTTAAATTCAAAAGATGGTTGTAAGACTAAAATCATCTTTTAGATTATTATGATGACGACTACAAAATATCGTGTCCGTTGAAGAATCATGATGAATTTATTTTAGGGTATTTATTAATGTGTTAAATATATATATCTTTTAAATATCCGATTAAAAAATTTAAGGAAAATTAGATTAAAAAATTTATTTGATGTATATAGTTCTGAAAAAAATACAAAATTTTATAAACTTGACAAAATAAGTGGAACGATTTTTAATTTCAGCAAAGCCGTTAAGCAGTTTTGCTTAACGGCTTTGCTGAACGATTCTCAATAATATCATTCCAATATATGCTATTTTCCCGTTTATTATTTCTCTGTTTGAGAGTAGCGTATTTCGTTCGTTATGCGTACTTTTAGTTAATAAATAGTACTGCTAATGTACATTTTGAAGGGTCTTAATGACTACATATATGTACTACAAGACAGGTATAAAAGGCACTCTAGAGAACATTGCTTTAGCGTTCCAAGAAAGAATCCCGATTGGCCATTTAGTAGCCGGTAGGTGATTTACTAGACAAAATACTCAACACAAATGTCGCTGTTTGTTTCACTTTGTCTTATTTACGAAATTTGAAAAAAAAAAATTCTTTAACGAGATCCTAAAGTGAATAATTTTACCTTACGACAAGTTGACTGATACTGTTAGATAGAATGAAATATTTGTATCACATTCTATGGCTGCGTTTCGACACTGCCGGTATTAAAAGCCCATAGCATATTTATATTATAGGTACGTGAATTATACCTTGCATTCGTTTACGCAGCTGTTAGCGCAGAAGTATTACTCTATCCTTGTTGTTCACCGAGTGTTAAACAAGGATTAAATGATACTCTCTGCGCTAACCACTGCGTAAACGAATGCACCCATAGGTTTTCAGTGCGATGCGTTCGGGAAGCGCTGTTGCGTTGTTTTATCTAAAGTCACTAGATTAACAAAGTACCGCGATGAGAAAATTCACTGAATTAGAATTCAGCAATTATTTGGAGCCAAAATAGCATCGAAGTGCTATCCTAACCTGATTCTGTTAAAAAGTCGGAAATCCATACAGGAGTCTAGAAGAAGAAGAAGCAGAACCTGATTCTGTTAATATCGAAAATGCCCGGGTGCTGTGTTGAATATTGCAAAAACCGCAGCGAAAGAGGCTGAAGTTTTGAATAACCACGCGTCATAAAGCCAAAATGGCGGTAACTTTGACGGTAACTTTTCACGGTACTTTGTTAACCTAGTAACTTTAATTCTATCCTTGTTTTACATCTAATAAACAATAAAGATAGTGTGATGCGGTAGCACTGACTGCATACACGGTAGCATCGAATGCAGCCAATGTATACCGGAATACAACTTATTTTATAACGTCAATCATTTTGCCATAAGTTAAAATAAGATAGTTATCTCAGCACAGTATCTCTTTCATTGTCAGTCGTAAACTGCTAATTTTCGACTTCACTTTGTAACATAACAACTGCTTGATTTATGTGTATTAGTGTCCTATATTATCAGAGAAGCCCAAATAGGTTTTGCTTGCTAATTGCTTGATAGCGGCCTTCAATTAAAACCGATAATATTAGGCCCGCAACTGATCTCTTGTACTGTCCTCTGTGCAAACTAATCTCGCAACTTTGATAATCTCTTATTTAATGTTGTTTATAATGTTATCCAGATAGCCAGCCATGCAAAAGTCACAGCTGAACAAGCTATGATTTTTATAGTTTAGATATTGTACAGGTATCGTGCGAGTCAATGTCGTCAGATTTTAGTTACTACTTCAAATTATATTACAGTGCTAGCATTAAAATAAAACTGCGTGCTATAACTTTGAAAACGCACGATGCTGTTACGCGTGTCGGGTTTTGTGCCGAATTCTTGTGCCCGTTCCGTGTTGCACGTAAATTTCTCCCGTATGCGATCGCATTATTAGCATTAAAATAAAACTGCGTGCTATAACTTTGGAATTGCACGGTGTTTTTACGCGTGACTAGTTTTGTGCAGAAATATTCAATATGTCTAATTTTCAAACAGTGCGCAATATGGCTACTAAAGGGACACAGCGAAGTTCAGCAGTTACTCATATTTAAAAAACTACATCGAATTGGATAAAAGGCGCACTATGATGAGAAATTCTCAGCAAAAAATTTTTATCCTTTTTTTGATTGCGTTCTTCTAGATCATCCAATTAAACTTTTAGATGTTGCTAGCAGACTCAACATCTAAAAGTCTAAATGGATGATCTAGAAGAATACACCGATAACAGCAACCGCTCACTCAACTGTTGAGTTTGCTAAATGCAGCCAATGGTGATGTCTTAATGAGTTCCCATAATTAGCTTCAAGATGATTAAATTAATAAAAATTTTGCACACCGTAACAGGATCGTGCACTTAGCGCGCTGTTTCAAAAAGACAAAATTTATATAATTCATCGTGCAGTCAACGTGCTGCTGCAACGTAACATAACGTCATGCTAGCAACGTACGGTCAACATGCTGTTTACATGATTTGTTTCATGTGACTTCACGAGTTTTAACACATGAATTTGTTTCATGTGACTTCACGAGTTTTAACACATGATGTCTCATATGAGTATAACATGCGCGCACGGTGGTTCATTTCAGAGCTTCACGACTCTATAACATATGGTTACTGTGCCGTATAAATGCTATCTGGAATTAAAATAAAACTCCTAAGCAGAACAACAAATCATTATGATATCAAAATAATGTCAAAATGACTAAAATCATTAAAAGTCATTTTTCAATCATTTTCGATTCATTTTAATGTTATTTCGATATTATCGTGACTTATTATTATGCTTAGGGTGTTTTTGATTGATCAAATTTCATCAGAAACAAAATTTTTGACATCTTTCTCTAGGAGAAATAATATAGTACCTTCAACCTAACCTCTAGGATTTGACAGGATTCCTAGTACATAAAACTGTTTTGTTACAAACGATCAGCTGCGGGCTAAGATTCCCGGTTTTAATTGGTGACCGCTCAGCCAATCAGCAAGCAAAATCTATTTGCGCTTCTCTGATAATATAGGACTCTGATGTATACAGGTTACAGAAAGATTGCAATACTGTTTTTGCAATGAGTTTCGGAACTTGCTTGTAAAGCAGTTAAACATAAATGGTTAGATCCATAAATAAGAACCAATTGCTCGGTGTGCAAACTGTATTCCAAAATCCATCGAAAATGGATTGTGTTTCAACTTTTCTGTGACCGCCTGTACACTCACCGACTAAAATGTTGCAACACTTTTTGAAGTAATGGGTTTCGGAATGCAGTCTGCTCACCGAACGATTCATTCTTAACTTATGGATCCGTAAGTAAAAACCAGTCATTTGGTGAGTAGGTTGAATATCAAAAACCATAGAAAAAAATCTGTTGCAGTCTTTTAGTCGGTAAGTGTACATGTCGTGGATCATTACATACTACTATATCGCACATGTACGCACAAATTTTCATACATATATTTATCCAGATTTCAATCTATTAGAAACCATGTATACCAGAATTTTTGATAAATTGAAATCTGTTATTCCCTGTTTCTATTATCTGTGCTTTTTAATTGTATTTTAAGCTTTACATTAAAGAACTTTTAACCCATTTTCAAAATCATAATATTGCTCTTTCATTCTGTACAACAAAGTGATCATTTCATCTTTGCTTAACATTGACAAACAATAAGAATTTAATGATTCACCGTGTTACACTGCGTCGTCTGTGTCTCTTATTGGAAAGCTCCCTTTAATCTAGACTAACAATAAGCTTGTTTTATACGTACAAAGTATCTATAGTATAAAGCAAGTATTATTACGAATCGACACTAGATGTCGATAAAAAACTATGCTTTTTCAATATTTTGTTACTCTATACTTTAATTGTGGAAATTTTTTTAATATGTAAAGGTAATTAGAAAAATAGCATGTTTAAAAATAATCACGTTCATCTGTGAAACAGATGACTTAAGAATTTCCTCAATAAATTTTTATTAATTTTTATTATTGCAAATTATTATTGTAAACAGAATAAATATCATATGTATATCATAAGCTGCAAAAAGATAAATTTTCTAAAAATTTAGATACATTGCGCTGTCAAGAAAGGAGAGAGGAGAAATTTTTGAGGATTTTTACTTACATAATTAAATATATTATAATATTAACATTATATACGTGGATATTATATATTATTTTATAATTAGTAAATTTTAATTAATATATTAATATGTCATACATTGTGGATATAAAAAATTTTATTATATTGCTGTATACATATAATGAATGAGTATATGTTAAAACAATTAAATTATTGTTATATAAATGTATCGCAATTATAATTTATTTTAATTAGAATTGTATTTATATTTACATTAGAAATTTTAAATTCTCCGTTATCCGATAGTTTCAAGTTTGCATGCTTGCGTACATAAAATTATATCTCTCATGTAGATATTTTTACTAAAAAGTTTAATTAAGATAATGGATTTCCTGACAACTTCATAATGATGACAAATTGATTACATTAAATTCAGAAAGAGTACGATACAACGACAGTAAATTGCTTTTTATGATGAATCGTTTATTTTGGTTATTAATAACTAGTAGTTAAAAATGACGTAATTAAGAAGGATATATTGTATTTCGCATTCAACAGAATCTGTAGTTGTAGGCTAATTCTACAATGTGTTTTTTGTTTCCTGTTTCTTGCTGTTTGTTTCTATTTGTTTCTTGCCTTTTTGATCAAGAAAACAAGAAACAAACAGCAAGAAACAGGAAACAAGAAGCACGTTGTAGAATTAGCCTTAACAAGTTCATGTGTTTTCACTTCCATTTTCTTATTATATAAGGTAACTCTTTTCAATAACTGCAATGCATCAGTAATTTCGTTGTGTGAGATAAAAATAAGTTTAACAATGCGCATGGCGTATCTTTTTATTTGGCATAAGGCTGTACGTACATTTTTCGCACTCTACAGTTATATTGTGCGGCTTATATGACTAATATTAATGACTAATATTAATATTACTTTCCAAAAGAAAAGAATGCTTTTATTTGAATGAAAATTGTAGTGATTATTAGCTTGAAATGCATGTTTATTTTTCATATTATACTAATGAATCTTTTAATTTATTTATTTTATATTTTCTTATTCTTTTATCTAAATATTATTATTACATTGTATAGAAATTATATATGAATTTTTAAGAAATATTTTGTAAAAATATAATAGCATAGACGTTTGTTAATCGTTAAAATTTTTATTATTATTTAGAGTTAAATTATAAAATTTACTGGTTAGATCAGCATTTATCAATAAAAATATTTTATACGATTATTATTAATTTTTCTACATGTTAGTATCTTTTTAGAATATCTATTATAGTGAAACAATGAAATCTATATCTATTTATGTTATCAATTCCTGTGTATATAAATTTAAATGATCCATCGGTTAATTAATGAATCGAAAGTGACAATATCGGAAATGTTTAAGAGTTCTATTTCATATATCAACCAATGTACACTTTACAGCATTAATTTGATATTAAGCCTCTCATAACGTGTACTAGTGTACACATATAGAGGTTAACTTATCGAAAATTTCATTAAATCATGATATTAGCCGATGTTATTAATATTTGTTATCAATATTCAGATCTGAGCATTTATAGATTATCGCGGTATTATTTATCATATTTATTATTTATCATAAAATCTGATAATTGTATCATTTTAGACTGTCTTAGAGTGTTTCATATATGTATTGATTTGAATAAATCAATATAGTTTTCCTCTAGAAAGCAGATTCAATAAAGATCGAGGGCCAGTTTCATCAACGCCGATCAAGCTTAATCATGATTAACTGTCAACCGCAATTGGTCGATTTTTTTTAATATACTCCCAACTGCTGCCAGAAGTTAATTAAAATATAGCCGGAAATCTTAAAAAAACAAATCTTTTTAAATTAAAAAAAAATTAAAATTAAATAAAAAAGTTTAAAAAAATTAAAATTAAAAATATTACTAACAAAATATTAATTAAAACATTTTAAAGACAAAAAAATTTTTTTTATTTAAAGTTTAAATAAAAAAAAAATTTTTTTAATTTGAAAAAGCTTAAAAATCTGTTTTTTTTTAAACATACTTCTGACTTCTGCCAAAAGTTAGTTATAATATAGACGGAAATCTAAAAAAAATTTTTTCATATATATATATTTAGAAGAAATTAAAATTAAACAAAATGAAATTTAAAAATTAAAATTTTCAAATGAAATTTTTAAAAATCAAAAAAATTTTTTAATTTTT
>NW_017297166.1:225990-229663 GCF_001594075.2 Trachymyrmex cornetzi | reverse complement strand
ACCATACGGGTCAGTATTTCCAATTGTGAACGATCTCGCGCGCCTGCACGAATGGGCAACCCGTCATACTGACCTGTATGGTGGTGCAACACCCTATACATACACATATGCACATGCATTGCTTTTAAAAATATGAAATAAAACAAGCAAAAATAAAAATAAAAAATTAAATATTAAATAAAAACATTTTAAATGCAAGAAAGAGGTTTTTAAATTGAAAGCTTAAAAAAGATTCAAATAATATTAATTATAAAGAATTAATATAATAAACCGTTAATAAACGTTATGGACACGTATGTAATAGAGAAAAGGAAGGTACAGAGAGCGTGCACAAGCAAAAAGAGATAAAAGTGTAAAAAAAAATACATTTCTATTGATGCTATATTAATCTAAAATTTTAAAAAAGCAATCGGGAGTCGCCATATCAAACGATACGTACAGACATTATTACAAACTTCTCTAAATAATTACGCGGTAACATTTAACACGGTTTCGGTTTTAAGTTAAGTGTAGTATATACAGAGTGGCATCAAATTTCGGCCTCACCCGCCTTGAGCAGGTAGAGCGGACTAAACTGATGAAAAGTCTTGTACCACTTTGCACAATAGATAACGAGATATTAACGTTTAAAGATAGTCGAATACGCGCGTCCGCCCAACCTACTATTGCCAAAGATACAGCCCACCGATCGCACGGCGCGCGGATGACCAATGGTGGAAGGGATAACATGGTGTGCTCACTTTGCAAGCATCTATCTCTAAATCTCCGCCGTTTCTGTCTATGTCGCGTCAGGGGAAAAGGCTGCCAACTGTGAAACGCTAAACATGGAGCGATATTCATAGTTCGTTTTTATTTTAAAACAATCTTAAATAATGTCTTAAGACATTATGCTAATACAGCCTCGGATTGACTTATGACATCTTAAAATTGTACTTAAGATAGTCTTAAATGAGAAGAATAGACTATGAATACCTTTTGATACATTAGTTTCTATATTCTTTAATTCGACATTTTTTATATTTCCCTTCTTTTTCATTTTCCTTTTCTTTCTTTTTGTTTAATTCTGGCATATAAATTCTCGATGTAGGGGAGCTCACAATGACAGGATAGCTTTTACTTTATATATGTTAGTTTGTGTTTGCTCTGAGGAAGGCTAAAAAATGAGCCGAGACATGTAAGCGCGTTTGTTAACTGTTTGTTAAATAAAGAAGTTTCAAGCTTCATAAGTGTATTATTTGCGCGACGTTTTCTGCGCCTAACGCCTAACGCCCGTATTCTTTCCAATTCTTTGATTTATAAAGAGTCTTGGTTAGTTTGATTTGTTATATGAATAAATAATATACTTACAAACATTTTTTTTATTGAATAATAACTTCTTGTTGAAATTGTAAGAATTTATATTCTAGGATATTCTCTAGAAATTAAACTTCTAGGAATCAGTAACGCTATCGAGTTCTAATCTCTATCGAATTTGTCATTTCTATATTGAATATTCAACCAAAATCCGTCCTTCGGCATCATTAGCAGATTTTTCTCGCTGAATTTAATTGACGATGTTTTGGGGCACTGTTTCAGTTCACATCGTGCTAATAAATGAAATAGCACAACTTTGATCATCAACAAACCGAATCTTCTGCCAATGCACATTCTCGATCCTAATCCAAATGGAAAATAAAATATAGACCGATAATTATTGTCCTGATCATTATTTAAAAATCTTTCTGGGCGAAATTCTTCAGGATTATCGTAATATTTTTCATCATGATGAATCGCATACAACGGAATCCAAATAATCATGCCCTTGTTTATAGTGAAAGACTTCTCGCCCGGCAATGCAGGTGGCAATTTATAAGCTTTTCCACACACTCTTTCCACAACAAAAGGTGAAAATAGTCTGAGAGCTTCCTTTATTACTGCATCTAAATATTTGAGTTTATTAACAGCTTCATAAGTTACGTTTCCGTCCGATTCGTTCAAGAGCTCATCTATCTCTTGTCGCAATTTGACCCGAATACTTGGATTAGTTGCGATTTTGTATGTTATAAAAGACATCACGCTTGAAGTAGTTTCAAAGCTAGCGAAATAGAAAGCGTAGGCTTGCGCGACAATATCGTCCACATCCAATTGTATTTGACCCTCTTTACCTCTGTTATCCAACATTAATTGTATCATATCCGGACGTGAAACATGCTCAGCATTGCGAATGACAATCTCGTTCTTTATCCTACTCTCAAAATACTTCATTTCTGAATTATTTAACAATTTTATATTGAGTATTCGTCCAAGCTTTGGAAAGGTTCTAATAAAAATGTACTTTATGCTGCGTATTGCTGACATATAAGTTATATCTTTGCCACAAACATAAAACTTGTTTGTCGGATTTCTTATAGAATCGATCTTCATTCCGTAAATACATAAGGCAACGACATCGTTCGTATATCTATCGAAGATATCTTTCATATTAACGTCGCTTTTATCCGCTGGCAGTGTTAACATCAATTCAGCAAAATCCGCAGCATGTTTCGACATCAAAGTAAATATAGTCTTCAGCTTATGAGACGTAAAGAACGGAGATAGTAGATTTTTTACGTGTCGCCATTTTGCGTTTTGTAGGCCAAACAGATTCTGTGAAAGCACATAGTCATTAGTATCAGCTAAAGCGGGATTATTGGTAAATGTGTCGAAATTCTTGATGACAACATCCTTGATCACTTCCGGATCACGGAGCATAAGAACAGGCTTCGTTGTAGCGTAAAATCCAATGTATTTTGCGTCTCGATTAAAATTGTATATTTTTCTGGTGAAATCGACAAATGACATTTGGCGAAATATAATTGGTACCATGGCACCTAGTATTGGAATAGATGGTATGTGGATGATACCATTTCTTTTAAAAAAATTAAACTTTCTGAACAGATAATAAGTAACGAGAACGCTAATCACGATTGATAACACTGAGATTGACCAGTATTCCATGGTAGGTATTACTCCACGAATTAATAAGAAGGAGATCATACTCATGCGGCCAATCTTCTTCTGATTTTCTCTTTTTTTGGTTTTCCGACTCAAATATAGAGTTACAGAAATATCAGATCACCAATGAATAGCCTCCTCAGGGAGCAAAGGCCTCAATTCGATTAACATTTTGTTCTGAGTTTGAGGTTATACTAGAGATTTTGCCAATGTTTTGAACCCACAAAGCAAAAAGACTTCAGGTTCCCAATTATGTGATCAAAGGACAATCTAAGGAAAAGAGATCCCTTTAGGCCTTAGGCAATAGACTGTTTAAAATTATTATAAATGAAGGTATTCAATTATAAATTAATTCGCGTTATTATTAATTAAGTGCCTTATTAAATTATTAATTGCTTTAATATTTTAGTTGTAATTAATCTGATAATTGATAATAATGAAAATATTTTAATATTATTAATGATTCCAATAACTAGGTTCCAAATTCATTAATTAAGTTTAGACATGTCCAAGAAATGTGATTAATAACTTGATATTCCAAATCACAATCACGCCCATGATTGTTTTCATTTCTTTTGAATGAAAGGCATAAGTGAATTAATATCCAGCAATCACTTTAACAGCAATACAAAAAAATTGATCCATTAATTTAATAATTTAAAAGAATTTATATCTATATAATTAGATAAGTTTATATAGA
>NW_017297166.1:188915-225656 GCF_001594075.2 Trachymyrmex cornetzi | reverse complement strand
CAAAACTGTTTTGTTCCCCTTGATCCAATCTATGTCCCCACTGTGTTTCAGTCACATTTTTTGAGACACCCTGTATATGCAAAACTTACCCAAAGGGTTAACTCTTGTGGATCCCAAAAACTATACTGTAATTTAAAAGACATAACATGTTAAAAATTATAAAAACCATAATAAGATTCCTTATAATAAAATAACTTAAACAATAATAATCAAATTAGGGCAATTAGGAATCCGCGCTGTAGTCGGTGCGCTTAAATTACTGGACGAATATCAGTATACTTCAATGTATTTAATATTAGTGACTACAAGTACGTTTCAGCTAAATTCACATGTTAATAAACAAAAGGAATCCTCCAATTTTAAAAGAGACTTTAAGATATTACCAAATATTATTTAACTAAAAAAGCCAAAATAATATTGGGCTTTAGTGGCTGGGGGGGGGGGAGGAGCTGTGGGGGCTGCAGCGCCCCTCCGAAATTCTGAATAGTTTCAAAAATTTCATAAGAACATGTGTAAAAAATTGTTGAGCCGTAAATATCAATTTGTTTTGAGAAAGGAAATAAAATCCTGTTGGGATAGTTCTCATATTTAATTTAGTTAGCAAAAATATCGTTTATTATGTATTAAAAATATATTTGTTGATTTTTTCCTTTGTACTTAGCACGTAAACAAAAATTCGATAAATTACACGGAAGAAAAATGTTGCTATTAGTACAACCGCAAAAATTGGGATAACGGCACCATTTCAACTCGCGGAATCTCAGCTGGATGTTTATATTTATTATTTCAAATTTTTACACAACTAGCACATCCTCTGCGCGCGCTACGCGCGCGCTCCTCCATTGTATTTTCCTTTTTACACTTTATGAAATATAATATTACGAATCTGGATTCAAAATGTTTGAATAAGAAAAATGACCGAATCGTTATGGCGGTTTGAAAATTTGAAAATTCAAAGTGGTTGAATCAATATGGCGGATGGAATTCTTTAGTTAAATACCATAAACAATTTTATAATACAATTATTTATTATCGAACGCTAATGTTACCATGGTATATGATGCTTCCTTTCTTTTTGTTTTACGTTAGAGGAGAAAATCTTCGTACAACTTCTGCCAAGTGATGTTATATTTGAACATGATCCTGACCAGAGGATATCACCTGGCGCCCTAGCTCACCGGGTGTGTTGGATTCGTTCAGTTCGTGTTTTCGAATAGTGAAATCAAATATTTTTTTTGCATTCGTTTGCTCATCATTTGCTCACGATTGCTCCGTTCGAATTTTCGTTTGCTCACCCTTGCTTCAAAAGTTGTACGAAAATTAAATTTTGGGGGGCTAACTTCACGCTAGCGCCCACCAATATTAAAAAATCGAATATTTTATTTTTGCATTTGTTTGCTCATCGTTTGCTCACGATTGCTCCGTCGGAATTTTCGTTTGCTCACCCTTAGTTCAAAAGTTATTCGAAATTTAAAATATTAAAAAATCGAATATTTTTTCTGCATTCGTTTTCTCATCGTTTGCTCACGAATACTCGCATTCGAACGTAATGAGCGCAAAAATTTTTTTTGCGGATATAAGTAGCGCATAAATAGCGCATTATTCCATAATTTTTTCATTAAGATTTGGTTAAGTGAGGGGGGGGGGCATTAGCATTACCCAAAATATTTAATTTTGGAGACTGGCCATTCAAGGCGAGATCGGTCGGTGGTCCGTGAATCTTGACCTTCAGTTAACGCACAAACAAAAACATAACGCGTAGTTATATATCTTGGGTAATGTTAGTGCCGGCGATACTGTAACTTTGAAGCATTATAACTTGAAAAGTACTTCATGAAAAAATATTTTATTATAGCGTTTTGGAAAGGTCTCGACATCAGCTATTAGATTCTTGAATCAAAAATAGGGTGTTCCATTTAAGAAAATCAATATTACCCTAACCTGACCTTGGCCATGCAATCCAAGGTCAAACTGATAGGATCAATAAATAGATATTTTTAAAATAACATATTGTCTAAAAGATATGAATACATTAAAACAAATTATATATCAATGCGCTAAATTTCTTAACCAAATAAAACGAAACGTTCAAGATGTCAATATTTCAAATAAAGATGAGATCAACACATCATATGAAGTAACAAATTTTATTTGTGCAGATTTATTGCGCACCTTCGCTCGCGCTGACTCTCATTAGAGAGTCTAATTTCCTTAATTTGACGAATTTCAAATCGTTTCAAATGATATAAAAAATTCACATCCAATGAAAATAAATATTCACCATTGTTTCAGAACTTCTTGACGTAGATTTTGAGTCTTCACAGAATTGTAGCAAGAATCACTTTTCCATCTTTTGATGTAGATATGTTCTATTCTCGTTGTAAAATTTACGATGCAGTAAAATCAAGGACTTTATAACAACCAATTTCCAACATTATTGCTAGAAATAATTATTCTTGTTGTGTCCCAGGATTATTTCCGTAATAATATTATTATTATCACTATTAACCAAAAATCGAAAAAAGATTTCACAAAATATTAAATTAGACATTCGATAGCGATTATTGGGAGATGTTACTCCTTCGAAAGTCCAGTATGGAATCTAGCGGTCGGTCACGAAAAAAGTGGGCTTGAAATCTTATATACATGGAGGGAGGATTGTAGTTCAGAATTGTGTTCAAGATGCGTGCGAGAGAAAAAGATATATAAGAAGATATGTAAGAAAGATTAATAAAAAATTCTCTAATTAATTTTTCTCCTTCCTTTTCGTTGCCTATAAATTCAAGACGGTGTTCATCATGATGAGGAATTATAACAGAAATCAATTCAGGAAGAATTACCAATGTGACCCAACACCAAATGTTTTTTGCGAAATAATTATCATATTATAAATGAGCCGTTTATTTTTAAAGTGACCTAAGTCCATTAAAAAAAAAATGTTTATGACAGCTAACTTTAAGTTGTACACGCTACTACAAAGGTCAACAACAAAACATTGAAAAATGGACTTAGGCCACTTTCAAAATAAACGGCTCAAATCATAAGTATATATTACAGACGTTTCGACATCATTATTGTGTTTGCTTCAAATGTATAAACCATATTCTAGATATAGTAAGCAACTTTACTTTATTTCATTGGGACGCTTACTACATATAGAATTTGTTATTCCTACATTTAAAGAGGACGCAATAATGATGTCGAAACGTTTGTAATTTATACTCTAGATTTATAATATATGACAGTTATTTCACAAAGGAACATCATGTGTTGGCTCACATTGGCAATTTTTCATTAACTTATTTGTTAAATATTGAAAGAAAAAAGCCTTCGATTTATTTGGTAAAATAAACGATTTTATCGGACATTATACAATTATTCCTTGTAGTTACATATGTAATTATCGGATTATACATAGGGATTTCGTATGAATTTTATAATAATTTCAGGAACTCTATCCCACGGTTACATTAAGTGGTTACCCCCTCGATAAATTCACACAAGAATCATACAAGCATTTAAGATCTAGCTAGACTGTTTAAGGCTTTGATTTCTATAGTTTGTGTTATCACACATATACGGTCCTATAAAATATTATATTCTTTATTTACGTCGCCTAGAGAGACGTTGTCCTTCATATGTCAATTATTGCGAGGAATATTACTAAGGCCTCAGTAGTCTAAAGGCTTAGGACGCTCGCACCGAATGCAAGAGATCCGGGTTCGACTCCCGGCCGAGGTAATATTTTTCCTAATAAGAATTAATTATTTACAGGTTTTATATAATATCCCAGGTAGCACATGTTAGTTTCATATACGTATTATAAACGTATGTATAGTTTCATAAGAAACCAATATAAAACGTTTCTATATATATAGTGAAAAAATGTGTGTGTGTGTGTGTGTGTAATGACCAATAAATCTCAATTTTCTCTCTCTCTCTCTCTCTCTCTCTCAAATTACTTATTATAATTATATTATAATATATATTCCTATGATTCGTGACAACCGAAGGATTAGTCTTGTTTCTATTGATGTCATTTTTGTGCTCTGAGATCCTCGTTTTTAATTGTCTACATGTTTGTCCAACATAAGACTGTATAAGATTGTAGTGATTGTAATGCGTCTTATGTTGAACAAACATGTAGACAATTAAAAACGAGGATCTCAGAGCACAAAAATGACATCAATAGAAACAAGACTAATCCTTCGGTTGTCACGAATCATAGGACGCTTCACAATCATGATTTTAATTGGAATAAAGTTCAAATATTAGATACAGAACGTAATTACAATAAAAGACTGATATCAGAAATGATAAACATCAAGCGACAAAAGAACGGTATTAATTTAAACAAAGACACCGAGTTACTTAGTTCTTCATATTTTTGTTATTTGACCGACCACTGATAGATTATAGATAGAAATAAGATATTGTCATTACGACGAGTGACACCACAGCATGAACATTACCAATGTGTTACAATTTATTATATTCATTTAAGTATCGTCGTTTTGTATTTTGCGACAATTATAGTGTGAAGGAATAATTTGTATATGACGGACGCCCGAGGTGAATCTCCACAACATTTTCTGTAAGTTACATAACGAGTTTCGATTCTAATATTCTTTATATTTAAGGTCAAACATCGGTGACTATCCAGCTTATTAACTGGTTATGGGAAATTTGATATCGCAGTGAAACCCAGGAATTTTATGATTTTGATACATTCGCTGAAGAAGGCTAGAAGTTAGCCGAAACGTTCGACAAAGAGATTATTTATAGAAGACTTTTTTCTAAGTAAATTAAAATAATAATTATGCAGTATATATATATGTGTATAACTCAAAGTTATCTTTTTTCAAAAACTTACATATACATGAACAATATTATATACGCCTAAGCGTTACCTGTTTTGAAATTGTCAGGTTAAAATACAGTACATGAAATGTCTGCATACCACTGTTGCATCTTTGACCAAAAAGAAGAAGAGCCACCTGTATCAACCAGAGCAGAGAATCAGTGTGACGCCTATTGATATTTGCTGAAACTCCGGTGCGTTACTACAATGGAAAGGCGAGTCTACCAACACACCGGTACCTTCTTTAAAATTTGTTGCTGCTGCTATGAAGAAGTAGTGGCCGAATGGAAAAACCAATACGTTCCCGTCTTCGCACACGTGATAATTCACGAGGATTCTGTCCGTAACCAGACGAACTGTGCGACCTGCGGTACAGTTATTATACGAATACAGCCTGCAGAAGAATGCTCAAGCTGTATCGAGGGATGCCGATAAGGCACAACTGAACGCAGGAGGGGGACTACCAACGGTCCCCACACATTTGGACGGCTCCCAATCTAATGTAAGCATTTCATGTCTAGGCCTCGATCAATGTAATCTCATAGGAAACAACGCATACACACACATATATATATCTGCATATATATATATATACCACTTTGGAATAACCTTTGAATTTCTTAAATTTCTTCAAATAAAAATAAAATAAACAAAAAAAAACAATAAAGTTAATTAGTATTAACTACTGAAAGAAAAAGAAATATATATATATATAACAACATAAGTTTTCATATAACATTAGAAAAAAATATATAACAAAGAAAGAGGGACAAAAATAAAATAAAATAAAAAAAAAATTTTTTTTATATTATACATATATAATGTCGAAACTAGCAGATTCTTTAAAGAGTCTCATTAGAAAATACAAAATGCATTTAAATATAATATAATCATTGTAATCGAAAATAATTTTGGTATAAAATACATTTATAATCAGGATAATTAATCACATACTTGATAAGACTACAACAAATATACTATTACCTTCTAAGCTATACGAATTAATTTTATAATAGTGCATTAAATTTAAAATATTTAAGAATCTGTAATCAGTAAATAACTAAAAATCTTCAACTCCAGTTACACGAAACATTCACAATAGACCACCTTAATTTTAGCCACTAAAATTGATTTCCTTTTAATACGGGTTTATTAAATTTAATGTACATATTTACTACATTTAAGACTATCTTTATTTTTCGTTAATTATAAGCATTTTTCTTTTATCTCTATACTTCAAACAGATGTATTTATTGAATGCAATATAGTGACACGTAAAAAATTTAATTTAAACATGTAAATGAGGTATTCTATTTCAAACCGGACATCCTTAAAATATCGTTTTTAATTTTCTTTGCTGACATATTCTACAGATAAAAATATGAGACACGTGTTTCGCGAAAAAAAATTTGAGATTTTTTTTGTGAAGTTATTCACGTTTGTAAGTTGCAGAAACTCATAAAAAAACTCTGGTGTATCGACGTGGTTCCGTATACAGCTCTATAAAGCTAGCAGAACCAAATCAGCAAAATCAAATCGGATCCATCGAAATTTTTAGTATTCATTTTGTACTAAATTGTAAGACATTATTGATAGTTTTGTATCGTGTGCCATTACCAAAAAAATCATGGCGTTGCTAACTTAATATTATATTATGCTGGTAGGACCAATTCAAAATAAAAGAAAAAGAGAAAAGTAATTTCAGAAATCAATACGATTGAATTTGTACTATTTTGTATTGCCAAAAACAATTCTATATTATGTCATTTCCAGAAAACAATGACGCTGATAGTTTAATATTTAAGCTGGCAGAACCATAAAAAAAACATCACAAGGGCAAAAATTAACACAAATGAATTTGTACTAATTTGCACATACTATTGAAAGTAAGTTAATATTTTACATTTTTCTCCTTAAATGATTTTATTAGTATATATAATACTTACAATCTATGAGGCATTTCACGTCAAACTGGGCACCTTTAAAACATCATTTTATTTTTTTTTAAATTTGCTAACTTATTCTACAGATAAAAATATGAGACACGAAACACTTTCGCGAAAAATATGTGAGATTTTTTTTGTGAAGTTATTGACGCTTGTAAGTCGCATAAATTTATAAAAAACATCGCTCATGCGAACATTCAAATAATTATATCGAAACCATTAATCGTAAAAAAAAATGCACAATTTTCCGAAATTAAAAGTCCCATTCTAAAGATCTTAAATTGTTCTATGGATGTGGATCATTTTTAATTTATTATTTTCATATAAATAAATTATTTTCCATTTGTTTACAATTTTTATGAACATTTTTCATCAACTCATCAAAAAATTTTGTAAAAATATCATATTCCCATTTCAATTATGAAGTAACCCTGAAAACTTCAAAATAGAACTCGAATTTTTTAACTATACAGTCCATTCGAGTTCTATTTTGAAATTTTCAGGGTTACTTTATAATCGGACTTTTAATCTCGGAAAATCTTATATCTTTTTTGTACGACTAATTATTTCGATGATGTAATAATTGAAACGTTTAATGAGCGACGTTTTTTATAAATTTGCGCAACTTACAAGCGTTAAAAACTTTACAACAAAATCTCACATTTTTCATTTTTACGAAACATGTGTTTTATTATTATCTGTAGAATATGTTATGTGTAGAATATGTTAGCAAATTAAAAAAATAAAATGATGTTTCAAAGATGCACGGTTTGAAGTAGAATAGATTGTAAGTATATATTAATTAAGTCATTTTAAGGAGAAAACATGTAAAATATTAATTTACTTTCAATGGAATAAATTAATATAAATTCAGTTGTGTTTTAATTTTTTCCCTCATTTTGTTTTTTTTTTAATAGTTCTGCCAGCTTAAATATTATCAACGTTATTGTTTTCTTGAAAATGACACAACATAGAATTGTTTTTGGCAGTACAAAATAGTACAAATTCAATCGTATTGATTTCTGATATTATTGTTCTTTTTATCTTTTATTTTGAATTGGTCCTACTAGCTTAATATTAAGCCATCAGCGCCACGATTTTTTTCGAAATGGCACACGGTACAAAATTATCATTAATGGTACAATTTAATACAAAATGAGTACTAAAAATTTCGATAGGTCCGATTTGATTCTGCTGATTTGGTCCTGCTAGCTTTATAGAGCTAAACAGATGACAAATCCTATTATCTAGCGCCCAGGAAAAAGAAATGTGTATATATGTACGTATTAATTGGGTAATATATTATATATATGTACCATATATGTATATATATATACATATACATTATAATTTCCACAAGTAAATATAGAAAAATGTACATATATGCGTATTTATGCATATTAGATGTTAATGCATTTAAAAATTAATGTACAAGTTAACAAGGAGTGGTTTCAGGTAGTTTCGTTTATGGTACAATTAGTGTATCGTAGCGGATTTCGAGAGAGCACTTGTCACTTGACTGTTGTCGCGCTCTGGGACGTGAACGGGAACAGGAACGGTCTCTGGCATTGTCACTCTGCCATTGTGCAGAAGTTAGTCGCTCCGCTGTTACATAATAGTTGTACTGTGTTATTCGATTGCATAATTCCAGTTGGCGAGCCATGTAACGTGCACATAACTTGCATATGTATCCTGTTGATACCAATTGATTGCCAGCGGGCATCAGGTCGGCCGCGTTTCCACATCGTTTCTGACTTGTATCAACACCCGATGCGGTTTTCACGAGATTCGTGAACCGCTATTTATGATTCGTCGTGGATATGTGTTTATCGGCGAATGTATAGAGCGAGCGAAAATATTACCAGTGCAATACGCGTTTGAAATGTATTCGACATTTCTCTAATAATGTTATATTAGCAACTGTATCTCGCTTTGTTTCCCTAAATACAGAGTAATTTCTATAAAATCGCCTAAATTGAGATATTATACATAGCGGTTTACCATTAGTAATAGCTGCAATAGAAATTACTAGTCAGAAATTCTGATAATATTAATATAATAATGCGCGTTTTATTTAATTATTTAAGTCAACAATTTAATATTTATTTCTTCCTTCGAAAATATATATGTAAATTTTTAGAAAATTGTTATTTTATTTTGCGATATACAGGAGACGTATGAAAAATGTGTTATATTATTTAATTACCTTATTAAAATTATACTTCTAGAGTATCGATTTTTTTAATTGTGTGAGAAAATTTTATATCGTGAAAATTTTGTTGGATGGAGCATTACGAGTCAAAATTGGATGGAGGTAATGGCGCACACACACACACACACACCAGTTTATGAAATAAATAACGGATTTCTACAATTTTGTAAAAAAATTTGATTAAAAAGTATTAATTTTATTAATTACAAACAGTAACGTTTATTTTAATTATAATTTTTTAAATACAAAATTTATATATTATATTATTAAGAATATAATATTGTGATATATTATAATTATTATATTATATTACACAACATATTTTTCGTAAGACAACAAAATGATACTAAAATAGGAAATTGCGTTTTCAAGAGATATTAGATATTCTTTCATTATGACTTTATAAGAAAAATTTTTTATATATCAACTAACGTCGTATTTTAGCAAAGTACTTTCGTACATTTTTCATACGTAAAAGAATCAGTTCCAGGTATGATTTATATTTCATATCACAAAGTAGTGGAGTCGATATATTAGTTTGGATGCTCCAGCTTTTCGTAGTATTTTCGAAAACTAGTTCAGCAAACTTGATCGAATGCATGACTCATATACGGGTATGCGTCTGCACTTTTCCATTATCTTTGAATCAGTATTCCTTCCGTCGCGTACCATTGCATTAAAATGTAGATCACCGTGCTTTTCGCCCTCTGAATCAAAATTTTCTCCGAAAAATGTCGTTCTCTTCATGTTTGTGTATACATTAGTCGAGTTCCATATGTAAGAAGGAAATAAAGCTGTCTTTGCCACACGTAACATGGAGGAACTACATAAAGAATTAAGGATAATTATATTACGAATAATAAACTCATTAATTTTATTATTTTATAAAAGTTGAAAGGATACGTGCTTTTCCTTCATTTCATTTAATGTAAAATTAATGGGTTAGATGATAACAACATTACAGTTATTGTAATCACGTAATTATCTTCCAAGAAATAACAGTGTAGCGAAACGACGTGTTACCAAGTGTGGTGCCATAATTTATAGCGCAAAGAACGGAGATTAATGTGTCTGCATTCTAATGTATATTAATACAATCTCCAATACAATGAATATACATTTTCGTGCGATGCCGGAATTCAACGAAATGCTGAAGAATCGCAAGTGGGAAGTTTGCCAGTTTCTTACACACCAGCGGAAAAATGATGGATGGATGAGAAATTCAAAAACGACGTAATAACAGCATTTTTATTTGTAGATTAGTTTTTCTTGGAAAATGCTTCATTTCAACTTTATTCATATTTTCAATTTGTTTTTATTTTATATTTTAACGATAATTTTTGCAATTGACGCTTTTGCACTGAACTGACACTGAATTGTAGAACCAGAAAAAAATAACCATCTCTGACAGTTATGCAATTGTATTCAATATTTTCCAAACGACGGGTATACTCGTTTCCAAGCGGTTACGTAATTCGTAAAATTTCGAGTTACTGTGGATGACATTCGTGGCTCTTTGTGAAAAGGAGCGGGAGATTAATGTTCCAAGTTCGAAATTCTGCGAAACTTTTACGTTACATCGCGCACGCTACGAGGAAGAAAACACCAGTAGCTCGGCTCTTAAATCTGGAGCGACGGTGCGATCTGAAATCCTCGTTATCCTCGGTCACAGAGCTGCGCGACAAGAAACGTCTCGCGTCCTATTCCGATTCCACGATAGGATTCTTGGGTCCGGATTTAGCAGCACCGAAGATGCACTGTTCGACCGTCATAATATGGCGACAAGAAACGCGTTGGAAGCCAAGGGACTAGGGGTTTACGGAGTGCATATTATTGATGCAGAGGATGTATCTGTTGTAAATTTGATGGTACAGTTAAGTTAAACTCTGAAGATGGCTGTAAGGCTAAAATTATCTTTTAGATTATTACGATGACGACTACAAAATATCGTATTGAAGAATCATGATGAATTTATTTCAGAGTATTTATTAACATTAAGTATATATATTTTTTAAATATATATACTTTGTCTTACTTATGAAACTTAAAAAAAAGGTAAAAATTCTTTAACGGGACCCTAAAGTGAATCACTTTACCTTACAATGAGTTAACTGATGCTGTAAGATAGAATGAAATATTCGTATTGCATTATATGGCCGCGTTTTGATATACACTGTCAGTATTGAAAGCCTATAATATACTGACATAGGTATTCTAAAGCGACCTCCCCTCATTTCTCAGAAACTAACTATTGCACTTTATTAATACTAATAAAAACATGGTCTGTTTAATTAATTAAAGTATAAACGCATAATTCGTATATTTGTGACTTATTTCTATACGAAATCAGCTAAAATAATTCTATGAATGCGAAAATAAAATTCTTACAATTTCCTTTTGCAAATTGCGTAATTTAAATAATAGTGACTATATTATTAATAATATTACGTCGTTTTAAATGCTTGAAATGGGGAAAAGTCCTTGAAAAATTATCGCGTTACATATTTGCATTTTGCAGAACAGCATAAAGTAAATACACATATAATTCAACAAAAATGTTTTATATCGAAGTGAAAAGATTCTGGAAAATCTTATATCTACATTCACTTGTAGGTATTTTATACAAATAATTTTTCTGTGAAAGGAAAAGAATAGGAATATGTGATATTACTACACACTGTGTCAATTTTGGAGCCCATTTTGTCAGACGCTCATTTTTGCTTATTTTACGAAAAAATTAATTATTGCAAAATTGCAAGTATTATAAAAACTGCTTATATTATATTATCTGATAGAAGACATTTTTTAGTTTGTATTTATATATTTAAAGCTGTATCTTTATTTTTTGTTTAAGAAATATTGTCGAAAAACAAAGTCGGTATCGGTGACTTTCCTCTAATATCCTCTATACGTAGCATACCTATAGTATAGGTACGTGAACTATAGATTTTCAGTACTGGCATTAGATGCATTCGATCGGAGAGCGCTATCGCGTCGTTCTATCCTTGTTTTACGTCGATAATAAACAATAAAGATAGAGCGATGTGGTAGCAATGTATTCCGAAATACAACTTATTTTATAGCGTCAATCATTTTGCCATAAGTTAAAATAAGATAGTTATCTCAGCGCAGTATTTCTCTCATTGTCAGTCGTAAAGTGCCAACTTTCGGCTTCACTCCGTAATATAACAAGTGCTTGATTTATGTATACATGTCGTTGATCACTACATACTACTACATCAATATCGCACATACATGTAAGTACATGTACGCGCAAATTTTTGCACCGAAGATGCACTGTTCGACCGTCATAATATGGCGACAAGAAGCGCGTTGGAAGCCAAGGGACCAGAGGTTTACGGGGTGCATATTACCGATGCAGAGGATGTCGTCGGGACGCGCGCGCGTCCCAAGCTCATTTCCATAACGGGTTAGGTACATATTACCGTACGTATGTACGTATCTATATGCGCGCTCGAGTTACGAATAGATGCATCACTCGGCGGATGCATCTTGCGAGAGTTACCTACCATTCGACGTGGTTTGACCTCGCATGACTCGACGGAAGCCTCTCGAAATCTAATGATACGTTGCGCATTAATTTCGAGAGAATCGTTGGTCATTATGAGGCAGCCTAGCGAAATATGATGACGTTATGTGAAGGCTATATTACGGATTTGACAAAAGCCGCGGCTCGCGGCAAATTCACGGTGTATTAATTCTTTGCGAATAAACGGATTTTTATTGTGATTGCCGAACCATTCATTTCGTTGCGAAAATGATTTTTGAACACATGAAATATAATTCTTTTAAATGATTGAGGTCCATTTAATAAATAAACGTAAAATTATGTTGTTGGAAAAATATGAACTTCAGTAATATTTTCTGATAGGAAATCGATATTTATTGTGTAATTGTTTTCATGTAATATGAATAATACTAAAAAAACATTATCTGATATTTTAACTCAGATATATTGTGAATTATTGTCGGGCGCACGGGCATGGCAAAAATGTCCCGATAAAAGTTCCGATACGATCTCGTCAATCTCGTCATGAATCTGACTATGGCCAAATTGCCGAATTGTCAGTTTGTCAAGTGGATAAATCGTACAGTTAGATAATATCGTCGAATGGACAAATTGGCTAACGTGTTGCGCTGGCAATAACAGGTTCGCTGAAATGTCGGAAAAATTGCCGGGAAAACTGGGTAAAATCAGCAAAATTGAGAATGAAATACAGGAAAGAGCCAGAGAAAATATCGAGGGTCTGCATGAATAGCGCATATAAAACATGATAGCGCATAACGTCGAACTTCTCTCGTACTAATAAAATGTAAAACGTCCCAGCGGAGCGCCCGGGGCGTTCCGCGGTCGGGGGAGCGGCGACAAAGTACGCTTATCAACCTTTAATAAAACGACCGTGTTGCATAATTCACGCACTAATTTATGCGGCAACTACTCTCCGCACCGTTAGTGGAAGCCCTGTGTTCCGCACCGGCGAGCATCGTCCGGTTCAATCGCCCGACGGGATCGCGGACCGGAGTACTTTCCAATTCGGCGATTATTTGGACGGGTCTGGGTCAAAGGTTTCGTTGTTTGCTTGCCAGTTTAGCTCGCCGGAGCCTTCGTAATCGCGTGTTTGCCGAGGGAGCCGGCGGACATGTAACTCCGGACACCTCCTGATTGGCAAACATGCATATTTTATCCGCGACGGCTCTCGCGTTCAGATAACGCATGTTGCCCCTATCAATTATTCGTCCTCCCCCTCCCCCCTTTCCTCTTTCGTGTTCAACTCTTCGGTCCCTTCCCCCTCCCCCTCTGAAATTCGACGCGGTTTTCTCTCTCTCTAATGGGGACGAGGTTTTAATTGAAATGTAATCCCAATTAAAACGAATCCGCAGTCCTCGACGCATGAGTGCGTGTAATCATGTTAGCGAAATGAAATGTCCACTCGAGCACGAGTATGCAACCGTCGCGGAGAGAACGAGCAGTTTTGCGAACGGTAATCGGGCCGTCGTGTCGTATCGTCCTGCTCATGCATGTGAATACGAGCAAGTATTCCCCCTCCCCCCCATAAATGTTGAATGTATATTCTATAATTTATGGTGCCCGATTGCTTCGAGTTTTATATGCAACTGATTCTTTAACGAAGCTCGCCCGCGTTGCACGCTGAAATAAAAACGTATAAAGTTAATATCATGACAAAAATAGTAGATAAAAAATTATTGTTACCAAATTACCCGCGAAATGAAAATGCTTGTTAACAAAGATTTTCTTTTTGCGAACATGGAAGGTAATTAATAAAGTAAATTAATAGAAATAATTGTGAAAGTTAATAACGGAGGCAACGAAGTGTTAAAATATTTTTAGGTGCCTATAAATATAAATATTTATTTATTATTGGATAAACATTAATTAGTTAAATAAGTAAGCTTTCTATTTTGTTTCATGAAATCAATTATTATAATCGGAATTTAGAGATTTGAATAATAATACTGTCCAACATCATTTTGCAACACGAAAAAATGTGAATAATTTCCAACATATTTTTGTTTGTTGAACGCGAATCCGTTGACAAAATTTGGCTGTCACAATTTTATTTACTGATTCGTGTGGAAAAATATTTAGTATGGAAAAATATGTCGAAAATTCACATTTATGTTTCAAAAAAAAGATCATTTTGATAGTATAATTAATAGACACATCGTTACTGACTTTCTCAATATATTTATTCAGTTTCTTTATCCATAACGACTTATCGTTTTATGCATTTCAAATATACAGTCTTATATCTGGCATGACTCGCATTGTCACGTATATACAATAATTTTCTCAAAATATTACGTAACAATTTCACGCGCGCCCTTAATCCCGAAATATATTCCCTTCTTTTTCTAAACACACGAGACGTTACATAGGATTTACGTTTCATCGATGTGCTACGCGATACCTTGATCGAGGCTGTGCGTATTCATCTGCCGCAAGTTCCAATCCATATCTCGATCCGTACACAGTAGAAAAAGACTATTTATTTGTATAATTGCAACATATGTTCCAGTAAATATCGATTCCAGATGTTCGAGAAGCTTAAATAACTCTATGAACTCAATTAAATGTACATATTGTCGAGCAGTTTTATTCGCAGGTAAATGTTTAACAAAGTGAACCTAATTTTCATGCAGGATGGAAAGTGCGAAACGCGATGCTGACAACTCGTTAACAAATTGCGTGTTAACGATGAGGTTTTATTCACTAATTACTTGCTATCATTTAATACTATTGCCTTATTTAAGCTATCTTTGTATTTAAACGTGCTGTTGCCCTTTCCAGCACCTTCGCGAATACTTTCTATATTTCACAGGCATCTGAAACTACTTTCGGATTTCCTGATCCAATCGTACGATCTGATAATCGAAACGAAGTTAATACTATATTTTTTATACACTTAAGTGTACAATGTATTCTCTGAAATGTAGTATAACGAATATTGAGGAGATATTCTCTCTATATAATTTATGACGAATAAAATATTACTAAAAAATTGCATAATGTCATGTAAAAAAAAAAACTTCTGAAATTTTAAAGTACATGCTGAAAGCTGTTATTAATAGCTTCTTACATTTTTTTTTATCATTTTGTTTCCTCATGTTGCAATTAATAAATATTATTGAATAAATTGGAACAAAAGAGAATTGCTTGCAAAAAAGCAGGAGTTTTTATAAGATGACTATTTCTGAAAAGTTGATAATAAATAAATTGTAAATTTAAAAATCATATATTTGATTTCTTATATAATACGATAATTACAAAATAAATATAAAGTATGTGTATAATATAGTATGTAAATGTGATCATCACTTATAATAACTTGAATTGAAATTTTAGCATTAAATTATTTTCTAATGCAATATAATAAAAGACGTATGAATTAAATTATTCGTAAAATCTTAAATTTAAAGTTAAAATTAGAAGAATGTGCCTAAAAATTAATAATTAAGTTGTAATCTTTTGTGTTAAGATCACGTTATCGTTCTCTATGCTATCACAGATGATTGGGGAAATATTCTAATAGGCTAAGATGCATTGGATCTCCGATGCATAATGCAAAAATTGTGCGACGACAGGGAATGAAATATAATGATTTTTCTGCATATTATAAGTTATAGAAGTACGCTCTTCTTATGGTCAAATAGGCAATTGGATATAGTTAAATGTCTTGAGAAGAAACATCCGAATCGTTGCAATAAAACAGAAAACTGTCTCGTGCAAATCTCTTACCGCAATTTATAAACTTCGTTTATGTATTGAGTTGAAAAGCCATTTGTGAGCAAGGATTTAAACTGTAACAGGTTCTTATCTATTCACGCTTAAGAAGCAGCTTGTCCAAGCAAACTGATTCTTAACATTGCGATAGTACAAATATTTCTTATTAGAAACATCTGAAAATACTACTTTTACTTTATATAAAAAGATTCTGCAGGACCTCGAAGTTATTTGCAACATACAATAGTTGAAGTTATATACAATCTTCACCTTGTTTATATCTAATTTGTAGTGCACAATTCTTAGAGTTATACGGGTCCATGTAATTACATTCTCGAAACATACAAAGAAATTAAATTTCATTTAGACAATTTATAAATTTTACATATGTTGTATATTATTTCTTATTAAAAAAAATTTTTTCACATTACAGGTAATCATTCGTCTCAAATGTACAATTTTATATATATTGCCTCGCAATATATATAGATATAAGAAGTACCTACAGTGATATGGTATAAGCAATAAGAAAGAAGAAGCAAGAGAGAAGGATATTTCATAAAATTTCTTTAATTAGATATTAATCTAAATTGAATATAGCGATCGATTTGGAAATCGTCTCGTAGGAAATTTTGGTATAGTTTAAAATTGGAGGGAATCGAAGGCATTTCATTGTAATATTTTAGCGATTGCAATGTGCGAGCGTTTCAAGTGCTATAGTGTTCCTTCAACATTATTGGTTTTTTTTTAACGACGAGTACGCCTGTATAAATACGAATATTCGGATAACTGTGAAGTGAACATTATCTTTTAATGATGGAATAAAGGATAGGAAGCGAGAAACGTGCGGCTGAATATGGGGATTGGATTTATCATTAATCTGCTTTGCCCGGATTTGCTATTTCGTAATCGCGTCAATAACGCACGACGTATTATTTCAGCAATATTCCCAAATTTAATTGCGTTCATGGAGATATTATTTCGCGCTTATCGCGATTACGATATAACCTGGCCTCCTGTATATTCATTTTTACATTATTTCTAATACAGCGTTCATATCTCCGTCAAAACAAGTTTGCATACCATTTAAAAGAAAGAGTTTACTCGTAATTTACAATTATCTGACCGAGCATTGAAAAACTTACACGACTTTATTTTATCTAATTGTTATCTTAAAGTTACATCCATGATTATTACTAATTAAGCTTATGTCGTATAATTTGTCTAATAGTGTCGAGCATAACGATTTAAGAATGTTTAGGCGACAATTTAGGCCCACTTTGTTAAATTCGGAAAATCGATAATACGGGACTCTTTGAAACGCACAAATACACGCTTCATTTTGCGTTGAAATAAGAAACTATCGAAACGATTGACTAGCGAACATAGATATCCCTTTTTGTAATGATGAACCAGCTTACGTGCGAACTTCCGTGTAGGACAAAAGCTTCGTCGCTTCGACAGTTAACTGAGCACTATGATTTTTTCATTTGGCCGAAGTCAGAGTTCTTCGGCGAATACAGACCTAACTTCAGTGTCAGTTCTTTGGGTTTCCTAATATTATTTCTAATGGGGAAAGGACTGAAGTTCGTCTTCGGACTCGGAATGGTGTCAGCATTTTCGTCGTCTTTGTTCGCGTTTTCTATGTTACCGAGACTCAGTGTCGATTTCTTGTAACAGTTCGATCCTTTATTAGTCAAATCTCCATACTCGACAATTATTCTGCTCGGAGATTCTGGATGCGAAACGGCAGGCTTTCTCGTTTCTTCCGTCAGATTTGGAGACAGTCTCGGAGTGTAATGATTTGGACTAGAAGAAAAATACTCATCTCTGTATTGACGATTGGGTGACAACACACTGTAATCGCGATGCCTCGTCGGTAAATACGAACTGATATTCGTTTCGGATTCCACCATTACATGCGATAACGTGCTTAAAGGCTTGTCGTAATCTGTACTTCTATGAGAATAATCCTTTGGCGATAAAGTACTGTATTTATGTAGACGACTGTCGCTACAATAATCGTCCAAACATTTTTCTTCATTGCTGATATATTTCGTCGGCGTAATCGCTTCGTTGTTACTCTTGCTGTAGTAAGCACTTCCTGTACTTAAGGAAACTGCCAATCTGTTATCCTGACTGGTCGCGCATTCGCCGCCGATCGGCCTTGGCAATTCCTCATCGTATCTCACGCGAAATTCCAAGGATTCCTTCGACAATATCGGACTTTTCAAATGTAGGTCGTAAGGATCGATAGAGAGCCTTGATTTGGGATCTGTGTATTCAAACGTATGATCGCTTGGTTTATCATAAGCAGTATAAGGACTATTTCTTGGAGATAGCCTATCCGGAATGTTGTAGCTCTTGTAAGATTCGTAAGTACTCTTCAATGGTGCGGTATCAAATTGGCTCGTTTTCGGGACGTATCTCGTCGTGGGTACTTCCGGATAAGTTGAAGTGTCCGAAATGTATGAAATAGGGGATAATCGTTTTGGTATTTCTAGACGCCTGTCTAGTTGCATTTGCACACACGATATTTTGTCGAGTTTCTCCAATTCTCTGTAGATGTCTATGTCGCTTTTGGGCGACATGCTCTGCTCGTATTTCAGCGTCGCGAATGGAAACTTTTCAGGCTGAGCTACAACTTCATGCGTAGGTTCCAAGTCGTTCCTGATTTCGATGGAATCATTGGAAGATTTGTAAGAAAATACATTCGTTGAAATGCTAGTAAGATCGAGACCTTCCGTCTCGCTTATGTTCTGGCTTGACGAACCTTTTTCTAAATTAATCATACTCGGCGGAGATTCCTCCTCATAGTTCGCTAGCAATTTAGAAAGCTCCTCGTTTATCTTGTGATCTATGAGCGCCTCCCGAGTGTCCAGGTAGTCGTTCGATATGATCTCGTCTACGTCTAAATGATCAATTTGTTCTGTATCGTCAATAAGAGACAGTTTTGTTAATTCTTCATTGATCTTTGCGTCGAATTCCGATACGCTAGTAGCGCTCATATTATCGAAGTCCTTGAAATTTATTCGTGCCAATTCTTCGTTTATTTCATGCTCGTTTAGGCCCATTTTTTCGAGAATCGGACTGAATATCTTAGAAATTTCTTCGTTTATCGGACTGATGGTGATCTCCTTGGATATTTCCTCCAAATCTGGCAGACGTTTCTTTGCCTGGCAAGCTAAAATCTTGTGCAATATGGCCGAATTTTCTTGAATAATTTTTAATGCCCGATCGCTACTTCTGCGTCCGTTGTCGCCTTTCTTTCGTGGTTTTACCTTTGTCCATACACCCACTTTCGATTCTCTACCGTCGTCTGTGTCGCTATTATTTTTATTACAAGCTATGCTCTTCAATATACTGTCGCTATTCTCATCGATGTTGATTTTAGGATGCACAACGTAAGACTTTCTATTTTCACTTGTTACATTTATGTCTGGGATTTCTAATCGCCGCTTTGAGAAGTTGCTCGCTGAATTGCTGAAAGTGTCCTGTCGTCTTGCCTCTAAGTTTTTCATGTCCTCCCAGATATCGCTCGATTTCTTCGTTAGCATATTAGTTTTAGGCGATCCATCGCTGAGAGCCTTTGCTTCTAGATGCTTCATATCTTCGAGAATATCGCTGCATCTCTTTTTCGCCATGGTCGTATTAAATTCATCTATCGAAGTCGAGGATTTTAAATCAGTACACCTTTTTTCCAGACTGCTCGAGCTCCTCTCAGTCAATCTCGATCGTTCTCTACGTCTGTAATTATAATTCAAATAGTGCTTGTCAAGCTTCTCGTGCGGCAATTGAGGCACCACATCCTTTTCAGATAATGGATCGTCCGCATTGTCATCAGCGAAGTCTTCACTTTTCCGATAGGACTCACCACCGATCGATTCATAAGAGCTCAAATCGGCTTTGCTCTTCTGTGTATAATTCACCTTCAATTCTGTATTCAACGCAAATTGCGGTCTGACATACAATTCGCTTCTCTCGGATATTCCTTCATTTTCCTTACTCTCAAGTGACTTTGTTGAAGGATCTAGTTTTGTCTGATACCCTGAGAACTTGGTCGAATCCTTTGAGCTGATCGATTTCGGATCGGGCGAGGTTTCGGTGCTGTCTATACTGCATCTTTGTTTGCCTGCACTGTACGGCGAAGGTGTTTTCTGATTAGGATTTGCGATAGGATAAAATGGCGAAGTCGCGCTGCTCAGGTCCATCGGCGAATCTGACACCAGATCCTGGTCTCGTTTTCCGTAGTTTGAGGTATATCTTATGGAGTTGGCACTTACTGGTGATTGCAGATCAGAACTGAATGACCTCTCGGAAGACTTAGCTTTGCCTGGGCTGCACGAATCGCTAGAACTGCTAATCACCAATTTCGGGCTTGTGTCGGATTTGTTCCTTAAAGAGTCTGTACTGATCGGGGTAGATGGGCTCGATTTTTCATACGATGTTTTTTTTGTGATCGGCCTCGAATCGTCGAGTGCGATATCCGAACTTACAGAATGAAGAACAAGAGTTTTAGAATCCGAGCTGATGGATGAGCAAGCCGATTTGTCTATTGTGAAGTCACGGGAGTCCGATCTGACTGGCGTCCTTGGACTCACCGTCAGACTAGAAGGCTTCGAATCGGGACCCATCGTCTCTCCTGAGCTGAACGACTTCGTACTTTCTGGAGATTTCGGACTTTTTTTCAAATTGGAATACAATTTTGTCTGTACTATGGGCTGCTTGTCGCTGAAAGCGTCTCTCTTCGAAGCCCTTTCAGGACTCGTCAGATTTTCCGTGCTTATCGCGACGTTATATATTTCGTGCGACAATTTCGTCAGTTTGTCATCCATTGTTACCGGGGAAATTGGAATGTGGCCTACAACGTATCTCTTGGAATAAAAAGATCGCGATTCTGACGCGACATCCGGAACTCTGCTATTCGCAAAATCCATGTCATTCGAATTATCATCACTTTTTGAATCCAAATAAACGTTATTGGAAAATCTTAAGGAGGATTCAAAGGGCTTGTCATTCGTGTCTAGAAGTGTGAGAAATTTATCGTAATTCTTATCTCTAGAGACACTCGTTTGTTCTTTGGAACTATCTCGTAGTATATTCGTAGTGGTTTCCATTATATCCATTTTAAGATCTATACTGTCTTTACTGCTAGCTCGGATGATTTCTTTTTTCTCTTCTAAATCTTTCAATCTATCTGTTCTGTGTATCAGGATATCATCTGTATTCTCAACGAGATTAGATTTAACGCTTAAATAATCGTAACTATTCACGTTCTTCGACGATCTTGGCGCTTCTTCACTCGATGTATAATCCTGCAACTTCGATTCCGTTTCTTTCGTTTGCGATCTCTCAACTGGATAATCACTTATCGATAGCTCGTCATTGTCGCGCGTGCTCGATATTTGAGGGACTGTCGTATTATTGTCATCTTCGGCCGAGAGTCTTCGTATTTGATCGGTTATCTTGGCGATCGAGATTTCGGAAAGGGATGGAGACTTGTCGCGTTCGATTCCGAAAGCTGTATCCGTCTGTGGCTCCTCCACGATCATTGTCGGCTCGTTTTTAATGTACGAACGCGCAGGTGTACTCGTCGAGGTCGACGAACCCTCGTAAGCATGCTTTTCATCGTCCGTCGCCATGACGTAAGAGTCGGACGCTGACGTGAGTTCCTCGCTATCGACGTCGCTCAAACGATCCGGCTCGTCGCACAGCTCCGTCGATGTGCTGTCACTGTCACTGTCAGCGGTACGCTGATCTCGGTTAGGTGACGTTACAGAAGACGTTTCTGGAGGTGACTGTAAAAATGCTGTTCCAAAAGCGTCTGCATCTGTAACATGCAAAATAGAAAATGTCAATAAATTGATTACACTGTTCTAAAACCGCGATTAATCTGAGAGACAAAGGTAACAATTGGTATCACAGATGATAATCGCTGGTCGATAAATGGATGCAATTCTAAAAATATATTATATCTACTGTAATTTATATACATTAATCTGGAATCGGAGGGAAACTATTCGCGCGCGTGATAGAAAGACGACTTGACTCGAGAAGATACAGAACCGGATGTTGAACCCTATCTGCCACACCTGCGTCAATACGCGTACTTGCTGATATCGAACGTGGAGCAAGTGGTCCTTTGTATTCTGGAGCATTGGAGGTTAGGCAATTGATAAGCGTTACCATCGCAAATTTTACCATCAGATGGAAATTCCATCTTATTCTCTGATGGTACGTTTATCGTGAGCAGATCAATACGATGTCGTATGTCCGACACAAAGTTTTCAGTGTAGATTTTGTAATACATATGTAATTTTATTTTTGTTTTCATAAGTTTCAATAAACATTATTTATATAAAAATATGTACAAAACATAAAAATATTTTTAAAAAATCGGTAATTATAACACATTTTTGTTATCAACAATATATTGCATTTATAATTTTGTGCACATATATAAAATACATAATATAATAATATATAGAAATATATGTATAATATATATTTCTAATATACTTTTTAAATAACATTTAATATCTTAATTATTTTTACATTTTATTGTTATTTATATCTGGCTAATATCTTGTACTTTATCTGATATTTTATACTTTTGTACATATTCAAAAATAACTTGTATATTCCACATACATTATTCCTGTCATAGAAATAGAAACCTTTTAAGCATCTCCATAATATTTTTGAATGTATATTTGTAGAAACTGCTCTTTATCAAATTATTTTTTTTTACAATTAAATGCACTTACCACCAGCGTCGCCGGCTCTTTGCTTTGGCCTTTTCGCGTCTTTCCAGTGAAGCGTGACACCTTGCCTATCCCTACGACTTTTCGGACTATGAAGGACTGCCGGCCGTAATTTCGATGTGGCAGTAGCAGGCGGTAAACTCAATGGTCGATTCTTTCCACTTACAAGGGCATTTTTACCCACTAACAGATGATTCATGGCTGTGGAAGTGGGCGGAGGTACCATGGTCTGACGCGCACACGCGGCTAGAATATAAGAAATCGGTTAGAGAATAAGAATAGTGCTTATATATATATTTTGCTGTTAGACGTTCCATCCTATTAAGGTGAATTGATAAATAGCCCTAATATAGATATACATGTGCACACGCGACCTTTGATGCAAATATCGATAAAAGAATCTTTGTGCTTTTGCTATATGAAATGCAATCTTTGTCTATCTTGCAATCGTTTTGCTATTGTGTTTTTCCTTAAAAATATTGATTAATAAAAAGATATTGTTACGTTATAATAAAGGACTTAGATCTTCTTTTTACGTATTTTTACAAAACGCTTACATTATTACAAAATAGTAATTAAAATATTTAACAGTTAGGTTTATCGCTAAAACTGACAAGTTATAGTAATAGAATATTGTATTAATTTATATTATTTAATATTGTATTAATTTATATTATTTAATATTGTATTAATTTATATTATTTTTATTATTATTAAATACCTTGTTTTTATGAGATTTGTAAATTTCTAATATATTGATTTTTAAATTCATTTTTTAATTTAGTTTTGGAAAGTTATTTCCTTTTGTATAAAAATGTCACGGTTCGAGTTTAAGGCGCATACCTATTGGACGTCATACAGATTTCATTCATCTATCAAGAAGATGTATGAAGCGGCTATTTCAAATTGGAATGTATCACGCTAAGTTGTAACTCTTGATTTTTACGTGATAGGTCATAATACTTCGAAAAGTCACGATCCTTATCGTATATTCTCGTCTGTACCGAAATATGACGATAGTATCCAATCGTAAACACAAACGTGAGTTTAGTTTCATTCATGAATATAAAATGAGCTAGCTTACGGTGGCAAGCAGAAGACGATAAGTATTATTACTAACGTATTGCTGCTCGTAAAGCTTTTATAACATGTGCTATCAAACCTATATACGTTTTTCGATTGTAAAGATACAACGCGAGGAGTGTGCAACTCAATTTTCATATAGTTCCAACGTTGTTGCGTGGTAACTTTCTAATAATTTTAAGCAATGTTGACAATAGAGAGATTATTATGGAATCTTTGAATATAATGTGCATATATTATATATTCGATAATTATAGATAAATTTATACCTTATAATAGCGATTGATCGTTTCCTATTCAATCTAATTTATTCAATGAACTTATATGGCGCGTTTATATTATAAATTAAAATATTCTACACACACAAACGTGATAAAATATTCTTTGAAATTTTGACTTAAATATCATTTTCATTAAAAATATTTTTTCTAGAATTTATATTTTTATATCTATTATTTCCTACAAAAATGCATTAGAGCTTAAATTTTTAGAACTATGCAATTATAGAACGCTTGTCATACTCATCCGTCATTACCAGAAAGTATTATATGTGCTTGCCGCTGTCGCTCCCGTAGTTTTGCATATTGCTGCTTCAGCGTACTAATATCTAAAGCAAGGCGTTCACGATCGCTACTGGGTGCCATCGCTTGTAACGCTCCTATTGTCGAAGGTAAACGATCTGAAATCGATTATTTTTTTAACGAATAGTAGATATTAGTATTTTTACAAATAGTAGATATTATTTTTAACGAATAGTCAATATGATATTTTGAACTTTCATGTTTCTTTCGCAAAACAAATTTTGCCATAATTAAAAATAATTAAAAATAATAATCTAATATACATAATGATATCTACAAAGCATCAAAAGTTTGATTTGTTGTCTTTGAAAATACAAATATGTCAAATATTCATTCGTCAAATTAGCTGAAAAATCCATTTTAAATACGATCGTAAAAAATGATATATTATAAAAAAGGGTAACTTTGACCCAAATTTTATATAACATGCTTAAACAGCCTGCATGTCCAGAATCAGGATACATAGAACTTTTAAACATCTTATTCCATTTTACGTTATTTTATAATAATATTATATTATAATTATACAAGTTGATATATTGATATTCGAAATTGAATTTGATTTGTAAAGCAACATTATGCCATTCACATCTTTATATAAAACATTAGCATAAAATCAGTCGTTCGAATGATGTCTTATCATGTTTTTTTTAAAACATTATTGAGATATTTATGAGATTCGTTTAAAAAAAGAATAATTACCTTTTTTTATACGTTGAGCCATACTGAACATGGCAGCCGCTACAGCTAATCTCTCATCCTCTTCTGTCTCGCTGTCATCATCATCACTCAGCTTGCGCGCCCACGGGGTGATGTTATATCGATGCTTCTCTCTTAAGCTCGTCACACCATGTAAGGGTCCCATGCTAACAATGTTCTGCCAAAATAATTCGCAAATAAACTATTCGTAATATCAGACATGTGTAGTGTTTGTAATAGATAATATAATCATAAAAGCAGAAAGACTTATCATGCAGAATCTTTCAGCTGAATTATATTTTCATTATGCTCTGTATAAGTGATTGTACTCAACCTTAATGAGATTGTTTGTATCGGTGAATTCTAGCATTTCTCTCGTAAGAACTCCCATTATACTATAAAATTCGTCCGCTGAGGTTACGGTCATTATGCGACTATAAACAATTAGATATTTTATTTGTTACATGTAATAAACAAAGAAATAATAAAATCGTAGTTTTATTACGTGAAAAAAATGTTAGTAAATTTAATTTAATTTAAAACTTACTCTGAAAGGCCTTCCCAGATAGCGAGTGCCGTTCTAAGGAGTACTTCATCACCTTCGAGAAATATCAGATCCCAGACACGAAGCACTGCTTCCTGCGGTAAACAGTGGCAGAAAAGTGTAAGGAACCATTGCATGGTGAACACATTCGTGAGCGGCGGTTCGTAGCTACTTCCTGAAAAACGACGTAATGTTATTTATCATAATAATCTACAATCAAGAAAAGTGAGAGTAAATGAAAGTAAATTAAGTTCAATTGTTTAGAATTATCGTTACTATCATAAATAAAAAAAGTATCATTCATTAATTTTAGTTTAACGAATTCTTTGTAAGTATAAATGTTTTACTTAAATTATATTAATAATATAATCTTGGTAACTTGAAAATATTTACATTTACATGAAAGAATTAAATGTTTATTATGCACGTCTCAATTTCCAGCTGTGCCATCGTAATATCTCATCGCCAAGCACGTCTCTGTATTTCTTACGCTTATTCCCTCAAGTTTTTATTTCATCAATTCTACTTACCCGTTGCTTTATCCTTCGCATCGCTCTGAAGCGCCTCGAGGTGTTTGGACAATTTCGGCAATCTCGAACGCAAAAGGTCCCGAAATACCGCCATATCCACAGAGAGGCCTCGCAAATTATCGGCGAAATAGCCCTCTGGTAGAACACCTTCTATTAAATATATCATCACCTTTACAGCCGAGGATTCCGCGCGGTCCATTACTTGCAAAACGAGAGCGGCCAGAACATTCAAACCCTGGCAGTAACCCACGGACTTGTTCCAGCGAGCGAAACCGAGTAATACTCGACGAAGCACCGCCTGATTGTCCCGGCCAGCAGCACCGCAGAACAGGCTGCAGCCTGTTCTGTGCAGATCCTGCGAATTGTAACAACTTTTACGTTGTTGAATTAGTTGAAAATTGCTTCGGTAACTTTCGAGCCTTGTCGAATCTGCAGCGTAATTACGCAGACCAGCGTAATTGCAGCTAACTTAATTTTTCATAATTTATCTTCACATTTATCTTAGCTTTCTCATTAACACGTTCCATGCCGCAGGGATCACCGGAACACGCTAGATTTTTCGTTCGGACAAAATTTGATATTTCAAAAAGGAATGATTTCATTTTATCGTTCTTTGAAAAAGAATAATAAAAAGAAACGTAGTTATAAAATATTTTTTTATGTCATAAATACACTATGATAATTGTGATACATAATTATGAAAGATGTAATTTAATATTGATATATTAGGCCTTCGTTTTATAATGATTTTTCTAATTTTTTTAATCATTGAAATACATGTTATTTAACAAATATATATGTAACAATCAGTTGACAAATATAGCAAACGCAAACAAAAATTCCGAGAATCACTAGTGACCTTTGCGACGTGAGGTCAAGTCATAAATTGGTCCGGCGCGGAATGTGTTAAATTTTCATAATACATGTAGCGCATGAAGATAATTAATATATCAAATTACCATTTAATAACAGTAAACGAGTGAACAAGGATTAAAAAGCGGTAAATGTCAATTTCTGTTGGAAAATTTTCATTAAAGCGTAATCTGCGTAGGCGAACATTAATTACAAAAGTAACCGGTGATTGTTAGTTATTTGTCGTTATAAGTTGTGATAAATGATCCGAGCATAATTGAGCGTAATTAATAATAATCAGGGCTAGGTCTATAAATTTATATGAAGTTGATATAATTTGACGCGATCAAATAGATCACGTATTAGATTGCAGTTTATTTTTAGAAGGGCTACTTGTTCTAATTATGCCTCGTGCTCGCCTTAATCCAAACCGTATTACGTAATAACGTTTAACTTCCTTCCTATCTTTAGTTTCCTTAGCTTATTCCTTTTAATCAGTTGAAACATTTATGAACTGCAGAGTTATGTTTATAACTTGATGTTTTCGTGCCAAGAATTTTAAAGCATATATCGAAATAAATGTGCCGTCATCTCTCTAAACGCTCCTTTCGGAGCTGCGCATCCAAAGATGTTCTCATTGAATTAACCGGGTCGCCCTTTATTTCGGAGATAGCTCGACAAACTGAGCATGTGTGTGTCGCGCAGACGTTATCATCAAGGTATACAAGAAGTCACATTGTTTACTGGAGGCTCTAGAGTATTTGAATAACTTTGGATATTCTTTGAATTCTTCTATTAAAAGGTATTTTGGAAATAAAAAAATAAAAATAAAATATAAAAACATTATTTAATAATGCAATAATTAATGTTAACGTTTGTTAAAACTCTACGAAAAAAACTTTTTATATACTGTAACACACGTAAAGAAAAAAAACATAATAGTTGCTATCATTGTGCCTTTTTATCTACGTATTACAGTATATATTATAAAATAGCAGCAATTATATAGATGGCAACTATACAAGTTTTATATGTAGAATTAATGTATACAATAATCGAATAATCCATTTTATAGTTATTGCAACTATGAAATTGTTTATTTAACTACATACATTAATTCAACATAATGTAAAACTTGTTGTCATCTATACTTATCATCACTGTTATTTCTGATTGCAGATGCAATCCTTTACGTTGAGTTACACGACAAATAGCGCTGGACAATTAGACACTTACCTTCACGATTTGTGTGCCGAGTTCATCGTCATCAGGATTACTCCACTCGTTGAAACAGATCTTCTCAGCCTGCTTCCAGTCTACGCCGCGTTGATCCAGATGACGTTCCGCCAACGTTAGCCACAACTGCAGAAGAATATCAATTCGTTTCTTGTATACTTCAGTTATGAATTCTTTGAATTTTTTATATCTTCCATGCTGTGCACTTTCATGAATAATTCATTATCTAAAAGCAAATCGTGAGGCACTCACTCTTTTTCGAAATTCCGGTGGTATCCCTCCTTGTAATTTGGCAACCATTTTCATCGCGTCTAGCCATTGTATGAAACCACTTTCTCCCGGTTGCGGAGTCAAACTGAACCTCATTTTTGTATCTTCGACTGAAATTTAGAGAAAAAATCATAAAACATTTTACTATAAAATAATCTACTTTCAGAAAAAAAAAACACAAACACACTTAACTAATAAGCTAGCATTTCATAAACTGCAACTCTCTTGCAGTTTATGAAATTCTATCTTATTAGCTAAGTACGTCAGTATATCAATTACGATATACATGTATAAATCACAGAGAAACCACTATATTGCCTTATAACGACAGAGTAAAAGTAAATATTTATTTAAATCGAACCAATAATTACAAAAGCTTGATTGACATAAATGCGTGAATACTCTAGTGTTTGATTTGAAATGGTAATTTGTATATTTTACTCGGAGTTACGATAACCGTCCTGTTCGATTCGATACAAGTGACTAAGAAAGTCGCGAAGTAAAGCAATCTCGATCGCCTTTAACATTTAGTAGAAGGGTCGTTGCATGATCGTTTCTATGACGTCACTGAAGAATTGCTAGTTTGAGTAGAAATAATTCTACAAAAATTCTTAGGGTAGTAAATGACACGCATCCACGCGTTTATATCGCATATTAACCAGCACATATTAATGAAACATGCATTGAAAACATTCAATTTCCATATGAACGAATCAGTGCAATAGCAATATTGTCTGTTGTCTCACAGTGTCTACGAATGAATGAATGTAAATTGATGATGATGGAATTCTATTAATGGCTGAGTGAACTATGCCAGCCGCACGCGGTGATGTGTGAAATCGATATTATTCCTGCTTTTATAACAATCTGTATTTTGTCTTGTAATATTGTTGTATGTGTTGAACGTGTTTTGTTAGAACCCCCACACGTATATTACATTTTATATTGTTTATTGTTTTGCCGTATTTTTCTGAAATTTGGACGAAATAGCAAACAAAATGTTTGCTGTACGCTACTGGAGTAAAATAAACTAGCGCTCTCTTTTCTACTCTTTAAATTAATTCAAAAATTGCTCTTAATATTTTTACGACAAGTCCGATTTAATAACGCAATTCACAGTTTTAAGTGGCTTGTTAATCATACATATAAGGACATTAGTCAATATAAATTTTACGGCTACAGCGAATAACAATTCTTATCAAATTAGCCACAAATTAACGCGCCATGCATTAAATTTTATAAATATTACGGTGTTGATAAACATACAACACTTAACTTTAAATGTAAATTGTATCTTGTATGGAAATTGTGATAAATGCAATTACTATCGCTACTAGTTCAATTCGATATGCTTTATAAGCGAATTAGCAGATATTTATCCCATTCTATTATATCTTACAATATAAATTTGAGGAAAAGTAATATCTATGATTAAATAATTGAGGAGTAGACTTTCAAAATGCGTTTTATCTAAAATTTCATTTTTTTAAGTTAGAGGTGACTTAGTGTTCAATGTCGAAAAACTCATATTAAAAGCTCTGAGATGTTCAGAGAGCATTTTTTCATCATTAATTTATATGCTGAAAAAAATATAGACATTTCAACATAGACATTTCAAAGTGCATTATGTTTTTTAACTAGAGACAAACAAAATGCATTTATTTAACATTTTTAGCAATTGTTTAGCAATTTTGTTTAACATTTTACGTTCTATTGATTGGTATAATGTTATTTTCTGTGAGATACGTAATTTTCTTGTATGTCTAGTTTCTTTCTTTCCCGTTTTCTGAAAATTACAAATTTTGGACAAAACGCATCTTGTCTGTTCCTTAATTGTTGATGTAGGTATGGCTTTAAATTTACAAATTTACATTAGAGAAATAATATCTATAGTTAAATAATTGCTAATAAAGATATAGGCTTCAATTTTACAACTTTATATTATGTGTATTAATGACAAGAATTTATGTGAAACGTGATGTTACTATCTTCTCATGTTTTATGAAACTTCCCTTTCATCCAAAAAAGAAATTATTTTTCGTTAGATTTCCGTAACAGCAACATGGAATAAGAGTATAAGCTCATTTAATCATTCAATTACTTTACATTTTATTTCGTACTTAGAAATAAAAAGGCTTAACTACGTCGTCTTTAGTGGCTGTAAACAAAGCATGTCGGAAATGTATGTGATGCTCTTAACTTGCATTAAGTTAACGTTGCAATACTTAGATGTATCGTAGTCTATGCTCCCCTGCAGCAGTATTTAACAGAATTTAATTTACGAGCATCTAGCTCACACATAGTCTGTACGTGTGTACGAACGTGTGGCTTCACAAGGCTGATTACGTTGTGCGCGTGCAGCATGACAGGACATTAGCATGCGAGATAGATTTACAGAAACTGCCGCTTCACCTTCCAGCTCTTCGTATCTTGGGGCAGAGCCGGTAGCACCGGACGCGAGGTTTTTGAGGGAATTGAAAAATCCGTTCATCCTCCAATTAGAAGCGCCACTCTCTCTTCTTCATCGTTTCGCTTTCATCTCTCACGTCTTTTATTATGTCGCGCGTACGCTGCTCTCAACCGTTCTCGTGATTCATGATCGGCTGTGCCTCGGTTTATTCTCGCGGGATTCTTTTTATTCGTAATGGATCGCGTTGTTCCTCTCGAATACACGATGTTTTTACTGTGACTCTGAAAAGTCGGTCGATCCGTTAACTTAGAATGCTAAGTTCTGAACTCATCTGTGCAAAACTATCATGATCGTATTTTAAAAAACTCAAATTTTATTGGTATTAACGTGATTTCATAATACGGATCTCTTATGTTATAGACAGCGATTTGATATAAATATGATTTTGTAATAATGCGAAAACACTATACACATAATACATTATATCATGATCTATTAATATATCTCATGGTCTATTAATAAGTAATTTTAACTTTATTATTACAATCAAAGTACGGTTACTTCTTTTCTCACTCACGTAACATTATATTAATGAAGCGTAAGTGTGTGTTCTTTGACTTTTATGAAGTAACATTTGATTCACTAGAAATCCAACAAAACATTATTCTTCATTCTTTCCGTGCCATATGTATAGCTGTACCACCTGTTACAAGCATCAAAATGTAGATACCCATGCATTGCAATACACGTGTAATATATACATACATAAATATCTATAGACTGTAAAAGATTGCTTCTTAAGATGTCATCATTTGGGGCATCGAGTACATTTATTGATTACATTGCATTAAGATTACATATTTATTGATTACATTGCATTAAGATATAATTTAACACATTTTAATTGACGTTTCCGTTGACGTAATGCAGAAAATCCCGTTCTAGCTTATCCACAGTAAAATGCAGATAATGATTGATAAGAATGACCAAACTGATAACAAAATCGATTTTTACTTCAGCGGCCGATGAAACCGATAAAATGCTCGAGCAGTTAATCCGATCGCGACTGGTTACAATGCAATTAAGAAGATACACACAGCACTTATCGTTTCTCCATTTAACGTTATATTTATGCCTTTCATTCAATTATTCCTTTTCAAATCAAGCATTACATCAGATTGTTAGGTCATTCATTTTTGATATGTCGGGTTTCATGAAACTAGAATTAATTAAAAAATAACAAGAGTTTGCGAGATGAATGTTAAATTAAGGAACGTTAGGTTTTTTTATCAGACTTGCGATTTTATTCTCGACAAGAACAATCTACTTGTGCGTGCAATATAAGTGGGAGAACGAGACTCATAGGTTATTTAAATCAGTCACAATTGTCGTGACCGCATAAATTTTACTCGTTGCGGTTTCTGCTTCGTTAAAAATGGTTTCAAAATAATGGATATTAAAACGATAAATCCAGCAATTAGAATAAAAAATGCGCTAAAACCGAGTACAAGTGCAATTTGAATTATGATGATGTTACTAATTATTCTTTATGGTTCTAAAAAGCTATTACTAATTATTCTTTATGGTTCTAAAAAGCTATTATTAATCGAAGACAATGCGAGCGACGAACTCTGAGGAATTTTTAATCTCATCTATATAATATATAATTTGCCTTCGAAAATCTGAAAAGATGCACTTGATTGACTACGACTTTCTATAATTTCTACCTCCTGATATTTTTCAATGAAATATTAAAGATTCCATGAATCTTATGAATGATTTATATGAATCAAAATATGATCGAATACTTTACTAAAAATATGTAAAGCAAATTGGAACTTGAAGAAAAATCAATATACTTTTAAATAAAATAAACCGGCATGCTAATTTCAATTGGGTAACACACACATACACTTTCATTGCAGTCTGCAATTTGCAGAAGAAAATAATTTACAAATATTAGAGAATAAATAAAGCTATTAAATAGTGTTTTCTACATTTTTACATTTTATTAAAGATATTTCAATTTTAAACGTTTTATGGCTGTTCTACAATGTACTTTTTGTTTCCTGTTTCTTGCTGTTTCTTGATCAAAAAGGCAAGAGACAAACAGCAAGAAACAGGAAACAAAAAGCACATTGTAGAACAGCCATAAGTATTATAAATCCAAACACGCGTAGTGTTTTATTTATTGAAAAAGTTTAAAACTAAATCATTTAAGTTAAGTATTTAAAAAACGCAGACAAGAATAACGCATTTTAATATCTTAAAATTAACCACTTTTTTATGAGTAAACGTAGAAAGAAATTATACTTTTCGAATAAAATTGAATTCTAATTAATTTAAAATATGTTATGTTCGCTCTCTTTTGTTCTTTTACTACTCTATTCACTTATGTCATTATTTTCTTTTCCTTTGTCTTTTCAAAGCTTTATGTAGGCTGTCCTAGAAATCACGCTAACAATTCCGTCGTTTATACGAAAGGAATGGAGCCAATATACGACGCATATTTTTTCCCATTAAACGCACGCGTTTGCGAAGCAACTGAGATTTAAATGTGCACTCCGCCATTCACAGTATACCAATCACAATTTGGACCATCGACGATAGCCGAAACTCATACTTACTCGCGAGGGATGATATTAAACAAACGCAGTACTTTGACACTTCGACGGAATGAGAGTAGCGTGTCATCGGATCGTACCATCTTTATGTCGAGACTCGACAGCGCGCTGTCGGGCAATCGTTGTCGTCGTCGTTGATTATGCAGCGCGACACATCAATGCACATCGGTATATTGTGAAGCACGGATGCACCACAAGCGAACGACCTCGACATGCATGTCCGTCATGCGACACGATTTTGAGGAAACCATTCAGAAACGCGAACGCGCACTTCATGTAAGTGGAGGAGATCGTCGACACTGTGCTCTCGATTGTCCGGAAATTCCGCGACGTCGGCGTCGCGACGACGACGCTCCGACAGCTGTCCGAAGCACCTGGAGGAGCGTCTTCATACGACGAGTACGCCGAGTCAGCTGAACGATAATGGATAGGGTAACTTGCGCGCGCGCAAAACCCCGCAATATAACGATGGCGAGGGGGTTGCCACGAGGGGCGGCTGCCTCCTCGTGGAATCTTGCAGTAGGCACTATCGTCGTTCTTCCACGAGTCGTCGTTTCCAACCCCGTGGTAGCCGTAGTGATTCTACGTGCTGCCACTCCCGTTACAACGCATGCGCTTAATATACAGTTTCTCATTTTGTATTGTTCCACCCCTGTATATTTAATCGTTTCAGAAAGAATATGCTCGAAATTGCCGCTCTATACAATTGAATTTGAGTGAATTTTCCATATCCTAAAAATTTGTCGAAAAAATCTTTCTCTAAATTTATATAATTGTGACTCAATTATAAGACTATAAAGCAATCCTTTGACATTGTAGAATTACCGTTTCAATACTTTTTTCTATATTTATGTAAGATTGCATAATCATCCCACGAATATTATTATGATACATAAAAATTAGGCAAGTCTTTGGATTAATTAACGTATAACGTTAAATGTTAAAATATTGAATTTGATTAAATCGAATTACCGTTCAAGCGAATTACCGTAAAAGCGTTTGCAAAATACTTTTGTAATATCTAAATGTTATACTCTCTCAATTTGTTAGAGTGAATTGTCACTTTAAAAAGTCACTCTAAAAAGAAATCTCATTCTTGAAGATTAAAAATTGAACCACTCTTTTTCAAAACTGGTTTAATTTTCACTCTTTAGAATGAAATTCCAAAGAATTTAGAGACTATATCTTTATCTAGTATTTTTACTAATATTTTTATTAGGAAAATATACTTCTTGTAAATGATTTATTTTTTTGTGGTATTATTGATATAATAATCGATAATTATAATAATAACAAATGAGAAAGATTTATATTTTGAATGCCTGCGACTCTTCAAACTCAGTTGAAGAATCTCACTTTAAGTAAAAAGAGCTTAATCTTTGACATCTTAAGGATAGTAAATATCGGCATACGATATAGCTGGTTACGGGCTGTTAAATTTTTATCACGTTGAATAGTTCATTCGTGAAAGGATTAACGGCTACAAGCCTCGATTAAATGAAGCAGCGTGACGCGACTTTATCTAATGTGTCATTCTGTACGAAGAGAGATTATATTACATCAAGCGAACATGGAGATTAAATTCTTAATAATGTTAATTATTATAGAAACATCGTTAATGTCTTTTGTTATATCAAGCAACGCCAAGTGCATAAAAATACAAAACGAGCCGCTGACCGTTTGACGTGTGAACGTCATTGCGTATATGTTCGTGCTGTTGCTAAATTCATGCCGACTATCACTAGTCACTAGTCATTTATATAATAAAAGTGTTTCTAGACTTTTGATTGTGGTTTTATTTTTTGAGTAATTTTAATCTAAAATTTGTTGATGTCTCAAAACTCGAGATAAAACTAGTGACTAGTGATAACGTCGCGAATTGGCAACGGCATGAACATATATGCAATCGTATCATTATCGAGATATAACGTTATCGATATCTTTCGATTGCGACCAATCCGAATAAAATGAGAGCAACCGACACCGAGATCTGAAGATCGAGTCCCGAAAAGAGATTATTTCAGATTTCCAGATTTTTTCAGTTGTACGTGTGACACATACATATAAAGCGGTTTGTCCATTAAGCTGCCTTTCACGATGTCTTCATTCGATTAATATTATATTAAACTTAGCAATATAAGTGAACACTAAGGCTCCTGAGTAGTCGCGGCGGCCATGTTGGAATCGTAACGTCAGAAGCGAGGAATGACACGTTAATTTATGTTGCAAGCCATTTGTAAATAAAGACAATTTGGATAAATCTAAATGACGAGATTGCTTTAAAATACCTGTAAAAATGGGCAGAAACTTTCCTTTTCTCCCTTAATAGTCAGTAAATGGTCGTAAAAGGCAGGTAAACTGAGCCTAATTTAAATGAATGAAATGTACGCTTTTACATATAAAATTTCAGGATAACTATAGTTTTTATCCATTTTTAGGACTTTCATAAATACGAGACATTTTCACAATTAAGCAAATAATAACGAAATGGCATGCAGCACAAATTTCGTCGTCAAAACGTCACTTTTCCACGCCTATAAGTTCAGCCATTTATCGTGGCGAGGCGCTGTAACACATACACAAGCACGAACCCATGTACATGTGCTCGCTTTCGGCGCGCCGAGAGCACATGTACATGAGCTCGTGCTTGTGTGTGTGGCTACGATTTCGCCACATTTCTCCAGGCCACCGACTGATTTCGAATCGCATGCTGACTATTTAGGAGCCTTAATGTACATACATATGTAATAATTATGTATCAATATATATGTGATAAACAGAAATAGAATGAGAGAGGGGGAGGGGGGAGAGAGATAAAGGGAGAGGGGGGAGGAGGGAAGGAGAAAGGGAGAGAGAGGGGGAGGG